>NC_090936.1:79002027-79311880 GCF_040938575.1 Ambystoma mexicanum
GCCCTTCACTAAGTGTGTTTTTAACAGCACTAACCTAGTGCCTTTTTAACTATATTTCCTTTCAACACTATGTGACTTTCACATAAACACTCTGGTATCCCACTCTAAGTCGTCTTTCTTTCCTCTCTTTCCCTTAGGGAGACCTGAACATATAAGGCCCCAGAAGAAGATTGAGAATCTCTATCAATCGAAACGTCAGTGTTTCTTGTGGCAATTTTTTTTGTAAGACCACATCTAAGAAACACATTGAACTCTCTTTACTTTATAAACAGACGTCGGACACGTCTCTCTCGGTCTTGGACCAGCCTAGGCTGGCCACCACTATTTCAGAACTATCTCAACACAGAAAATGTTAATCACTTGAACAAAATGTTAATCACTTGAACAGAGTATTATATGCTAAGAAATTGAATTAAAATATAATACTCTACAGTAATGATACTAGGAGGATATGTTTTGCTATGAAATAATAATGTACACACCTCCTACCAACTTTTTCTAAAAACACAAGAAGTTGTTGCACACTGTAAATGTTGATTTATGTAAGGCTGAATTTGGAAATTGCAAACCTCTTCTTTTTGTTTCAAAAAACACAGCCCTAGACCAGCCTTTGACTGAATCATGCAATGTTAAAATCCTGGTGCTTCACTGTGTATTTCCATGCTTTTTCATTTTTACATTGGATTTCAACTGAATGCCTGCTTTTTTATAAATATTAAAAAAGAAAAAAAGCCACTTAAGAAATAAAAAAAGGCTACCATAAAAAACCTACTGATTGCTAATGGTTGTTTTCTCACTTCATGTTAGGGATCCTTGGACCTTGACATGGGACACCTAGGAAGGTTAAATAACTAACTGCCCTAAACCATGTGCAGTACCCGAAATTCTTTGAGGACAGGACCACCCAATGTGTACATACATATTGAGTTGAGGAAGAAGACATTTCTCAATGAGAAAACTGATACGCCGTTTCGATACACGAAGCAGAAGCTCGGAAAAACGGAACTGAACCAACGGGCACGGCTCGAGCCCTTTATACGATGGATGATGTTGATGCTGGCGAAAACATTTCCGAAAGAAGCAGCAAGCTGGCGAATATATCTAAGATGAGGAATACGTGGGAGGACACAATCCATTCGAAGAGGTTTATAGCACTTCTTCCAACCTTTCTACATAGCATCCAGGAAGGTATTCAGAACACTGACAAGCCCACACTTCCACTCACCCTAAAGGATGGTCTCCTGTACCACAACTCAGCTCTCTTCCTTCCCACAAAGGAGTTACAGACACAAACCATCTCATGGTGCCATGATCTGCTGTTGGCCGGACATAAGGGCCAAAAAGGGACCCAAGATTTGGTCAAGAGATACTTTTGGTGGCCTACTTTAGGTAAGGACGTCAGAAGCTATGTGTCTTCATATTCGGGGTGGGCAGCCAACAAGATCGCCAGTAGTGGACCTATAGACTTACTTCAAGAGGAGAACTTACCAGTTAGACCCTGGGAACATGTATCTACAGATTTTATCGTAGACCTTTCCATGTCAGACGGACATAGGGCTATCATGGTTACTGTAGATACCTTCAGTAAATTGGCTCACTTCTCATCACTTCCAGGACTGCCTTCTGCCCCAGAAACTGCATCAGTCTTCCTCTGGGGTATCATCAGGCTTCATAGTATCCCCATCATCATAGTTTCTGACAGTGGCACCCAGTTTACCTCAAAGTTTTTGACCTCTCTCTGTGCCCAACTGGGTATCCAAAGGGCACTCTCCTCAGGGTCCGACC
The DNA here is from genome assembly GCF_040938575.1 of Ambystoma mexicanum. Taxonomy (NCBI): domain Eukaryota; kingdom Metazoa; phylum Chordata; class Amphibia; order Caudata; family Ambystomatidae; genus Ambystoma; species Ambystoma mexicanum. The sequence continues at coordinate 79,003,813 of NC_090936.1, forward strand.
CGCAGAGCAAAGGCCAGACAGAGCTCCTCAGTTCTACCCTAGAGCAATACCTGAGGTGCTTCTGTAACAGGGAAGATAATTGGGCCACCCTACTCCTTCTGGCTGAGTTTGCTTATAATAACACACTACACACAGCCATCCGCATGAGCCCCTTCTTTTGCACATACGGTTATCACCCTCATCAGCTTCCTTGGACAAGCTTCACTTCTACTAACTCTCCTTCAGTTGACAGCCTTCTCAGTGGTCTGAAGGAGGCCCATAAGGAAGCCATGCTATCCCTGGGGGACAGTCGCCAGGGTTACAAGAAATGTGCAGACCAGAAGAAAAAGCCTAACCCAGACTATGACCTGGTACCCGTGTATGGTTGTCCACAAGATATCTACCCAAGTGGGTTCACACCAGTAAATTCACACCCAAATACATCAGACCTTTCTCCATATCTGCAAGGATAAACCCAGTGGCGTATAAACTACGACTACCCAAGAGACTACGAGTGCATCCAGTCTTTCACGCTTCCCTGCTGAAGGCATACATCACTGACCCCTTTCAGAGGAAGAGACGCAAATACTGTGCAACTTTACCCACCGAACAAGAGGAGTATGAAGTATCACATATGGTGGATTCCAGATACAGAAGTGGTGTCCTTCAATACTTGGTCCACTGGAAGGGGTATGCAGTGTCTGAACTTACATGGGAACCCCGGTCACATTCATGCACCCAGACTCCTTCAGCTCTTCCACAGGCTCTACCTGGGTAAGCCAGAAGTGCGGGGGTGCAGGTGGAGAGGAGGCATACTCATGCTACAGCCATGGAAGCATTGGCACAAGTGGATATTCCAGCACAGAACGGTGAACACTACAACAAGCGGAAGCAGCGGTCCAATCCTCACTCAAGATTGCTGCAGCGTGTATAACATACCGTGCCTTATGCATGGTGCTTTGTTTCCGTCTTTCCGGAGCCCGCTGCTGTGTTCTTCAATTCCATTCATTCCTACCTCGTTAGCACTGTTACTTGCCGGTCCTCGACCAATCTTTTCCCAGTCTATCTTATCTACTCTTCCGTCTCTCCTTTGCTCGCTCTGCTTCGCTTCCATTCTGTGTTTTCACCCAGAGCTCGGCACCGGCTTTCATCCATGCGTCCTTAGCATGTAAGCTTAATCTTTTTCCCCGGTCTTCGACCGCTCACTTCCCTCTTTAACTTTTCCGTTTGGCAGTCCTGTTTGGACTATCTTTCTCACTATCCTTTTCTGTTGCGCCTCTGCGCGTCATGCCACCTCTCTGGTTTTCACTCTCAACTCCTGTAGTCTTCAGCGCATGTTCGATACTTTTTCTGTATTCCCACTCCTTACCTGCCGGAACTCTTGCTTCCTCCGGTAGCCATTCCACTCGCATTCCTTCCTCGCTGCTAGCCGGATCCTCTCCTCAACTCCGGCAGAATCCGATTCCCACCTGCAAGAGTCCTTCAGCACAGGGGTACCAGAGCCTCAATACGAACCTACTAAGACACTCATTCGAGAGTTCCGAAAGTATTCTACCCAACTGTTTCCTCATGAAATTTAGAATGAGATACCTACATTCCAGCTTTTAAGGATCACTCCTCTGACGGAAATTTCTACGGAACACATCTCCACTAATCAGTTCAGCGACATTCCCGATCGCTTCAGCCAGCGTTTTTTGGTGCTTCAAGGCTTTTTCCCTGGTTTGGGGCGGGCTTCCTGGGGTTCCCTTTGGCATGGGTGTTTGTCCCCGTCAAGGTCGCCTGCGGGGGAGCCCGACCATATTTGCACGACAAGAAAGAAAAGAAGGTGAAGGAATAGAAAACTAAAGAGACTAAGAAGTCCAGGTGAAAGGAGTCATCTGAGAACCGAGACAGCTCTTATGAAGAATGTCGAGGAGGGGTCTCGAGAGGGTACGCCATACCACGACACTATGCCACTAGCTGATTGAAGGCAATAATAAAGATTAGACATCTTAGAAGCCGGGTCAATAAGCTCCTCAGGAACCTTCTTTGTACCATAACTCAATCCAAAGGTGGGAGAATCCTCCTCAGAGGCTTGCTCCTCTCCATAATTTGAGGCCATCGACTTGAAAAAGTCTTTCTTTGGCAAATGTGTATACATATTACCCGGAGTGGGTAGAGGCCATGAAGGTAACGACACTGGCTTCGACAATGGCATTGATAATGCTAATGGAATCAACCTTGTCTTTGACAATGGCGTCAAAGTCGTTGCCGCTGGCGTCGGCAAAGTTGTCGATGGCATCTTGGACAATGGTGTCGACAAAACCTTCGACAATGGTGTCGATGAAGGTTTGGATTCTAACGTCGCCTTTGATTTATGCACCGATAGGCTTGTCGATTTGTTCTTTTTCTGAGGTATCAGAGAAGGTTCTCTAGACTATACTCTCAACGATTTCTCGCTGGATTTAGAGCGTTTGGTAGTCTTTGACGTTCCTCTGTCATCCGAAGGATGGACCGGGGCATGGTATTTGCGTGACTCCTTCGAGGGGGTCGGGCCGCATTCTCAAAGATACGTATCATAGAATTTTTGAAAGCCTCCCATTTTCTGGAGGAATCATTTTTAGTTGGGCATCTGATAAAACCCCTGTAGAGGTATCAGAGGAAGAAGAAGAGGGAGACCTATCTTCACCTTCTACAATGAAGAAGAAGATTGTCTGGACCGACTCCTCGATTGAGACTTCTTTGATTTTTTTTGCGCCGGGCCAGGACTTATCCCTCTTCAAAGAAGTCTTCGAAGTTTCCCTCCCCGCCGCCAGTTTACCTCCGTGCTCTCAGAGCTTTTCCCATCATGGCCTGAAAGGACCCGCAGTCATCGGTCCAATGTTCGGAACCCAGGCACCACAGGCAGACGCAGTGGGGATCAGTGATGGACATTTTCTTCCCACAGTCATGACATTTTTTGAAGCCAGACTTTGGGGTTGAACGGTTTGAAGAAGACATATTTGATGAAAACTGAAGCATGCCGTTCAATACTCGAAGCAAAAGCTTTCGGAAAAATGGAACTGAATCCAACGGGCGCGGCTTGAGCTATTTGACATCAATGCTCTACGGCGGCCCTCGACACCATGACATGGAGCACAGCACCCTCTGGTGTGGAATTTTTTTTCCCCGAAGCAGCAAAGCTAAATATACGAATATCAAAGATGAGGAATATGTGGGAGGACACAATCCATTTGAAATATAGATAATCTCTGTCTGCCCAATATAAAATGAAGTCAATAAATTCCTTCATAGATGGAATTTAGTCTCAGCTCGTTTGGCAAAAATCTATAGGGGATATTCTGACTCGTGTTGGAAAACCTGTGGTAAGAAGGGCACATTCTTGCGTATTTGGAGGAACTGTTAAGTGATACTATACTGGAAAGGAGTACTCTCTTGGATAAAAGAAACTGATGGGTTACAGAGGGATTCTCTCTCTCAGTAATATTCTTTGGTCTACCAGTTTAAGTTGAACAACAGGTAGTGATTTCCCATATGATAAGATTAATGTTCTTGGCAGAGAAAGTGCATTTAGCAAGCCTCTGAAAACAGGGAATATCACCATTGAAGGAAGAATGCATAGTATGGAAAAACGATCAAATGGAAAGAATGACAAGTTGGGAAAATGGGGATTAACGAAATATTGAGATGGAGTGGTTTCCCTTTTTATACCAAGCAACAGCTTTATTCCATGCTAGGTAAAACGTTGGCTGATGGTGGCTCGAGCGGGTGAGGACTAATAACGTAGCCCATCTGACTTGAAAAAGACAGTTCCAGTTTGTATTTTGGTAATAAACTTGGTGAATGTGTTGAGAAAGATTTTCTTTTTATTGCTTTCCTCCCACAGACTTCTATGGGACACCCTTTCTTTTTGCTTTGAATCCTGTGCAGACATTTACGAGATAAGCCTTCTTCTTTACTTACTGTCCTTTTGCTCATTTTTATGGGGAAACCAAAGGGTGTCTCACCGACTAGTCCCTTGGGCTTGGTCATCCAGGTGGCTGGGGAAAGGCCATTGCTATTGCATCCAGACCCCGGGGGCGGACCAGTGCAAGAGAATCACCTGGATGAACGAACCCTGGTGAGTGGGGCTCCCGGAGGAGAGACGCTGCATCCCTATACCCATTTCCCGTTAGAACACCCTTATTATCTAGGAACTGTACACCACCCCTTCCTGCAAACACTCTGCTGCAAGGACAAAGCGCTTCAGGGAAAGACAGACTCACACACAACCAGTCTGCTTGACATGTCCCAACATCAGCCTCTGGCATTTAACCTTACTGACTCGCACCTGAATCCTGTTACCTTTCCCCACTGGGATAAAAGGCATAGCATGAGAGTACCCGTAGAGCAAGGGGAGAAGGGAAACCGAAGCCAGCTAAACCAGCAGAACGGAAGGCAATGCGAATATGGAAGCAGAGCAGATGGGACAGGCAGGCGAACGAAAGGCCGTGGTCATACCAGCTGTGAGGTGAAAGTTGCTACAGAACCCCAAAGGGGCAACTCCCTGCAACTGCAGAAGGTCACAGCGGTACCTCCTTCATGTGAGGCATGAGGACTTGAAAGGAGGCTAGCGGTGCTGGGCCAAAAGCTTTTACTGAACGGAAGGTCTTTGATAAGATGTATCAGCCGCTGCCGGTGAGTGAAAAGGGAGACCGGCTTGTGATGGTGAATGAAAGGGACATTAACGTTTGAAGTGCTTGTTAGGTTGTCGAGAAACTACGAGCAAAAGCACATTGTAACAAGAATGAAGAATGCAGAGATTGTGCATGTGAGAAAATAACTAAGAAAGGAGGTGAATAGTAAAAGTGGTCACATGAGGAGAAAGTCAAGGGTACAAACCCCCTCATAGAGTCAAAGGTCTTTGACAAGAAGTGAAAGGAACGGCAGATATGAGAAGGCCAAGGGAGAGGAGGCCGGTATAAACCTTTGAACTGTATCCAGTATTATTGGTTGTGCATAGGAAGGCAGCCGTGAGAATGAGAAGCTTGATTGTGAAAAGTAAACGCACTCGCTACAATATAACAGAGTGGCCGTCGAGACACGATCGCCTATTGGAAGTCTCTGTATCGAACTGCCAAGTATGTAAAAGTGAAAGCGTGAAGGATTGCAAAGAAACCAGTGTGATGCTGATGGGTTGAAGGCTCACGCCTGATTGAAGAAAGCCAGCACTGTCTACAGAGGGAGGGGACCCAAGTGAACCGGTGAAAGTGAACCAGATATTTATTTTAAAAACATTAAGAGTTCCTAAATGCTATAAGCTAGTAGAACTGGCAAAGTTTACTGAACTGTGATTTGAAGGCTACAGTGAACCCGACAGAGGGATAAAAAGTGAAAGCAAGGGAAGGTGAATCCCACATTGTGATAAAGTGACTAACTAGTGGGGTAAAGACGAAGGTGAACCCAACAAAGGGGTATCGCGAGAAAGCTGCAGAAGAGGGGAATCCTGCATGGTGACCGCTTAGGAAAAGTCTTGCGGTGCCAGGCAAAAGAAGTTGATTCAAGGGATCCTGCCTTTCTGGAAGAAACAGCTTCCTGATGCATATAGACTCAAGGGGTGCTCACAGCAATGCCACTGTTCCGCCTTGTCCCGTGATGCAACATGGGGAAGGGAGTGTATTAGTTCAGCAGTCTTGAACTACTGAAACCCTTTTGGACATTTTAGTTTGTAGAGGAGTAGTTACATGCCTATACAGGAAATACTGCTCCCCACGTCCTATATGTTGGAAGCCTGAGATTGTGCCATGCTTAACACCAGCAGTTGTGACCATGCCATGGCGAGTATTCAAAAGAAGGTACCCACTGAGAAAACCCTATCAACTGTATCCCCGAAGAAACGACAATCTGCGGCAGGAACTCCATGAAGGAATATGAAAACAAATGAAAGAGAAGCCAGTGATGTGACAAGAGAACAGGGCGTGACGCACTGAGAATACTAGCTGAAGAGAATGTATGGATCTTGCAGAAACTGTTGACGAAGTTAAGAATCAAGTAAACTTTCATATGCGAAAAGATTACACGTGCGCAAAGCACTGCAGAAAATGCAAGCCATTGAATAATTTTAAGTAATCGTAGAAGCTGGCTATATATAGTGAATAGACTGCAGGCAAAGCCGCCATTGTGTAGAAACTGGACATTGGTGTCATGAATTTTAGTAAGCCAGGACCCATTTAGAGAAATGGCGAGAACTGTGTTGCAGCAAGAATAAGCTGAGACTGTGGAAACAAATGGCGAAGTTGTCTGGCCTGGTTTCAAAGCGGAAGCAGTCAAGGTTGGTTATCTATTCTTGAAGGCAGTGAATGTGAGAAGCTGAATCATCCCTTGTTAAGGTGCAAACAAAGAACATCAAGCGTGTCATGTTTAAAATGGACCAAATCGTGGTCTCTGGAATTGAGTGTGGAGTCTTCAATCATAGGGCTTTATAGTTTGAAGACCAATCATAACCTGTGTACTTAATAGTGTTGAGGATGACATGTTTTTAGAGGTAGGCATAGGTTGTCCACCCAACAGTGGGCAGCCAATCACAATCCTAGTCCCTATGCAATGTATACTTAGATGTTCCCCATAAGCCTATCACAATCCCTCGTAGGTTTTCTATTATTTGCCACGTAGTATGACATCACGTCTGACATATTCTTTGCATATAAGGGTGTTTTTATGAAAAATGCAGCGAGAGCTCGAACGAACGTCTGTTGTAACTCCCTGTTTTAGATCATTGTTAATAAAATAGCACCTTTGCCATCTTCCTGAGTTGGTTTGATTATTTGGTGTCAGAGTTATTCTGCATCCACATCTATTGCATGCACGATACCCAAAGGGCCATATGATCAAGTTTGCATTACACTCTTTTGTTATACATATCATTGCCCCACACCCTTTTGTTATATAGAGTAAGGATTTGGCAATACGTTTTTTAGTATAGTCCATTTTGTTTTGACACACCACCACTAGGACAGTGTTTTCTTTACTTTGATGATCGTAGCTTGCTCCCATCTTAGATTTAGCTTTAGAATAGGTGTTTTTCTCACCCATATACTGTTCAATAAACACTCTTGGAGTGTACTCCTTGCGTCTGTCGTGCTTCTGATAACCATGCCTTCCTTACACCACTTAGAGACTATGGGCCTCATAAATTTGACGGTCCGGAAACAAGGGTGCCGGTAAACTCATCGGCACCCTTGTTTCCAGACCGGCAAAGTATGTGTCTGCCTGCCTGGGCCGCTGTGCCCGACAGGTCGGACCCTGCCGGGCGCTGCGCCCATGGTAGGCAGACTGTTCACGGAAGCACCGGCACCATTGGCAACAGTGCCATTCCTTCCGAGTCCCCACTCCCATAGAGCCCTATGGGACTCTATGGGTATGGGGACTTACATTTTACCAGCGCCCCTGATCTCCCGGGCAGCCAGACTTGTAATATCCTGGTGGCACTGGGAAGTCAGGGGCCGGTAAAACATTAAGAGTCTGGTGGCAATCCGCTGGTAGCACCGGCAGGGTTACCGCCGGACTCGTAATGAAGCCATTTGTCTCTCTTTGTGAATTTCTTGTGTTGTTAAAATTGCATACATCATGGTTAGGATACTTTGCATCCTTATAAAGCTTCCAGTAAGGGCTTTCTGGTTACTTTGACAATGTGGCTAGGATGAGCTGGTTACAGCTGGGATTTGTCTATGTTTTATACTTTTGCATTACTGCACATTGCTCTTAAAGGTGGCTATCACCCTAAAATGGCTGTGTCTCAATGTTTTACTTGCCCTTTGGACATATTGTTCTTCAGCCTTCTTCCTGTCCCCTCTGTTCTCCGTAAGATTACATGGACATAAGGTCCTGTCCCATACTTCTCTTTCCTGACTTTGGTCGGTGGAGGCCTGGCGAAGGATCCCTTTGTATGCCTATCCTAGTGACTGGGATTGAGTTAGTTCACTTACCTGAACGTTACTTCATTTTTTGATCATAACCACTGGCATCGTCCAATCTCTTAATAAACCTACCTATGATGTACAACTTTGGAACTGGTGACTTTAGGGCACAAGGCACAAAACCATATAAGGGTTAGACTTATGAAGTGCTAGGAGAGCTATTCTGTAGCTATTCTTAGTGTCTGTCACACATCTGAGAACTTCCCTGTTTCACTGATTGGTGAATCAAATGCTTTTTTTTAACTTTTCCTAATGGTCAATGATTATATGTTTTATAGTAAGTGCATAACATTATTTGACTAGAGGTTTTACTTATTTAGTGTCTATTTTAAAGGCCTAATAAATCACTGCATATGTTTGTACTTACCTGTCTAACTTGAATTACTGGTGTTGACTCATAGCACTAGACCACTCTGACAGCCCTCCTGAGACTAAGCCTTGCCGCTCTTACCTTGATTGGGTTTGGCTAGTGCACAGTGCCTCCCAGTTCCCCATAATAGGGTGGCCTCCCAAAATTCATCTTAACAGAATGTGATGAGGAAAAGAAGGTCTAGTGGATTTGATTGACACTGTGACAAACATATTCATATAACTACGGTTTTTGTTAGGTTAAAGGATTTGATGGGTGGGGGAGAAGAGACGGGCTTCACTCTTAGGAACTCCTGTCCCAGTTACCCCAGCTACTATTCCAAGTCTTACCGGGTTCCTAGAGACTCCACAACTACTGGTGGTAAAGAGAGCCCATCTACGGAGCCCAAGAATTGCAGTCCTCATGTTGACAATAGGGGAATCGGACGTCAGCACGCACATACTCCGTTGAGTATGGTACTTTTCTCGCATGTGCTGCGTATCCTGGATATACAATAAAAGACCCAACGAGACGCCACTGAAGCGTTCTCGCAACGGTTTTCATCGCTAAGGACCCCGACTCACAGACGTAAAGTACTTTTTGTTATTAAGTTGGTGTTAGGTACTTAGGGAGTGAGTTACGCTTATTTGGACAGTATTCAGTTCATGTTTTCTTTTTGCTTTTCTGAGAGTCTAGCTTAAAGCAACAGGATGGCACTTATCAATGCTAAAGCACTACATTAGAGGGGAACCTTCAAGTAATTCTTATGCATGTTTGGCTTATGCCTATTTCACACTTACTGTTGCTACTTTTAATCTGTGTACCTCTGTCCGCTTATACAGCTCCTGTACCCGGATTCCAAGATTCATGTATTAGTTGTGTCCAATAGCACTTCCGCTGGGGGAAGGCTTTCCACTGTGTGTTGTACTTCACCACTGGGAACCGTTCTTCTTGGTGTTCGGTTCACATCTTCGTGCTCCTGATAGACCTTCAGGCTGTCCGTGATCCATAACACTTGACAATTTGTTTGCTCTTTGTTAAAAACTGTTGTGTTGTTGATATCAAGATTACAATTAACCAATATCAAGATAATGGCAATAATCAGATTTGATGCAACATTTGAAATCATGCAAAAGGTGGATATTTTTAAGACTTAGAAGGCTGATAAGATCTAAAATTATTCTTGTAATATTACGTTAAAAAAAGTCTTTATGTTATTAAAACGCAATAAAACCGAACTGAAAAAAAAAGGGTTGAACGATACATTGTGCGTGTTCTGTTGATTCCCTTCAACACAAATGGTATCAGGGATAGAATCCAAATACAGTAGCACATTTACAGAAGCTTCATTACAGAAGAATTGTGCATCATAAATGTGTTCCTTAATTCTCATAACCACTTACTGTAAAGTAATAGCAGTGGAATACAAACACTTTATTGCTGTGATGTCACATCAATTTAATACAGCATTTTAACTACCTTCCCTTGTCTCCTCAGAAAGGGGGCGCAGTGGTGGTGCCCAGCGACCTGTACCTCGTTGAGCAGAGGGCCTGTGACACTGATAGGCCAAAGGCAGAGTACAGTGCAGATCTGTGACAGGGCTGGAGATGGAAGTCTGTCGACGTAATAAACATACAGCTGCCACACTGTTAAGGTGAAACATCAGGCTGGAAGAGAGGGGCTTGGGAAGCTGATGGATATATGGCAGGACACAATGGGCGCACGTGGGCTGTCAACATCAGCACTTTAGTGCTGTTGGGTACCCCGCCATATAATTTACATTTTTTACAAAATTGAGTGCAAAACCAAAGGAAAAAGAAAATCTACATTGCCTTTACACCTTGATATGCATAAGATGGAATTTACGTTTGGAATAATGGATTTAAAGTATATTCCTATGAAATCCGTCTGCTTTTTAGCAGTTGATAAAAACGGGATTTCTTGAGAATTCATTGGTTCTATCCTAGCATGAAAATATCATGCTGGGTTAAAACCATGTAGTATTTGAAGGTAGACGAGCAATGCATGCACAAATGCATATTCTGCTCCGGGACCCTCGCTCTGCCTCCAAATTAAATGAAAATCCAACAAAGTGTAAATGGAAGGTATAAATCACTGCCTCGGTTTTGTGCCTCAGTTTTACACACCGGGGCTTGGAAAGTGTCCTCCAATTTGTTTATTTTTCATTGGGAGAGGATGGGAGGAAAGCTAGGATGGGATAACATCAAGGCAGGTCTTGCTAAGTTTGGGAGAGGCAAGGAGGGGGAGGAAATACAACAAGGTTAGGTTGAGTTTTAGGAGGATAGGTATTTTTGGATAGTGGACTCCCATGGAAAAGTATGGCAGGATAACACTTACGTCTCTTTCGTGATCAATGGGACGAGCCATGACAATGTGATACTGACACGGGAGAGGGAGGCATATACAATATAAAATTACAGATGGGTACCCACTGATAACTGGGTGTATCTCAACTCAAGGTTTGCTCTTCCCATCTCTTACTCTGAAACCATACATCACGTTGTTGAAATATACACTCCTATGGTCCCATATATATAGGCAGTAGGCACACTCCCTAATCAGTAACATAAAACAAAAGTACAAACCATTCTGGAAAATTGAACTCTTCTCTTTGTGATTCGCAGAATCATTCCCAGACTTGACAATTATTCAAGTGACAAAAATGTAATGGGAGCCTCTGGAAAATAGTGCATCAACCCGCAACAAGTAGAAATACTGGTGACCACAAAAAACAATCAGATTATGAACACAGTAGTTCAGAGTGACTGGCATGTACTTACTAAAAACTAAAAAGTAAACAGGTAGTTTAGCAATGAACACTGCGCCAATAGAAATGCATTGACTTCGATGCACACTATGCGGGGGGCTTAGGTCTCAGTAGGGGCTTACCAGTTGGAAATGTGGACAAGATCGGATCGCTTTCTATATGCAGATTATTGCACTGTACATGTTACCAAATACTACTCTGTGTAGTATCTGGTTCTCAAATGTGCAAGAAATTTCTTCAGGCTCATGAAAATGTCCATATGCAGGAAGGATGCAAAAACAAACTGCTCTTGCACATTCACTGCATTTCTTGATGCAAAAAACGTGAACAATATTTTAGTGCCAGAGCAAATTTCCCATGTGGAACCAAATGATAAGCAAGTAATTTGTAGACATAATAAAGCACTCAATCATTAATATGATCCAACCAAATATGTAACAGCAATCTGATTGTTGGTTTAGGTGTGTTTGAAAGCGGACATCTAACTTTCCAGTCAATATTACAATTGTTTAATAATCTGGGAATGCATTTATTCATGTATATGATGCATAGTCAACCCATCATCATTGGCCACAAAACTGAGAATCGGGGAATCAGATACTCAGGCAATGAATTTTCGTTTTTACACAAGCCAATCGGCAACATTATTAAAACTGTAAGGTATACTGTTCCTTGTAAATGTCTATTACAAATATTTCGGAGGCCCTTTGTTGTCTTGTCTAGGCAATGTTTTCCACCATCACAGATGGCTTTTGGTCTAGGGAAAAATATTTGTGACTATATTTCATAGTTAGGAATCCAGAGATTACCATTCAATATAATTTTGCAAACGAAATGCTTCTACCATGCTACAGTACACCAGCACAAAGTAGCAAAAGAGAATAAAACTGATTTAAATTTACATTTGAAAGGTTATCAAACCCAAAAATAAAAAAAAGCAATCTTGTGTTGAACCTTTATTAAGCGGCTCACATTTCAGTATAAATCACACTAAAAAGATTAAAAAAGCTATTTACACTACAGTGCTGACACATTTAAAATGAAAAATTGGTATAAATAAGCTCTATGGAAAAGCCTGGAATTGTCAAAAAGAATTCTGGCTCATCTTACAAAAAATATATATGTTAATGTCAGCTCTATTCTAAAACTCAAAATGTATTTAAAGACTTTTTTTTAATGTTAAACCTGCAGTGTTTACAGTGCATCTGGCCCTAAGTGCTTTGATATTTCACAGTTATGGACAGGCACTGAGGAATGTTACAAAGCTACATAAACTATTTTCTGTAACAGACGTGTGAGCAAGTCTCGAACTTGCTCCACAGAATTTATGAATCTTTACATTATTACATTAAAAAAGTTTTAAAACCATATGTACACTTATTAGCAGAAAATGTCATCATGTTGTGCATGCAGACTTGGGTTTGCTGAACTTTGCTGCCTTGTGTCCTCTGAAGTTCTGTGACATTTAGGGAACACATTATCCCTCAAGTCTTTGTTATCGAGGTCCAACTTGGAGTTCATCTCAATCTTGATTTTGAGATCTTCAACATGATCAGGCTTTATGCCAGTATTTTGACACCCAATGTCATTAGTTGTCACTGAAGTTTCTGGAAGATTAACATTCATGAATTGCTCCCCATGTCCGAGAGGTGAAATTGGTTCATGTATTATCTTTTGGAAATTATGTGTTTCTTTTAGAAGGTGAATATCTGAAAACGATGAACCAGAGGTATTGTTGATATGAAATAGGCTGCTGTCTGTTTCAACTTTAGTATCCAAACATTTGATGTCCGCTGATGTATCCAATTCCACAGCACTACCAGTATTCCGCAATGTTTCTGCCTTTATATGGTACATGTTGAGCCGAATGTGCCATGCTAAACTGCAGACAGCAGACACAGTCTTGAACTGGTGGACAACGTTTCTCGGAATAAAGTAAATGTCATCATCATATAGCTGAATTCTCGCATACCGAATACCTTCCCGCCGCAGTTGGTTAAGTTTTGCATCATCAACCCATTGCACACACTGTGTTGGAAGAAAAAGAAAGAACAAGTGTGAATCTGCTGTACAAACAAATAGGTGGTGACACAAAGTACCCTTGCCTGCACATGATCATGTAGAGTTCCAGATAGAATCTCAAAACAAAATGTTTATGTTGTTTGCACCTATGGGTGACAGGGTTTTTGGTATGCATATGACAAATATTGTAATTAATTCAATACACAAGTTACTGAGGAATCCATGGGCTACAGAGGCACAAAGCCACGTGCAAAGTGCCTATATAAATTCGGGGAGCACAAATACAAAAAACATCTTAATATTCCATATCGCATCTCAAAACCTAACTCGTAGAGTATATGACAATGCATTACTTACCGTAAAAGCATTTCTGATGGTTGTATCTGCTTAGATTCACATGCTGTGCATAGGTCCGACATCCAGTGGTCACTGCGGAGTATTGCATTTTGTTTTTCGTAGTCGAAAAGGGGACGTCGACAAGGTGTGTCTGTAACACTATCCCTATAGTGACGTGCGTTGTACCCATAATCCCTCACGCGTCGAGGTCCCTCTGTTTGTATTTTTCTGCCCTGAGGGAGCCTTCTAGACGTGAGTGAGTACAGAAAAGAGAGATATAGAAAAGGATGTCTATGTTCCTTCCATCCGAGCGGCGAGGAAGGGTGGGCGCATGTGAATCTAAGCATATACAACCATCAGAAATGCTTTTACGGTAAGTAATGCATTGTCTTCTGATGTTTGTTAATCTTCTTAGAATCACATGCTGTGCATAGACTAGCGAGCAGTACCCGGAGTTGGAGGTGGGTTGTGAGAAGGAACAGTAGAGAAAAGATGTCTTAATACTGCTTGTCCCACCTGGGAATCAGATCTACAGTGGGCATCTAGACAGTAGTGTTTTGTAAAGGTGTGTACAGAACTCCAGGTTGCCGCTTTGCAGATGGACTCAAGGGGAACATTTGCAATGAATGCTATGGATGCCCCAGTGCCTCGAGTAGAGTGTGCTCTTGGCTTGAAGGGTAGTTCTCTCTTAGCAAGAGTGTAACAGAGTGATGCATTGTACAATCCATCTAGATATAGTGGATTTTGAAACTGCATCTCCTTCTCTTCCTGCTGCCACCGAGACAAAGAACTGATTAGTCTTTCTCAGTGGACTAGTTCTTTCCATGTAAAACATGACAGCTCTGCGCACATCAAGTGTATGCAGGCTTTTTTCTCCTAGATTTGAAGGATTTTGAAAGAACGTTGGTAGTTCTATAGACTGGTTGACATGGAATTTGGAGATGAATTTCGGTGCGAACCTTGGGTGTGTGCGTAGAACCACTTTATCCTTGTGAACTGTTACAAAGGGGTCTAAAACCGAAAGTGCCTGTAGTTCACTTACTCTCCTAATGGAGGTAATAGCTATTAGGAAAGCAGTCTTAAGAGTGAGATCTTTAAGAGTTGCCTTGTGCATAGGTTCAAAGGGTGACCCCATGAGCCTGGTGAGTACCACATTTAGATCCCAGCCGGGAGCTGGGTTTGCTATTGGAGGGTGTATTCTCTTTACCCCTTCCATGAAGGCTTTGATTACTGGGATCTTCCACCACGATACTTTGAGTTGTGAAGTGGTGTAAGCAGAAAGCGCTGCCAGGTGTACTTTAATAGAATTGAATACTAGACCCGAGTCCAGTAAATGGGTCAGGTACAGAGTAATTTGTGTGGGAGAGCAGTCAACAGGGTTGATACTCTTCCCTCTACACCAGATGACAAATCTTTTCAATTTGCTAGAATAGCAGTGACGAGTGTTAGGCTTTCTGGCCTCTCTGAGGATGTCCATGCACCTCTGTGGAAGTCGTAAATGTCCAAATTCTATGACCTCAAGAGCCAGGCTGCTAAGTTCATGGTCTGAGGGCATGGGTGCAGTGTCCTGCCCCTGTCTTGTGACAGCATGTTGTACGGGCAGGGCAGTTTCACTGGAGGAGATAGAGGCATCTCCAACAAGTGAGCGAACCATGGCTGTCGGGCCCACATAGGGGCCACCAGTATCATGGTAACTTGTTCCTGGTGCATCTTGTGCACTATCTTGTTGAGAAGGGGAGTCGGGGGGGAAAAGCGTAAACAAATTTCCCTGACCATGGAATCGATAGACCGTTCCCCTTGGACAGGTTCTGGGGGTACCTGGAGGCGTAATCTTGGCATTGAGAGTTTTCCAGAGTTGCGAACAGGTCTATTTCTGGGAAACCCCACTGTGTGAAGACGTCGAAGACGATGTCTTCTTGTAACCGCCATCTGACTCTACGGGCAGGGGGAAGTCTCTGCTGAGTTCGTCTGCTAGCAGATTGAGTTCCCCTGGTACATGTTGTGATAGTAGAAACATGTTGTGATTGAGAGCCCACTTCCAGATGTTCTGGGACAGCTTGGACAGTCCTGGAGAGTGAGTGCCCCCTTGCTTGTTGAGGTAGTACATGGCTGTGGTGCTGTCTGTGAGGACCATCACTGTCTTTCCTTGTAGGTGTTCCTGAAAGGCTTTCAGTGCTTTGAACACCGCTAGTAGTTCCAGCAGGTTTATATGCTTGGATGCTAAGCTCGGAGTCTACGCTTCGTGAGCAGTGTGATGGGATAGGTGAGCCCCCCATCCTGTAAGGGATGCGTCTGTGGTTAGAGTGGCTTCCACTGCGGGTGTGGCAAAAGTTTTCCCTAATAACAGGTTTTCTTTTGTCCACCACCGTAGCGAGAGAACCAAGGCCTGCGAGACCACCACTAGATCGTCCCATTGTCCGCTGGCCTGACACCACTGGCTGTTGAGCCACTCTTGCATTGGGCGCAGGCGCGCGTGAGGTACCAAATAAATACATGACGCCATCATTCCTAGCAAGCGCATTGCTTTGCGTACCGTCACCTCTCGACCTGCCACATAATGGGGGATCTGAAACAGCATGTTTTGGACCCTCTCATTGGAGGGGAAGACAAGGCCGTCCTTTGTTCGAATTAGAGCCCCTAGGAATTGTTTGATTTGGCTGGGGTCTAAGCTGGACTTCTTTTCGTTGATGGAGAAGCCCAGTTGGAACAAAAGGTCTACACTCTTTTGGGTATTGGAG
Source organism: Ambystoma mexicanum (assembly GCF_040938575.1). NCBI lineage: Eukaryota > Metazoa > Chordata > Amphibia > Caudata > Ambystomatidae > Ambystoma > Ambystoma mexicanum. The sequence goes on from NC_090936.1 coordinate 79,019,959, forward strand.
AAGCATGTTTCGTAAGAATCCCCTGTTATGAGCCAGTCGTCGAGGTAAGGGTATACCGGGATGGATAACCTGCGCAGGTGGGCCGCTGCCACTGCCAGTACTTTCGTGAATACCCTTGGTGCAGATGCTATCCCGAAGGGTAGTACTCTGAACTGGTAGTGTTTGTTCTCTATTTTGAACCTGAGGTATTTTCTGTGCGCTGGCAACATTAAAATATGAAAGTATGCATCTTTCATGTCCAGTGTTGTCATGTAATCCCCCTGTGATAACAGTGGGATTACTTCCTGCAAGGTCACCATACAAAACTTTTGGGGTTTGACAAACTTGTTCGCTGGTCGCAGATCTAATACAGGGCGCATGGTTAAGTCCTTTTTGGGTACAAGGAAGTACACTGAATAAATACCTTCTGTTACCTGAGATAGGGGGACAGCCTCTATAGCTTCTTTTTTCAGTAGCTCTTCTACTTCTTGTAGAAGAATGGTGAGGTGTTCCGGTGTCATGCGTCGGTTCCGTGGGGGTCTGTACTTCGGGGAACTGTTGAATTCAATGCAGTATCCGTGGGCTATGGTGGATAATACCCAGCGGTCTGACGATATTCCCGCCCATGCTGAAAGGAACGATGTTAGCCGGCCCCCGACCGGTTATGCATGGGAGGGGACCCGAATCTTCGGGTCATTTGTTGATATTGGGCGTGGAACCTTTGGGGCTGGAGCCGCGACCTCTTCCCCTGCTACGGCGTTGGCCTCTTTGACTGAACTGGGTGTTGTTACCCTGGTTAGAGGGCCAGTTGGTAGCAGAGTAAAATTGCTGTTGGTTTTGCTGCTGGCGTTGGCCACGAAAGGAGCGTCTATTGCCATAGCCGCGTCTGTTAGGGGGCCTAGAAATTTGGTCAAGAGTTTTGATGGTATCAAACTCTTTCTTCGCATGTTCTAGGGCCTCATCAACTGCTTTCCCAAACAGATGTGTTTCTTCTATGGGCTTATTTATCAGGGAAGCCTGGGTTTCCGGCTTAAATCCCGAATTGCGCAGCCAGACATGGCGTTTGAGAAGTGTTCCCTGAACCAGGGAACGGCCAGCCGTCTCTGCGGCATCTAAGGAGCTCTTTACGATGCCCTGGTTTACAAGAGTTCCCTCTGAGATTGTAGCTAACAGGCGTGAACGCAGGGGTTCTGGTGCGTCCTCTGCTTCACTGCGCAGCTTGCTCCACTGTGCATCTGCGTAGCTAGCTAGTAGGGAATTGTTATTTGCAATCCTAGTTGAAAAGGCGGCGGATGTCGTGATTCTCTTCCCAAGTGCGTAGAGCTTTTTGCCCTCTTTGTCAGGTGGTGCCTCACTAGTGGATAGTGGTACCCCTGCTCTTTTCCTTGTATTAGTAAATACGAGGGAGTCCGGAATAGAATGGCCTCTGATGTACAACGGGTCAGAGGGCGAAGGGCTGAAGAGCTTTTCTATCCGAGGGTTGACCCCTCTGACTAAGGCAGGATTGGAAAGGGAAGGAGTTATTCTTCTCTTTATAGAAGCCAGGAGCGGAATAGACTGACTAACAGGGGCTTTTTCTTTAATAACTTTCTCTACAAAGTCTATGTCAGGAAGAGTCTCCCCTGTGTCTATTTCAAAATGCGCTGCTGCCTTGCGCAATAGTGCATTAAGTGAAGGTTGGTCATCTATGGGAGAGGTGTTTCCAATAGGTGAATCCTTGGGAGGAGAAGGGTGAAAGACATCAGGGTCTGAGTGCACTGATGGGGATTGCCAAGGCTGCGAGGTAGCTGTATCTTCTTCGAAAGCTCCTGCACTAGTGTAAGGATCTTCTTCAAACCCCTCTTCCTCATGTTCTTCCTCTCCACCCAAACACTCATCATCTTCCTGGAGGTATTGCTCCTCTTCCGTGAGGTCATAAACGTCTGTAGAAGGGGGAAACAGCCTAGGAATCTTGACCCTAGGGTCATCCTGGGGCCATTCTCTTAGTCTTTTGGGTGTGGGTGGGTTTTGGTTTCCCAAAAACCTTTCCATTTTCTCCAAACAAGAATGGAGTCTTTCAAGGGTCTCATGGGGGACCCCTGAATAGTCTAGAGGGGGGAAATCAGTGTTTTCACCTTCAAAACGCTTAGAACGCTCCCACAACGTCGAAGAAAGGTTTCCGTCGCCATCTGAAAAGCCCTCCGGTAGTTCCGAAGTGCCCTTAGATGAAAGGGGCAGTTCCTGGCTACTCTTATGCTTTTTCGGCGTTTCTATAGCTTTTTGTGCGGTATTCGACGTTTGTTTCGTCGTCCGCTTACGTGTGTCTTCGGAAACAATTCTCGCCAGGCTCTCGACAACGAGTTTGTCAGTAGAGGACTCTGGTGTCGACGTTGCCTGTGTTACGCGTTGTTCCTCGACGGCCGCTCTATGGAGCGTTACGTCGGATGATTTTGGGGTAGCGCCCGTGTTTGATGAAAGCCCAATCGCTGGTCGCAACTGCGTTTGCGGGTGGGGTGAGCCGAGCCCGTCGGGGCCGGGGACGGACGTCGAGGAGCGCGAGCGCTCCTTCTGGGGGTTAATGACTTCCGTAACAGACGTCGAGTTATCACCCTCCTCGTCACTTTCTGTAACAGCGGCGGCGGGTGAGGAAACTGACTTCGACATAGCGTAGTCCGCCCACCTCTTAACTTTGCGTTCTTTAAGAGTTCTTGGTTTCAAGAGCTTACAGGCCGCACAGCTGTCCTCCTTATGATCGAGGGGCAAGCAACGATTACAGAGCTTGTGTTTGTCCTTCCAAGTGTATTTGCCCCTACAGCGTGGGCAAAACTTAAAAGGTGTCCTCTCCATAGCTGAGGCAATAATAACTGGTGATAACAACCCCAAGGGAAAGATGGGGGAGAAAGAAAGACATTCTCAAAGAGAAGATAAAAGTTCGAACCCCCACTCTCCCTACTGTATGTTGGCCGGTGAGGCCAGGCCACGTGTTCGGCAGCGCCGAAGGATCTCCTCCATCTCTTTCCCTCCGTCGAAAACTTGCTCGGCGGAGAAACAGCTTCACAGCTAACGTCGAGGGGAGGGATCTTTAACAATATAATAAGTATAATTAAGGACCGAGGTCCGATAGTAAGTATTTGCAATGTCTCTCTAGGAGCTCCGCATAAGGCGACCAGAAGCTGGGCGGAAAAAAACAATCTGAGGGACCTTGACGCGTGAGGGATTATGGGTACAACGCACATCACTATAGGGATAGTGTTACAGACACGCCTTGTCGACGTCCCCTTTTCGACTACGAAAAACAAAATGCAATACTCCACAGTGACCACTGGATGTCGGACCTATGCACAGCATGTGATTCTAAGCAGATTAACAAACATCAGAAACAATTATATTTGTATATACAAGTACCTTCCTCAATTCTACGCACCACAACAGAAGGATTATAATGGTTTTGCATTTGCATGATGTTTAATTTGCACGTGAAACTTAAAAGCACTTTGTTCTGGCAGTAAACACTATTATAAGCACAAGAAATGTTCCAGGAAAGAGAACTGTGGCACAGGAGATAACATGATTGACAGAGGATTCTCCACAGCAATTCTGAGTGATCATCATAAGGTCCCCACAGAGATGGTGTGCCATTACGATAATGGTATGGTCCCCACGGAGATGGTGTGTGATATGAAAAATGTTATTAAACACACACAGAGGCCACGCAGAGGTCAACAAAAGATGGAAACTCAAAGATTTCAGTCTAATATTAAACTCCCCAATGGTTGTCCTCATTTCTCATCTCTTATTCCCCACCTAAAAGACTCACCTCTCCTTCGCCTACTGCTTTACACTACACAAATACATTCACCTCACACATGACAGCCTTATGCAAATTAAGATGGAGGAATGCCAAAGCTCTCACCTCTATTTCACTCATTCCCTAATCCAGTGGCTAACTCAGCATACTAGCACTCTCATTTAAACAAACTTGGGCTCTCACCTCCATATAAATTAAAAATCCAAGTGCCACTTTCACAAACCACACAGAACCATACCGGCATTGGGCATTGAGGTACGTCCGGCCTCCATTTGTCAACACTGCTGGCTGGTTGCTACGAAGACCCCAATACCAGTTTTCCTCTAGTAGAACCACGTGCAATAAAACCCCAAAAATGTCAGAGCTTCTATATACAAGACATTTCATTTCATTGGTTGTGTGTAATAATGATGTTGAAGTCCTCAAAGAGATGTTTTTTTAATATAATTATGTTAAAATCCTCACAGAGACTGTGTTTGATAATAATGATTTCAATGGTGCTACACAGATGGTGTATGTATATTCAGATTTTTAAGACCCCCATAAAGCTGGTGTATGATAATAACATTAACGTCCTTTACAGAGATGGCATATGACAACAGTGATGATTATGTCCCCATGGAGATGGCATGGGTGGGTATAATGATTTTAAGTTTGTTACAGAGATTGAGGTTGAAGACCCCACACCTGTGATAATGGTAAAGGATTAAGTTCCCACAAAGACGGTGCGTGATTAAAAATCGGTTGAAGACCCCACACAGATGGTGTTTGAATATACCGATTTTAAAGTCCCCACAGAGATGATGTGTGATTATTATGATGTTGAAGTCCCCAAAGAGATGGTGCGTGATAATGATGATGTTTGTCCCCATAGAGTGTGTGATTATAATGATGTAAAAGTCCCCACAGATGTGTGATAAAAATGAGTCTGAAGACCCCACAGAGATAGTGTTTGAATATAATGATGTTAAAGACTCCCAGAGATGATGCGTGATGATAATAAGGATTAGTGTGGGGAACACAATCCCTACACTAATGTATGGAAAGGGGCTGAAAAGTACATCCTTGTGTCGCTGTCTAGCCCCTCCAGAAATTCTCAAAGGTGACCTGCAGATTTCTAAAAATAACACAAATTAAACAAGCCCATTCTCTACGCTTCTTTCATTTGCACAATGTTTGGATAATATGGCCCAGAGTGTGGGATTTACTGAACTTTATTTCACAGAAACCTTTATTCCACAAGTGTGGTGATGCATTGCCACATCCCATCACTTGTATGAAAATATGTGTGTTAGATTCACAAAGGCAATCAGGATTTGCAATTAAATTACACCCATCCATATGACTGACCTTCTTGGGTTGCTTAGTGGAGCACGGCCAAACCACATCGGCCTAATGAGCACCCGCATTCTACTTCAGTCCAACAACCTACATACTTGGACTCCGGTCCCCGGGGGCTTTCACCCACAAGCGCATTGAGGCCATACTAATGGGATAAAGGTGCTGTATAAATGACTAACTACTACGGTTACTACATTTTGCTCCTCTTTGTGAACATTTTGACAAAATAGTACAAACTCAGGATCAGAGTTTTTTTTTCCCAATAAAGGAAAGCACATCTCGATTCACAAACAGGAAGTGCTTCTATATACAAGAACAAGCCACACATCCTTCTTTGCATGTTTGGAACAAGTGCAGGTACGGGCAAAATGCACAGAAGGGTTGTATGTATCTCTCCTGTGCATATGGGGCAGTTGCTGTTTGAACCGTAGTGGTCCCACTTGTATTTCTATCTCTCATATATTTACTGTTCATCATGGTGAAATAGATTTCAAGCATGCACTTTGGTTGTCAGACCTGATGTACTATTGCTGTTGGGCACATATGTGTGACACTATTGCACTCAAGGGACCAGCCAGCAAAACATTTGCAATGGTGCAGAGTCTTATGAAATGTGCAAGCCACCATTATAAAAAAAAGAGTGCATGATCTGAGTTATTTTGAGATTGCTGCTTTTATATAAATTTGGACAGTAATGTATTAAATGCGAGAACAATGAAATTCCACATTGTATAGTAGCTTGTAAACAAACTTGTTTTCAAAGTCAGACTGCGCTAGTTGAGCAATATATCATTAAAAATGGTTGAGCAGGCAGAAAAATTAACTAATTGTATTCTACAACTAAACTTAATAAAAGCAAATACTTGCTTATATGTTGCTGCCTCGCATATTCTCTTCATGCTGCCTGCGGTACCTCTACATTTTCCCTTTATGAAGGTGGCCCAGTGTTAGCATTTTAGGGCCGAGGTCGCTGAGTGCAAGGAGTGTTGCTCTTTCTCTGTATCCGATTGGACTAGTCAGTCAGCTCCAGCAAATAATTTTTAGAGTTTTGTAGAGCACCATGCACAGCCAGGAGCCCCTTAAGGGGGAGGATCGAAAAATCTGCGTGGAGTGACCAAAGTGTAACTGACCAATGTACAGCAAACACACTGCTAGCCCCCTCTCTGGATCCACAGCTGTTGATTAGATCACAAAGCATTGAAAGGGACTTGAAAACCCGCTACAAACGTTAATGGAATGTGTCGGCAGCAAAAATTCATCCTATTCTCGTAGTAGTGATGCATCTTCAATAAAAGATTAATTCAGTGCCTGCGGTCCATTTTTGGAGATTTCCTCCAGGCGTCTTTAACATTCTGGTGGATAATTGTTGCAGGGACATTAGCATTGTAATGCACTACTCTTGTGGGGAATTTAAATTCTACCAAAGAGCTTCACTATGACCAAGTTGATGTGATTATGCACTGTCCTGTTGGGGACTTAAAAATCACCACTGACTTTCAATGCAGTGACAACATTAAAATGCACGTCATCTCTATCAGAACATTCACACACCATCCTTGTGGGGACTTCACTTTGATCCCACACCATCCATATAAGGGCTGCAATTTGCTCAGCTCACACACCATTCCTGTGGGGACTTCAATATCATCACATACTATCCCTTCCGGTTACTTCATGCCATCCCACACCATGCCTGTGGCAGGTTGAATATAAACAAACTTTAACCATGTGATGACTTTAATTTCATCACATACAAGCCAGATGATAACTTTCAATATAGTCCCTCACAATGTTGCCTAGAATATAATTATAATCCTACATTGAATTATACATGAAACAAGCCCAGAGGAAACCAAACCTTTTCTCTTCTCCCGACTAATCCAATCCACCCACTGTCTTCTAGGTCTGCCACAGTTACTAGAGACAATGTTAGTAGGATTTATGCTGTGCTCCACTGCAACCCCTATTAACATTGACATCCACCATGGGAGAATCATCCTCCTCCTCTGTGTAGAATTGCAGCTCCTCTTCCTGGTCAGCCTTGTCCCCCTTCTCCTCCCAGAGTCTAAGGCACACCATATAAAGTGCAACAAATGACTACACAGAGAACCCCCCTGCACAACCTGAAAACCCAAAGGTGTGTATTAAAAATAACAAAGTGTAGAGAGAAGGCAAGAGCAAAACCTAAAGTGGAGAAACATGTGAACACACAAGTAAACAATTCTACTTGTAAAACTACTACTTCAACTAAGGCACCGCTCAGCTAAAATGCTACACTAATATACAAAACAGTAAAATAAAACATGTTAGAGAAACAGGCAAAGTGTAAACAATGTCTGTTGTGCTTATGGAGGATATGAAGAGAATGTTACTTTTTGGGGGATTTATAATTTTTTGTAAGGGTACACAAAAGGGTAAAGGCATAAGAGGAAAATGTACCTTTTTAGGGGAAACCGACAACAACACACTATCACACATTAAATGAATACTAAGAAAAAAGGCCTAAAGTGGCTACAAAACACACCAAACTCCAACAAGCTACAAAAAGACCAATACCAGTCAGACAAATCACCTCCCAACTTGTCAACACACGGCTTCAATGCTACAAAATCCCTCCAAACACCATCCAATAGTGTGGCTGCCCAGTTTAACACTGTCTCTCACATACTATCAAAACCAAAAATACACAGGAAGTGAGCTGGGACCTAAATAGGGGACACACAACCTTTAGGATATTTGTGGTCTCAGATTCGATGGACCAAGTTGAGGACTCTACCAAATGGCTCTGTTGGCTAAACTAACATAACAAATAATCCTCTATTTACCACAAGATCCACAGCTCTTGATTGGATGACAAATCACTGTGGGGACTTGAAAGCCCAGCCTGAGTTAATTGTGATGATTCAGCAGTATATCTCATCACAGACTATTCCTCCTCAGACTTCAACATCCTTTACGCCCCAAAATATTTTTAAATGATGTTTATTTTCCTTTTGAAAATATAATAAATGCAGCTTGTTGGTCTCGCTCCCTCTCTCTATCCCCCTTCCCTCACAACCTCCCTCTTTCCGTCCTGTAACAGCACATAGTTTCAGTATAATTAATCTGCGCAACACAATTGCACTGGTAAAGTCAGGATGACTCGTTTTCTCAGCTCCTTACTGTTGCCACAACATGAAGAACCAGACGTTATTTTCCAAGCCTTCATTCTCGGTCCATTCGGCCTCTCCCAGTAACTACTGCTATTCCATAGGTCTGTGCCATGTCTATGGAATGTGCACCCTTGGACCTACCGCCTCCCACTTACACATGCTCATCAACCTGCCTCAGCCCCAGCTTTCTTTCAACCTCTTTAATGGTTCAGACCCAAGAATTAAGATTGCTCAAAAGCCTTTCAAAAAGTTACATTAGGAACAAGTTACTTACTTGTAACTGTTGTTCTCCAGCATGGGTCTGGCATGGATTCACATGCTCATGAATATTCCCCGTCGTCAGGTCGGGAATCCTCGGTATAGAAAAAATCAGTATCAGTTTCGTTTCTGATCGGTCTTTCTCAGTAGTAACCAATCACTGGTCTCTGGGTCATACTGCCCCCAGCCAATGACTGCCCTCTCCCTAAGCCCCACCCCTGGCAGCCATCCTCAGATTTGGTAGCATGTGAAGTGGCAGTATGACCAAGTGAAGAGCCGCAGAGGGGTAGGCGGGAGGGTTCGCATGTGAATCCATGCCAGACCCATGCTGGAGAACAACAGTTACAAGTAAGTAACTTGTTCCTTCTCCAGCATGGGGTCTGGCATGGATTCACATGCTCATGAAGAATACATAGCAGTATACACATGCACAACCACGGGAGGTGGCACAAGGCTCAATATCAAGCAACACAACAACTGAACATTAAGCAACTCTTACCTTCTCACCAGGCTCACCTTAGGCGAACAGGTTGCGCAGTACTGCCTGGCCGACTCTGGACTCCTCCCTGGAATCCCGGTCGACGCAGTAGAATCTCGTGAAGGTGTGTCGACCTCCACGTAGCAGCCCTGCAGATGTCGAGCAGGGGCACACCAGACAGGACCGCCGTAGTAGCAGCGATCGCTCTGGTCGAATGGGCTCTCGGACGGCTGGGCAGCGGTCGGTTTGCCAACCGGTGACAGTGCATGATGCAGCCGGAGAGCCATCTGGAAATGGAAGTCTTCGAGAGAGCCTTCCCTTGATTCACAGGTCCAAAGTTCACAAACGGCTGTGATGTCTTCCGGAAACTCTTCGTGCGGTCCACGTAGAACTTCAGCGCTCCAGCTACATCTTGCGAGTGCAAAGTCCTCTCAGCCGGCGACGAAGGTGACGGGAAGAAAACTGGCAACACCAAGAGCTCGTAGAGGTGGAAGTCCGACGGCACCTTGGGCATGAAGGAGGGGTGCGTCCTCAGCACCACCCTCGTGTCGTCAAAAGTCAAGTATGGAGGCTTGCAAGACAGGGCCTGGATCTCTCCCACTCGTCGTGCAGAGGTGATGGCCACGAGGAATGCTGTCTTCCACGACAGAAACTTCAACGGCACTGAATGCATAGGCTCGAATGGGGCCCCCATGAGCCTAGTTAGTACCACGTTGAGCTCCCACGCCGGGGCAGGGGCCTTCACCAGCGGGAATGATCGGAACAGTCCTTTCATAAATTCCTTCACCAGACGATGATACCACAAGGACGCCCGTCCTGTAGTTCTGGTGTAACGTGAGACGGCAGCCAAATGTACCTTGATGGAAGCGTGAGATAGGCCAGCCTTGGCCAAAGACAGTAGGTACGGCAATACTTGAGGGGCCGTAATCCGCAAAGGGTTAATCTTCTGTGCCCAGCACCAGACAGAGAACCTCTTCCATTTGTGTCCGTAGCACTTGAGAGTTGAGGATGCCCTGGCCGTCGGCCGGGATGTCGTATCCTCCAAACTCTATTGCTGCAGGAGCCAGGCCTGCAAGTTCAGCGACTCTGGTTCGCCAGAAGGTCCGGGAACCAGATCTGCCTCGGCCACGCCGGTGCGACGAGGATCATCCTGCACCGCGACCTCTTAAGCTGGTTGACGAGTCGGAGTAGCAACGGCGGGAATGCATAAAGGAACAGGCCGTCCCAGGGGAACGAGAAAGCATCGCCCATGCTCCTCGGTTGGGGGAACCTGCTGGCGAACCTCCGGCACTTGGAGTCGCCGCCGTCGCGAAGAGATCGATCTGGGGTTCGCCCCATTGTCGGAAGAGTCGGCCCACTTGATCCTGGCGCAGTTCCCACTCATGGCACAAGCGCAGCTCCCTGCTGAGTGACTCGGCGATGGTGTTTTTTATCCCTGCCAGATGAAAGGGTACCAGAAACATCCCTTGTGCAATGGCCAAATGCCACAGATCTTGGGCTTCCTTGGACAGGGCAGGGGATCTGGTTCCGCCCTGCTTCCGAATGTAAAACATCGTGGTGGTGTTGTCGGTGAAGATCCTCACCACCTTGCCCTTGAGGGACGGAAGGAAGGACCTGAGGGCCCAGAACACTGCGCAGAGCTCCAAGATGTTGATGTGGAGAGTCTTCTCCTCCGAGCACCAAAGGCCTCTCGCCTGGAGGCCCCCGATGTGCGCTCCCCAACCTTCTAGGGAGGCATCCGTCGCCACTGTCACCTGGTGGGCCGGGGCTAGGAAGCTTGTTCCAGCTGTCAGATGAGCGCAGACACCCCACCATCGTATCGCCTGACGGAACGTTTCGTCGAGCGAGATCCTGTCCTCGAAGCTGCCCGTCGTCTGCATCCATTGGGCGTCGAGGAATTCTTGCAAGGGCCGCATCCGAAGTCTGCAATGGGGCACCAGATAAATGCAGGAGGACATCATTCCGAGGAGAGACTTGATAGACCTCACTCTGGCCACGTCCGTGGCCAGTAGACGTTGCACCTTTCCTAGGATGGTCCTTATCCTTTCCTCCTACGGTGAGGCCCGCCGCGCCACTGTGTCGAGCTGTGGTCCCAGAAACAGGGCGACTTGCGACGGGACCAGGTGGGATTTTGGAAAGTTGGAGGAGAACCCCAGGTCCGTGAGCAGCTGGACGGACTTCGCAGTGTGTTCCACGGCGAACTCCCTTGTCCTTGCCCGTATGAGCCAGTCGTCCAGGTAGGGGTAGACGTGCATCCCCTGCAGGCGCAGCCGCGCCGCCACCGGTGCTAGGCACTTGGTGAACACCCTGGCCGCCGATTTTAATCCGAACGGGAGGGCCTTGAACTGGTAGTGCCGCCCTTTGACCACGAACCTGAGGAACTTTCGGTGCCTCTTTAAAATAGGGATGTGGAAGTAAGCATCCTCCATGTCCAACGACGACAGGAAATCGCCCTCCTCCAGCTGTCCCAGCACGTGCTGGAGGGTGACCACCCGCAACTTCTGTGCCTTGATGTATTTGTTTAGTCGTCGCAGGTCCAGGATGGGACGCCTCCTCCTGTCTTCTTCCTCACGAGGAAGTATCTTGAGTAAACTCCGGAGCCCCGAAGCCTCTTCGGGACAAGCTCGATGGCACCTTTTCTGAGCATCGCCCTTACTTCCAACAGGGACGTGATTTTCCTTCCTGGCCACGGGAGGAATGCGGGGGCACTTCTTCTGGAACTCGAGGGCCTGCCCCAGGGTCAGGGCGTCCAGCACCCAACGGTCGGTGGAGATGGACTCCCACACGCCGACGAACTTCGTCAGCCGGCCTCCCACCGGGGTGCTTCGGCGGGAGCCCGACCCGACGGACGGTTCAATCTTGCTTGGAGGCCGCTTTGCCTCCTTGACCACCTTGGTGACGACGGCGGGATCCACCTGATTTGCTGCGTCCCCTGTAGGCCTCCTGCGACGAAGACCTTGCCGCTTGACGGTAAGTAGAGGAGCTGCTGCCGGCTCCCTTGGAGGCACCCTGTCTGCCTCCGGAGCTCCGAAAGGACGGCCGTCGCTGTTGGAGCACACCCAGTGCACGGGCTGTGTCCGTCTTGATCTCCTGAAGGGATTCATCAACCGCCTTGCCAAAAAGGTTGTTCCCATCGAAGGGCATGTCCAAAACCTTGGTCTGAATGTCCTGGCAGAAATCCGTCGCCCTGAGCCATCCTCGTCGTCTCAGGCAAACGCTGTTGCCCAACTGACGGGAAACCGGTGTCGGCGATGTCCGTAGCCACCGTAATGGCGTAGTCCGAGGCAATCCCACCTTCCTGCAAGATTTCCAGGGCCTCAGCCCTGTTGGCATCCGGAAGGAAGTCCAACAGAGGGGTGATCTTGAACCACAACTCCCTGTCGTAGCGGGCTATGATGGCCAGGGCGTTGGCCGCCTTGATGGTCGTCGCTGCAGATGAGATGACCCGTCGTCCCATCGCATCCAGTCTCCTACCCTCGCCGTCCGGAGGGGAGGTTGAGGCCGATGCCCCCCCCCCTGCTTTCTTCTTGGCCGGAGCTTAAACGACCGAGTCCGGGGTAGGTTGCGCCCTAAGGCACAAGGAGGCAGCGTTGGGGACCCCGTACTTCTCGTACCGGTCCCTCTTCGCAGGAGCCGTGGCAGGGTTCTTGAGGAGGGCGAGCCCCTCATCCCAGATGTCATCAAGAAGCGGTACGGCGAGGACCGTCTTCCTTTTAGCCTTGCGCCGCTGGTAAAGGAACCCCTCCTTCTTTTCCTCGGGGCAGAGCTGGAAGAGCTCGGATGCCCTGGAGATCATTGCATGGAAGGATCCAATCTCGTCGGGCGGGGACGCCAGGGCAGGGGGCGACGGGGGACACGTCCCGTCGTCGCCTCCGTCGTCATCTGTACCTGTCGTAGTCGTGTCCATGCCTGTATCATCCCCGTGGGTAGTGGACCCGGGGGAAGGCAGAGAAGGCCGCAGAGGCAGGAGAGGAGGCCTAGGATGCGTCCTCCTCCTCTTAAGCGGTGGGCTCCCCGAAGGTCCTGGCTCCGGATCCTCCGTCTGGTCTGGTTCAGGCTCCTCCGTCAGGGGAAGGGGCAACCTAGTCCTTATCTCCGAGCATAAGGACTGGATGGCTGACAAAATGGCCGCCAAGGTGTCCTGCGGCGCCGGAAACGACGGGAGCGAGGGCTCTTGAGGAGCCTTGTCTGCGTCACCGTCGCCCTTGTCGTCGGGATCCCTCCCGATGGGCTGGGTCTCCTCCACGACTTGGATGAGCTCCTCTTCAGAGGTCGTGTCCGTATCCACGACGGCCACCCCCCCCTTTCCAACGAGGACTTCGTGGGGGTCTTCTCGATGGGCCTGAAAGACAACTCCCTCCGCGGGTGCAGGGAGACTGTGGTACCTGAGGGCGCCTCGACTGGTGTAGCCTCCACAGGCTGAGCCAGGGCCGCGGCGACATCCTCAATCGAGGTCCTAGCAGAGTGAATCACGGCCAACGTCACCTTCTGTGCGCCTGGGGCCTTCACCTTCGGGGGAGGGTCAGAGCCTCGCGCGCCCCCTCTGCCGGAGTCTTCGAGATCGACCGGGGCCTCTCCAGAATCTTTGCCGGGTTCTCAGACTTCCTCTTACCCGAGCCAGAGCGTTGGCTCGTGGTCGATGGCGCCGGGGAGGGTGCGCCCTGCCTGGCAGCCAAGGAGCCCGACCGTTCGGCGCTCCCGGTGCCCGCGGATTCGCGGTGCTTAGCCTTTTGTTGGGCCCCCGTCGCCGGAGCACCCTCACAGGACTTAGAAGACCGCTCGGACTTCTTCTTCTTCTTCTCGCCTGGCGGGCTCTTACCTTCCAGCCAGTTGGCGAGACGGAGGTGGCGATCCTTCATGGTCCGCTACGACATGTTTCCACAAAACGTGCAGTCCTTCTCCTTGTGCGTCTTGTCCTCATGGAGACAGTAGAGGCATAACGAATGCTCGTCCTCCTTGAAAACGTTCTGAAGCTGGCATCCAGGGCAGGTCCTGAATAGCTTCCCGGGCGTCAAGCTCCCTTTCTCCTGGGTCATGTCCGGGGTAGGTCTCGGAACTTCTGGAATCCTCCAAAAGCGTAACTCGACGAAATCTTCACCCTTGAGGGGCGTAGAAAACTCCGAAACGGATCCCCGTTGATCGGAAGTAGAAACAGTGGAGCTTGAGGCTCTTTTAACCGAAAAAATGAGAAAATCTCCTGAAAAAAGCGCGAAAACGCAGCAAAAGCTCGAGAGCTAAGCACGAGGACTCCCAACACTTGAACGTGCGGTAAAAATCTGAGGATGGCTGCCAGGGGTGGAGCTTAGGGAGAGGGCAGTCATTGACTGGGGGCAGTATGACCCAGAGACCAGTGATTGGTTACTACTGAGAAAGACAGATCAGAAACAAAACTGATACTGATTTTTTCTATACCGAGGATTCCCGGCCTGACGACGGGGAATATTCATGAGCATGTGAATCCATGCCAGACCCCATGCTGGAGAATGACAGTTTCATAATTGGACAACTTACACTTACTGTTTCAAAATATTAGGCTATGAGTCAACCAGGACAGTATAGTCAAATGCTTGCAGCAGAAAAGCCACACCTTTTCTTCAGAGACACTCCTCTTATGAGAGTAGAATCTAGGATGTCAGCATAAGAGGGGCTGACCGGTTGACCAGTTGAACATGGTCATATGCCATTCCCTTGGGGAATTTCATTTCTAACAGAGCTTCACTGTGAAGAAATAGATGTGATTACACACTGTCCTGTGAGGGACTAAAAACTCCCCAACGATATATACTGCAAAGACATTAATGTTTACACTCACTATGGGCCTCATTACGAGTATGTAGGTAGCCATGCCCTTAATAGGGGCATGGCTGCCTCCATAACGGGTTCCAGTACCGGGTTCCTCCAATGAGGACTTAACGGGCTATTCCAACCATGGAGGACCTGGTAAGTCCTCATTGGAAAACCCCATCCCCATTCCCATTTGAGCCCCCATAGGGCTCAATGGGAATGGGAAGGGAGCTAATAATGGGCCTGTTAATAACGGGCCCGTTATTAGCTCCTTGGTCCCCTCGCGGGACCCGGTAATCAGGCATCCCGTAATGAATGGTGCCGGTCCCGTACCGGCACCCTTCATTACGGGAGCGCCATTGCCGTAATGAGGCCTTATCTCTGTGAGAACATTCACACACCATCCCTGTGGGGAAATCACTATAATCACACATTATTCCTGTGGGGACTTCAATTTGATCCCACACCATTCCAATTTGATCCCACACCAGTGCTGTGGGGACTTCAGTATCATCACACACCATGCCAGTGCCAGATTGAACATAAACCAGCATTACCCTTGTGTTGACTTTAATATCATCGCACATATGCCAGATGAGACATTTCAATATATTCTCAGACAATATTGCATGAAGCTCATTAAAATGAAACGTGAAACAAAACCAGAGGGTGCGCAACTTTCACTTGAAAATGACCATATGGCACACAGAGAATTCCTACTGATCAGCACCCAAAAAAAACACCACCACATCACTGTGGACGCAACTCTGAGGAAGCCCTTAGGAGAGGAATCAAACTCCAAGGAAACTCCACACCGGGTCTGACCACGCTGAATCCCCACCAGAAAAGCAATCCAGTGGACCTACTACCTAGTAAGTACCCAACAAAAAAAAACACACAACAAACATTAGCATAACGCAACATATACTGGCACTGTGACCGCTCACCAGCGGTGAACACTTCAACACAAAAATGCAGGAAGTCCCACGGGACCTACTTACTAATCCTCTAGCTCAGCACCAACTTCTTCACACCCAACCCTAAACAAGCAACTCTCACACTGCTATTTATAAACCCATCACCTAACATCAAACAACAGAAATCTACACTACTACAATACTAACAAAATTAGAGTGCTCAGCGAACACATCCCTGCGCCACTATTACACAGGGTGTCCTCCCTAGACACAAAGATGCCAAAGCGGTTTATTACGAAACAAGTATACATTTCACATTCATGAAGCACTTTCGGCTACTAAACATTACTCACCGCAATGTTGCTTTTTCTCTCTCCTCCCGACTAATCCAACCCACCCATTCTCTTTTAGATCTGCCACAGTTCCTGGAGACAGTATTAGTGGCAGTGGAGCATAGTACAAATCCTACTAACTTTAACATTGACATCAATCAGGGGGCGAATACTTCTCTTCCTCCTGTGTGGAGCAAAGCAGTGGTTCTCCCTGGTCAGACTTTTCCCCCTTCTCCTCACAGTCTCAAGCGCGCCATAAAAAGTGCAAGAAATGGCAACACTGAGAACCTCCTGCACAATCCGAAAACCCAAAGGTGTATATTAAAAATAACAGAGTACAGAGAGAAAGCAATAGCAAGGCGTAAAACAAGCAGGGTCGCTTAGCAATTTGCTATGCAATTCTGTAGGTTTGCTAATCAAATTGACACTTGTGTAGCAAAATGAGCTATTTAAGTTGCCATGTTCAATCAAAGCACAGCTAGCCCTGCATTCCTCTCTTGCCCTCGAGGCTCTCTTCACTCTCTTTTCACTTCAAGTACTAATGGAAAGACAGTGCAGCAGTAATGATCTCCTCCACTCTTAAGTGCCAAAGGTCTCTATGGGAGTGCTAGGCAAAAATTGCATTTTTCTTTTTCAAATAATTGCAAACCAGAAGTAAATCGGGATGATACCTTAAGTGATACTTGTACCAACTATATCCTGTCAGGCAAAGACCAGCATGTTTTCATTTTATGTTTTTTTAAGACAGTCATGCAAATCCATTACTAAAAATGGAATGCATAATTACAGTATTGACACTGTAAAACACTGCATCATCTCCATGTTTTACGGTCAAGTTTAGGTCAATGTATCTAAATCTCAGTGTCAACTATATTTCAATTTGTTGATGAAGATGCACCAGATTGACGAGTGAACAATTCTGGAAATGTACATGATCACACGATCAAATGCTTTTGATGGCAAACCTAGTTTTTTTAACTTGCTGGTTGCATTCATCTGTGCAATTGGATCTTCTATTCTATCACCCTGTTGCTTTATACCAGCTACCCTGAAAGTGAGATGACCACAAACTACGATATTCCACCTAGTTTGCCCAGTTCTCTGCTTGCTCCGCCATCCACTCTGCGTAGTCTCTTACTTTCTTTCCTCTAACATAATGAATACACAAAGCTAACTAGATGATTAAAGAAAGTAGTGATCAATAGTTCCATCCAGTTAGTACATTGACAGATTACGGCACTTTCATACACTATAGTTAGCTTCCAGAGATCGCTTTGCTTTATAATTATGATTTCATGATATAATAGCACCTGGAGGAGATAGCTGACCAAACTGTTTTCAGAACCTGTTTTATCACATTTATTTGTGTCCATTCATGCAGATAACCTTTTACATTTTACAGACACTCATCCACGGCTCACAAAGTCTTTTCGCCCACTCGCATAGTGAACTAGATTTTATGTAGGGCGAGTACCATGTGCAAGGGATATTTGAAATATGTATTGAACATTTACTTTGTTAGCAGTAAATATCAAATACATGTTTCACTGTGCATGGCTGGCCTCTGGGTGGTAGCAGTGTGCCAAGCATAAATCGCATTTACATTTGTTGTCATCCGTTGCTATCGGTTAGTGCATTTCTCTTAGATCGAATAGGTAAAATAAGTTACCTGACTTGCAGGTCTAGCTGAATTTGCAAGTCCTAACTGTTCTCGCTAATGTCTTATTTCAGCGGTATGCAAAAATGCTGTATTGTTGCCCATTTCGTGTCTACGGTACAATTAACTTCTGGTGACATTAACAATATTAGTAGAACATTGCTAATCAAATGGGTCTGTTTGCTAATCAGTACAATTTTAATTAGCAAACTCTGCTAATCAATTTTTTAAAACAAATGTATTCCTTGAATAGCAAATATTAAAGTGAAGAAACATGTGAAAAAACAAAAACAATTCAACTGCTTAAATTAAGTCACCATTCAGCTTAAATGCTAATACAATACTGTACAAAACAGTACAAACCCACGCTAGAGTTACAGGTAAAGTGTAAATAATTTTTGTTGTGCTTATGGGGAGGAAGAGGAGAAGGAACATTTTTCTGGACTTCTTACATTTCTTTTAAGAGCCAACAAAAGGGTAAAGGCATAGGAGGAACATATTTTTATATGGGGAACCAACCACAACACACTGTCATACTTTATATAAATACTAAGTCAAAAATGCCACGAAGTTTGTACAAAAACACACCAAACTCAAACTATAAAAAGACTAATACCAATCAGATACATTACCTCCCAACTCATCAATGCACGGTTTTAATGCTACAAAATCCCTCCAAACACCATCCAATAGTGTGACTGCCCAGTGCAGCACTGTCTCTCAAATCCTGTCAAAATAGGGGACACACAACCTTTAGGAGATTTGTGGGCTCAGACTGACTGAATCAACTGGACGCATCTTCCAAAATGGCTCTGTTGGCTAAACTAAAATAAGAAATAATCCTTTATTAACAACATGATCCACAGCTCTTGATTGGATGTCAAATCACTGCGAGGAACCTGATAGCCTAACCCGATTTCATTGGGATGAATGAGCAGTATGGAATACATTACTCACCGTAATCGTATTTCTGGTGCTTGTATCCGCCTAGATTCACATGCTATGCATAGGTCGACATCTAGTGGAAGCTGCTAAGTATTACAGTTGTTTTTCGAAACTCGAAATGGGCGTCGAAATAGGGCATGCCAGTAATACTATCCCTATTGTGACGTCCCTTGTACCCATAATCCCTCACGCGTGTGGGTTCCTCAGATTGTATTTTTTCTGGCATGAGGAGTAGTGTGATTACAGAGTTCCTAAACAGACACATACATACATGGAAAGCTCAAGTAAACATATCTGCACCTTCTCTCAGGGGAGGAAGGGTGGGCGCATGTGAATCTAAGCAGATACAAGCACCAGAAATACGATTACGGTGAGTAATGTATTCCTTCTGATGCTTGTGTAATCTGCTTAGATCACATGCTATGCATAAATTAGCGAGCAGTGTTATGAAAAGGTGGTGGGTTGTGAGGAGGAGTAGTGGCAAATAGATGTTTTAGAACCGCTTGTCCCACCTATCTATCTGTCTTGGAATGTGTGTCAATGCAGTAGTACTGAGTGAAGGTGTGAACGGAGCTCCATGTATCTGCTCTGCAAATGTTGTCTAATGGTACGTTTGCAAGAAAGGCTAACGTAGCCTGAGTGCCGGATGTGGAGTGGGCTCTAGGTGTAAAAGGCAGTGTCTTTTGTGATAATGAATTGCATAACTGTATACATTTGACTATCCATCTGGAGATTGCTCTCTTGGAAAAACACTCTCCTTGTCTGTCTGTAGCCATAAAGACAAACAGTTGATCCGTATTCTTAAGCGGTTTTGTTTTATCTACGTAGTAGAGAACCGCTCTCCTTACATATAGTGTGTGGAGTTTGACCTCAGCTGAGCTAGTGGGCCTTTGAAAGAAGGCCGGGAGCTCAATAGACTGGTTTACATGAAACTTAGAAATAAATTTAGGTGCAAACCTAGGGCGAGTCCGTAAAACCAAATTGTCCTTATGTATGACAAAGAAGGGGTGTTGCACTGACAAGGCTTGGATCTCACTGACTCTTCTTATGGAAGTGATCACCACTAGGAAGGCAGTCTTATTTGTAATGTCTCTAAGGGTAGCTTGTTGCAAAGGCTCGAAGGAGGGTCCCATGAGTTTTGCCAGCACTACGTTTCAATCCCAACCAGGCGGGGGGTTAGAGACTGGAGGATGTATTCTTTTCACTCCCTCCATGAAAGCTTTGATGACTGGCACTTTCCACCATGAGATTTTACTTTGAGAGGTGGTGTATGCTGATAAAGCTGCTAGGTGGACTTAAAGAGAATTAAAGACCAACCCTGAATTAAACAGGTGGTGCATGTAAGTAAGAATGTGTGAATGTCATGGGCGCTACTCCCGAGGGGCCAGGACTGGCCCAGCGCCCTCGGAAGCAGAGCCGTCTTCCACTACGCCGGAACCAGCAGACCCCTACAGGGGCCCTTTGGACCATGTCCTGGCGCCTTTGGCGCCAGGCTCATGAAGGGTTTCAGTCCCGGCGCCATAGGCGCATATTGATAAACAGTGTAATAATGCTTGGGTGGACTTACCTGAGGCAGACCATGCTGCATATTTACCCAGAACAAACCAGTCTGGTTGAAGTCCCCAGCCATCAGGGCTGGGAGGAACTATTCCCTCCATTCAGGAACTCTTTTCTTACCTGGGTGGAACCGGTGGAAGAACACACACTGGAAGCACTTCTCTGCTATTTAAACCATGCCCGATGGAAAACACGTGCTTCGTGTTATTCTGCAGCAGCAGCAGGACGCTCACCGAGTCGGCTCCTGCATTCCAGGTCCAGAGTCATCTTCAGCTTCCGCGCAGCAACCTGTGGATGAAGAAAGACACAGAACAATACTAACCAGATCCCGGAATCCAGTCACCGGCAAAACCTGCAAAGAATAAACATAAGGTTAGAAAAGTGCAACTCGCTCGCAGCCGCGCCCGCTTACCTGATCCATCGTGATTGCAACGGAGCTAACCGCGGCCTTCTCTTCGGCAGCTTCTCTGCACCTGAAAGGCAAAGGACATAATTAAAAAGGGGTTCGGGTGAAGGCAGTCGCATTCATCTTAACTTAACAGTTTTTGCACGCGCAGTAGCGGCCGCATCAACCTCAGCATCCCGGCACCTGAAAACTAGGAAAAGGACATTATTAGAGGTGCCATTAAAAGCGGCCAACGATCATTATACTTGCGTGCATCGGCACGTGCAGTGGCAACGGATATAAAGCCCGCAGCATCCCGGCACCTGAAAACTAGAAAAAGGACATTATTAGAGGTGCCATTAAAAGCGGCCAACGAACATTATACTTACGTGCATCGGCACGTGCAGCGGCAACGGAAAACTACGCCCACAGCATCCCGAGGCCTGAAACAAAGGAAAAGGGACATTATTGAGGTGCCCATCTTTTAAAGCCTAAAGACTACAGTATACTTACAGGCATCCGCTCGTGCAGTAACGGCGGCATTGCTCTTCGGCATCCCAGCACCAGTGCCACAACTAAGGCCGCAAAAGACTTGAGCCTCAACACTGAACTCATCCAGTGACGTAACTGGAATCCACGCACCCCTGCACCAGACGCAGGATGGAGAGCTCAGCATTTATACGCCTAAGGTGAGAGCTCGCCGAGACAAGTAGAAAGCTAGGCTGTGGGAGAAATTGGCGATTGGTGGGAGAAGGAATCCCATCAAACGGTGATTAACCCTTTTTCTTCCACCTGCAGAAAACTTACCCTGCAAGTCAGACATTCGATAAGAGGAAGCCCAGTCCTGAGAGTCGTCCGAGCTCTACGCTTCTCAATTGAAGAAACGATAGCAGCCCAGCCGGGATCAGCGCCTCCGTGGGAATCAGGTGAGCGTTACAGTGAAGGCATACACTCTATGGGGTTGATCTGTTTAGATTGGCACCAAATGACAAATCTTTTCCATTTGTTGAAATAGCAGTGCCTAGTGTTTGGTTTCCGTGCTTCCTTTAGGATGTCCATGCACCGTTGTGGAAGCCTAAGGTGTCCGAACTCTAGGACTTCAGGAGCCATGCTGCCAAGTTCAAAGAGTGAAGTTGTGGGTGTAAAGTTACTCCCCCATATTGAGTGAACAGGTTGACCTGGTACGGAAGCTTGATGGAATTGCACATCACCAGCTTGCGCAAATGTGGATACCACGGTTGTCTCGCCCAGATAGGAGCAACTAAGATGAGTGTAATTTGTTCCATGTGTATTTTGTTCACTATCCTGCTGATTAATGGAGTCGGGGGAGTAGCATAAGCAAATATCCCTGACCAGTTCATCCATAGGGCGTTCCCCTTGGAGAGTGGCTGGGGAAACCTGGACGCGAAGTCTGGGCACTGCTTGTTTTCTCTTGTAGCGAACAAGTCTAGAGTGGGGTAACCCCAAAGAGAGAAGTTGTGGTCTACGACGTCTGTGTGCATTTTCCACTCGTGCTCTTATGGTAGAGGGTCTCTGCTGAGAGAGTCCGCTAGTGTGTTTAGTATCCCTGGAACATGTTGGGAGGACAGGGTCATCCCTCGTCTGAGTGCCCACTTCCATAATTTCTGTGCCAGTTTGGACAGATTTGGAGAGTGTGTACCTCCTTGCTTGTTGACATAGAACATCACGGTTGTGCTGTCTGTTAGGACTTGTACCGACAGGTTCATCAGATGTTCCTTGAAGGCTTGTAGGGCTTTGAGGACTACCAATAACTCCAGAACATTTATGTGTTTCTGTGCAGTCACTTGTGACCACAGGCTGTGTGCTGTGTGGTGAAGGTAGTGGGCCCCCCACCCGGGAAGGGACGCGTCCGTCGTGACGACCGCTTGTGCTTCCGGTTCATGGAGGGCTTGCCCTTGAGTAGATCTTCCCTTGACAACCAGCGTAAGTCCTGAACCACCGCTGGCGAAACAATCACTAGATCGTCCCACTGACCACTTGCCTGAGACCATTGTTTCGCCAACCATTTCTGCATTGGTCGCATACGCAGGTGCGCGTGGGGGACTAGGTAAATGCATGATGCCATCATACCCAGCAGGCGCATTGCTTTGCGTACGATTATCCAGAGACCGGCTTGATACTGGGATATTTGCTGAAGCATATTTTGCACCCTTTCCATGGATGGGTAGGCTAAGCCTTTCTTTGCATCTAATACAGCTCCTAGGAACTGTTTTGATGCGTTTGGTATTAGACTTGACTTTTTCTCCTTTATTGAGAAGCCCAATTGGAAGAGAAGGTCTATTGTCCTTTGCGGGTTTGCCTTGCAAAGCTGGTAGTTTTCTCCCGTGATCAGCCAGTCGTCCATGTAAGGGTACACTGGGATTGACTCCCTGCGTAGATGCGCTGCCACCACTGCCAGTACTTTGGTGAACACCCTTGGAGCCGAGGCTATACCGAAGGGCAGACCCTTGAATTGATAGTGTTGGCGTGCTACCTTGAAACGAAAGATTCTTCTGTGCGCTGGGAACATTGAGATATGAAAATAGGCATCTTTCATGTCCAATGTTGCCATCTAATCTCCCGTTTTTAATAGAGGGATTACTTCTTGTAGCATTGTCATGCAACATTTTTGTGGTTTTACAAATTTGTTTGCAGGGCGCAGGTTTAGTACCGGGCGCATGGTCAGATCTTTCTTTGGAACAAGGAAGTACGTTGAATAAATACCCTTGTTTACCTCTTTGTGTGGCACAAGCTCGATGGCGTCCTTGAGGAGTAAAGCTTTCAACTCTTATAGCAGGTTAAGTTCTTCCTGCGATGGTTTCCTTTGGCGTGGGGGGAAGTTTGACGGTCTTCCTTGAAGATCTATACAATAACCCCCATTCACCGTTGATAACACCCATTTGTCCGATGTTATAGCCTCCCATGCGTGGGTGTAAAACAATATTCATCCCTCGACTGGGGAGGTATGGGAGGGTACCCGTAGCGGGGCGTCATTGCTTAGAGGGTGTCCCTCCACCTCTGGTGGGGGAACCTCTCCCTCTTCAAAGGCCCTGCGGTGACCCATGGGGTAATGCTGGGTGGCTTGTTAATTTGTATTTCAAGAGGAACCTTGGTTTTGGTTGTATCCTGTTCCTTTTCGCACGCTTTCCCCCGAAAGCGATGAAAATCACTACCACCTCTTTGTAGTTGTCGATTAGTCAGTTGACCAAGTGATTTGAGGGTCTCATATTTATCCCTGGCAGACTTGAGGGCGTCTTCAACTGCCTTCCCAAATAATACGTTTTGCTCCACTGGCATATTCAGTAGGGTAGCTTGAGTCTCAAGTTTAAATCCTGATTGTCTAAGCCAGGCATGTAGCGGTGTCAGCTGCGTCAAAGTTATTCTTTAAGAGGAAACCTGCTGTAGCTCTGCCTTTGGCAGCCAGAAGGAAGAGTTTTGCTTTCAGTGGCTCTGGCGCTGACTCTGCTAGTGCCTTTAATTCATCCCACTTTGTGCAGTCATAGCTGGATAGCAAGGTGGAGTGCTTTGCTATATGCGCCTGGTATGCTGCAGTGGACGCTATCTTCCTGCCCATGGCATATCATTTTTTGCTCTCCTTGTCTGGAGGGGCTTCGGAGGAGGACAAGGGGGTACCAGCTCTTTTGCGGGTGGTGGTAACGACCAGAGAGTCAGGTCGAAGATGTCCCCTTATATATAAGGGGTCGGAAGGTGCAGGTCTGAAGAGCTTCTCAATCCTAGCGTTTACTGCCCTGGTATCGTTAGGTTGTTCTAGGGAAGGTTGGATCCTTCTTTGGACCGATTTGAGCAGGGGGATGAACTTGGTTGCCGGTTTTTTATCGCCTAACATATTCTCAGCAAAATCTTTGTCCTGTTGGACCTCTTGTGTTTCGATGCCGGAATTCTCTGCAGCCCTTATTAGTATATCATTAAATAATGGCTGGTTATCAACAGGGGAGTCTGGTAAGACAGGCTCTTTCGGGACTGGAGAGTCCATTGCAAAAACTACAGACTCAAGAGTCTTCCTGGTCTTGGTCGTCTTCTTCCCCGTTCTCGTAACCCTCGATGTCCCGATAAGGGGGTTCACTCTCCTCTAAGTATTCCTCATCCCCTACATCCTGATCATAAAGATCACAGGAGAGGCTAGGAGTTTTGTGTGGTGGTTCAACCACCAATTCTATAGTGGGGAGAGATCTCTTTTTATAGGGTACACCCGATGCCTGGGACTGAAAGGCTGTAGGTGTTATGTTGGAACTAGACCCCTGTGTAGTGGGAGGCGTGGTGTTCAAGTTCTGCAGAATTTGAGGATGTTTTTCAAAGAAATTTGCTAGGCAAGTCATGCGACTCATGACTCGGTCAATGTCGGCTGTAGACCATTTGGCCGAACTGGGTATTACCCCTGGGTAGGTGGAGACAGGAGTTGGGGTAGAGGGGTTATGTTCCTCCTCTTCCTGAAGATTTATAGGGTCAGGCTGATGTGTTTCTTCAGACTGTATTGTAGTATCCTGAAAGGGCATACTTTTATGTTGGTCCGAAGGTTTTTTAATCTTCTTGCCAAGTGAGTCCCTTTCGCTAGAGGAACTGGATTTGTCTCTCTCCTTATGGTCCCTGCTCTTAGAAGATGATTTTTTGGAGCTCAGGGTCGAAAAGGGAGTTAAGGAGGACTCCCTGGACCTGTCCTCGGATGTAGGCCGAACTTCGACTGTGGAGATGGCTTGCGCGGGGTCTTTTTCACCGTCGCGTGGCTGGACAGGGCAGTATTGAGTCGGGTGACTTTGGTTTTGACGGGCTTGTCATGTGGCGGCCGCTCGGAGCGCCGAGAGGACAAAGGATCTGAGGATCTGCCCTTCACCGTCGACTCTCGGTGTGTGACCTTACTCGCATCGCCGTGGGGTGTGTGGTGCCCTTGCTGCCGGGTGTCTTCCCCATAACAGGACCGCTGGCCTGTCTACTAGGGTCGAGGGCTGGCACTGGGGAACGCTGGGGCTCCCCGTCACCCTCGCCGTCCGAAGGGACGGCGACGCTGCCGTTGTTGGATGCCTCTTCGACATCTATGGAGGCCTCGGGCCTGCATGGCGTGATGGGGCCAACGTTTTGTTCGCCTGTCCTTGAGGGTTTTCAGTCGGAGTAGTTTACACGCCCCCACAATGCACCTCGTCATGGTCTCTATTCAAGCAGAGGTTACAGACCCTATGCTCGTCGACCCACGTGAACTTCCTATTACAAGAGGGGCAGAACTTAAAAGGAGTACGCTCCATAACGTATGTAGGCAGCTGAGCGACTATGGTAAAGGGTGGGTATATACATGTTTATGTCCGCCCCCCACTCTCCCTACTGTAAGGCCGAGGCCGAAAGGGCCTTGCAAGGCCGGGTGGCGCAGTCAAAATCTTCGTCCGACGGTCAGCTTCAAAGTCTTCTTCAATCTTTACCACGTCGAATCACGGCGTCGGCAAAAGGACAGGAAGACACAGTAACTTAATTAATAAAGTTCAACGGCGTACGCCGAAAATGGACTCCGCTTATATTTAGCGACCACTCATAATGGCAGAAAAAAACAATCTGAGGAACCCACACATGTGAGGTATTATGGGTACAGGGGACGTCACAATAGGGATAGTATTACTGGCACACCCTATTTCGACGCCCATTTTAGAGTTTCGAACAACAACTGTAATACTCTGCAGCTTCCACTAGATGTGGGCCTATGCATAGCATGTGATCTAAGCAGATTACACAAGTATCAGAAATATTTATCCCACACGTGTAGGAGCGGTTCATCTTCAAGAAGAGATTCGTTCCTTGGTACTGGTCCATTTCTGGAGAATTCATTTGGGCTGTCTTTAATATTCTCTTGGATAATTCTTGAAGGGACCTTAACATTGTCATACACATTTCCCACGGGGAGTTTCTATTCTATCATATATCTTCACTGTGAAGAAATTGATGTGATTACATACTGTCCTGTTGGGGACTTAAAAGTCACCACTTACTTCTACTGTAGCAACATCATTATTACACACGCCATCCCTGTGAGACCTTGCACACAACATCCCTGTGGGGACTAACATTTTCTCACACACCATTCCTGTGGGGACTTCCATATATGATCACACACTATCCCTCTGGGCACTTCATGCAAACCCACACCATGCCTGCTCCAGGCTGAATATAAACAAGCTTTGACCTTATGTAGACTTTAATATCCCACACAAGCCAGATGAGAAATTTCAATAGATTCTCAGACAATGTTGCCATGAATCTTTCAATATAATCATACACCTGATGTTGGATAAATCAGTATTATCACAGACTATTCCTGCTTGGACTTCAACATTATTTAAGCTACAAAACATTTTTAAATGATAATGTCCATGGCCTTTGGTGTGTACTAATGGCAGTTAGTTTGTCTTTCTCCCTCCATGCCCCCTCCCTCTTATCCTTTCTCTCTCTCCCTCTGTCCTTCCCGTAACAGCATAGGGTTGGAGTATAATTAATCTGCACAACACTATTACACTGGCAACAAAGTGAGGATAACTCGTTATCTCAGCTCCTTAGTGTTATTATCCAAGCCTTCATGCTCGGTCCATTCATTGTGCCTCTCCCCAGTAACTACTGCTATTCCATACGTCTGTGCCATGTCTATGGGAATGTGAGCCCTTGGGCCTACCACCCGCCCACTTACACATGCTCATCAACCTGCCTCAGCCCCAGCTTTCTTTTGTAAATACCAAATTCATGTAATTGTCATGTTTCTTTGACTCAGCAAGACTTAAACCCATCGCCCATGTTCTAGCATTATGTCCATGTTAAACCAACTGCTTTTGTGTCCGCACACGAGGCCCAAGGTTTTCGCCTGGAACAGATATTACTCACAGGCTTAGGAATGTCCCCTCTGTTCTCCGTTCCTGTAAAGGCTACATAAATAATGTCTGTTAAAACTCTTGCACTTCCCGTCCTGTCTAAAGCTGCCGTGCGAGTCAGCATGCATTAATTGACCCTGGGGTCGCCTCTATGAATGATGATTGCTAGCATCCGCACTCTTTCCTGAAACATAAGCATAAAGCGTATCTATATTCGGAGTTGTTATTCTCTGGGATATTTGGGAAGGGGAACTTGTGTCAGAGCTTGTGCGTCATTCTGTAAAAGATATGTCCTGCTATTGTCCAGCAGCCCATGAATGGATATTATTATCACCACCGCGGCAAGATATGTGTAGTTTGCAAATTCCCCACTGTGTCAAATGTGATGAATTAGCTTGTTTTTACGATCACGCATGTTAAAGATTACACGTGCATCCTGAAGGATATTTTGACTTGCTTAGATAAGCTATATGAGTAATGACCATTTGCAAAGGTCCGGCCTTTGTAAATTGTCACCGCAAGGGCTGGAATAACAGCCAAAAGTGTTTTGGCAGGAAACTGTATGTCAGGACGTGCCTGGGCTTCGCGCCAGTCATAAGACTCAATGTAAACGTTTTCCTATAAAAAGTCTGCTCACTGTAATGTTAGTAGCTCACTCTAGATAGCATCCCTATGGTGTATCTTGCAGTCAGCCCTTCCGCGGAAGTTTTGCATTGCAATAAATGATTGTTAAACTCACTTACTAGTGTGTTTATTGATGGAGACCTCCGCCTGGTGAATTTTAGCATTGACTCTTTAATGGTTCAGACCCAAGAATTGAGATTGCTCAAAAGCCTTTCAAAAAGTTACCTTATGACAGTTTCATAATTGTATACCTTACTTTTGAAATATTAGGCTATACGCCAAACGGGACAGTATAGTCAAATGCCTGCAACAGAATAGCCACACCTTTTCTCCAGAGACCCTCCTCTCATTTGAGTAGAATCTAGGATGTCAGCATTAGAGGGGTCAATCAGTTGAACACTGCCATATGCCGTTCCTTTGGGGAATTTCAATTCTATCACAGAGCTTCACTGTGAAGAAGTAGATGTGATTACACACTGTTCGGTGATGGACTTAAAGCTACCCAAAGATTTACACTGCAGAGACATCATTATTACACTTGCTATCTCTCTGAGAACTTTCACACACCATCCCTGTTGGGACTTCAGTATAACCACACATTCCTATGGGGACTTCAATTTGATCCCACACCATTCCTGTGGGGATCTCAATGTGATGACACACCACTACTGTGGGGACTTCAATATCATCACACACTATCCCTCTGCGTACTTCATGCCATCCCACACCATGCCTCTGGTAGCCTGAATATAAACTAGCATTAGCCTTGTGTTGAATTTATTATTATCTCACGGAAGCCAGATGCGAAGTTTCAATATATTCTTCACACTAGCATTTCCACCCCCAAAACGGAGATGGAACTGCTCTTTTTGTGTCTTTTCGTCAAGACAGGTGCTTTAACCGCTAATCCTGGTGAACGGTGCATCCAGCAACTAAGTGGTTGCTGGGAGCATGTCATACATTAGTGTGGGGAACACAATCCCTACACTAATGTATGGAAAGGGGCTGAACAGTACATCCTTGTGCCATTATCCAGCCTCTTTAGAAATACGCAGGTCACCTTTGAGAATTTCTGAAAACAGCACAACTTAAACTAGCCCATTCTCTGCACTGCTTTCATTTACACAATGTTTGGAGAATCTGGCCTTTATTTCACAGAAACCTTTATTCCATATGCACTGCAACATCCCATCACTTGCATGAAAAGTATTTGTGTTAGATTCACAAAGGCAATTAGGATGTGCAAGTACATTACACCCAACCATATACCTGACCTTCTTGGGTTGCTTAGTGGAGCTGGGCCAAATCACCTGTCTCAGCCCAATGCACAACCACATTCTAGTTCAGTCGAACAATCTACCTACTTGGACTCTGCTCCCAGAGGGCGTTCACCCTCAAGCGCGTTGAGACCAAACTAATGGGATAAAGGTGCCGTATAAATGACAAACTACTACATATTCTGCTCCTCTTTGTGAAAATGTTTACACAATTGTGCACGTTCGGGATCAGAATTTATTCTCCCCATAAGCACATCTCAATTCACAAACAGGAGGAAGTGCTTTTATATATAAGAAAAAGCCACATATCCTCCTTTGCATGTTTGGAACAAGTGCAGGTACGGGTGAAAGACACAGAAGGGTTCTATATAGCTCTTCTGTGCATATGGGGCAGTTGCTGTTTGAACTGTAGTGGTCCTATTTGTATTTCTATCCCTCATATACTGATTGTTTTTTTGTTTTCACCATGAAGAGCAATTTGATTGCCATCACAGTGAAATAGATTCGAAGCATGAACTTTGGTTGTCCGAGCTTGTGTACTATTGCGGTTGGGCATATATGCGTGACACTACTGCACTCAAGGGGCCAGCCAGCAAAAGCTTTGCAATGGTGCGCAGCCTCATGAAATGTGCAGGCCACCATTATAAAAAGAGTGCATTATCTGAGTTATTTTGAGATTGTTGCTTTTATGAAAATACAAACAGTAATGTATTACAATTAAAAAAAATGAAATTCAACATTATACAGTAGCTTGCAAACAAAATAGTTTTCAGTAATTAAATTCACCATCATACCAACTGCTAATAATAATGATAGAACTAAGGATACAAAGCCACATTATGATTTCTTTCCTGTGGCGGCAGCCATTCAATTGATTTTCATATGCAATCTTGAATTAATCTGCACAGTCAAATAATTAACAACTAATAAATTGTAGTCATGTTTTAAACTGCTAAAAATAAACATTTTGAAAATATGCAAAAAGCAAATCCAATATTTTCCTTTGATATTGCTTATTTGCAATAAATGAGAGAATTATATTCCAGCGAGCGCTGGAACGAACATTGTTTGGAATACGTGTGACGCAAGTAAAGTTGAACTACTGATGAGTGATTGAACGTTGAAACGAAGATATGATACTTTTGACAGCGTGGTACGGCACCACGTGGATGCTCAATCGAAGGTCTCTGTAAGGTATCCAGCGTATCCAGTACGTGTGACATCCCAAGGAGAAAGGAACTTTGGCATTGGCTGTATTACATCAAGCCCGCTGAAAAAGAGACTGAGTGGCAAAGAGACAGAAGGCCATGATGTTGAAGTTTTGAACTGCATCCTCGTGCTAGAGAAGGCAGAAACGGCTAAGCTTGAGCGTGCCACCTTGTGCCATGCGGAAAACGTGGGGAAGGGAAGCCAATGGCTTGAATTCCCTGACATATCATTTCTTGAACACTTTTCTTTTTCATTCGTGGGATGAGTAATCTCTGCTCAGCTTGTCCACTAGGACATTGTCCTTTGCTGGCAGATGTTCCGCCCTTACTTGAACCTTGTGCTTGAGGACCCATAGCTTCTGCAGAGAGAACTGCTGACTTTGCGCCTCCCCGATTTTTGGTGTAATGCATGGAGATTATATTGTCTGTTTAGACTGTGACTACCTGGCCTGCCAATACTGGCTGGAATGATTTTAGCACTAATTTGGTGTGGAGAGTCCTGTGACAACCATATGCCTTTTGCCTGACGCTCCCCCCAGATGTGCTCCCCAGCCTGAGAGGGATGCATCCATTCTGAGGAGCAATGTCGAGGTGAGCACTTGAAACGGAATGCCTTGATTTAGATTTTGCTCCTTGTCTCACCACTGCAGCGCTCTGTGGAAGGGCGGTGTAAGGAGAAAAACATCTTTTCATGAGCTGTAGGCTTGTCTTTATTGGTGGTCCAAAGTCTCCTGAATCGGACTCATTCGTTATCTGCAGTTGGTAATCCGGTATATACAAGAGGACACCATGCCCATGAGGGATTTGATCAAACGTACTGTGGTGGAGGCATTGCCGAGAAACCATGAGACCAGCTTCCGCATTCATGTCAACCTTTCTACTGATGGTTGTACTCTGGAGATGTAAGTATCCAACACTGCCCTGTTCAAGACAGCGGTTTGAGCAGGTACAAGGGTTGACTTGGTTTTGTTGATGGAGAAGCCTAGGGTTTCCAGCATGATGTTGTCTTTGTGACTACCACGGCTGCATACCTCCGTGAGTTTGCCTTTATTAACCAGTTGTCTAAATATGGAAACACCTATATCCCGGTTCGCCTGAGGTGTGCTGCCACTGGCGCTAGGCATTTTGTAAAAACCGTTGGGGCCGATATTAGGCCGAAAGGGTCCACGCACAACTAAAAGTGTGCGTTTCTTATAGAGAACCTGAGATACCGCCTACGTGCTGGGTGAATGGAAATATGGAGGTACGCATCTTCCAAACCCAGGGTCGCCAGGAAGCAGTTCTTGTTCAACCATGACAGCAGATGTTGAAGAGAGGCCATCTTGAATTTTATGCATCTAATGAATCTATTTAAGGCCCTTTGGTCTTATATTGGTCGCCACTGTCCGTTCTTCTTTTTGATGAAAAAGAACAGAGAATAGAAGAACCCTTTTCCTTTCTGGCCCTGTGGTACTGGTTCTATGGCTGCTTTTTGCAGAAGCTTGTCTGCTTCCAGTCTTATTAGATGCTTCAGAAGATGGACCCTTTGAGCTTGCAGAGGGAGAGAAAGGGGGCGGCCCATAAATTCTATTCTGTGTCTGGTTCGTACCACTTGTAACACCCACTTGTCGATGTTATCTTCAGCCAAGTGTTGTCTCATTTTCCCTCCCACACGGGTGCAATGTGGGGGGTGCAAGGGTGCTTGGCCTGACCCACGCCTGCCTCTTTGCGTGGTGTGGTCGATGACTGTTGGTATCCAGCCTGATACTAGGTGGAATATGACCTTTGGATGTTTAACGACCTGTTGTAACCTCTGTATCTCGCGGTAGAAACACAAAAAAAAGCAGCAATCCTTGCCTTTATCTTTTAGTGATCTTAGTGCTCTAGTTGTGTCTGTATCAGATTGAATGCCTTTGAGGTGGCCACCTATCTTTTTGCCAAAGAGATCCTGTCTATCAAAGGGCATATCCCGAATGTGGGCCCAGACTTCAGGTCTGAAGTTAGTTGCCTACATCCAGGCTTTGCTCCTGAGGACCGTACCATGGGGTATTTGCCTGAATATAGAACAGGCCACGTCCACAGCTTCAATCATGTGATCGGATGTAGCTTCACCATCAGCGACAATGGCTTTGCCTCTTGGAATTCTGAGGCACAAGAGGATGAGCCAGAGGAAGGCCATGTTTCATCTCACAAAAGTACTGAGAAGCAAGCTTCAAAAAGAAGAGCTTCTTCAGTAGAGGGTGGAGTTTCTCCACCAACTACAACCAAGAAAAAAGGTGACAAAGGCTCTATTATGCCATCAAAGGGGATTAAAGGCCATAAACGCCACTATCCCGAGGAGAAAACCCCTCTAAAAAGGTAAGGAAACTTCCCTTAAGCCCTCATCCTCGGGGCGGTTATCCACAGCCCCGCATTCAATGGGTACACTATCCCCGAGCAACCGTGCGTCGCTGAGAATGTTCCGTCGATGCCTAAGACGTCCATTGAGGGCCGTCTGTCTACGACGACTGTTAAGATTTCCTCATTCATGAACAAGACCTCGTCCTCACTCTTCGGCAATGGGGAAAGTGTTGTCGACAAAGAAACATTGTTTGTCCATGAAGCGGTCCTCAACAAAACCGTCCATCAGTTGCTCATCAGCAAAGGTCCATTTCATGAAGACAGGATGAACTGCTGACAATACCTAGCAACTTAGAAACAACCATAAACCTATGAACTATCAAGGAGATGGTGGAACCTCCAGATATCATTATCCAGGAGGAGTTTTCGGATGTTGGGGAAGTGACAGAAAGGCCCAGACATACACCAAAAGACCCCTTCCAACCTGCACTTATACAATCAATGCAAAGGACCATGGAGGAAGTTCAGATACGACAAAGCGCCATAGACCTCAAGTCTAAGAAGTGCCTCACCACCACCAAGAAGAGTGGAAGCGAGGCACAGGAGTATATCGCCTACAACAGTAGATACAAGGTCACCACAGCGAGGCACATCTTCTCCTCGTCATCAGCAAAGGACCCCTTCACATGCATCATTTCAGGGGGGTTGGGGGGGGGGAATCGTCATCGCCCAGTAGGTCTCAAAAACACAAGCGTTCTCCTACACCACGTGCAATGTCCCATGACCAGTCTTTACCAAGAATTGCATCTCCAAGGAGATCTTTGCCTCGAAGGGCACGGCACTGCAGCCCCATCCACAGTATCGGTGTCGGATTGGCAGGAGGATCCATATGAGCAAGACCCATCATATGACCCATACAGCGACTTCTCAGATTGAGGCACAAGAGAATGAGCCTGAGGAAGAGGCGCTACCTAGGGATGCATCAGACAAAGACAATAAATGGGACTACATTATAGAAAAGCAACAAAGACGGGATCGCCAGGAGGTACTTTGTCACCTGATGATGTTGTATCATTCCACACAATAATGGCTACAGCGACATAGCTATTCCATCTCCAAGTTTCCTGTGAGGAGAAGTCTAATCTACAAGCATAGGACTAAGAACATGGACGACTATCCCAATTTTAGATACAATATGGGAAGCAGCGGAGAAAATTTGATCAAACCCCTTATCTACTCCCGCCGTGGTTTCTCGTTCGGAGTAGAAATATAAGGCGCCCAATATGGCTCCGTTTTGCCTAAGGGGACACCCAAAGCCCGACTATGTGATTACGGTTGCTGCAAATTGGAAGCTACGGGCAGGACAGTACCATCTTCAGCCTCTCTTACTGTAAGAGCTGCTAACATGCTGGCAATGTTTGACATGGAGATCTGGCTGAGGATGTCCACTGTTCATGTGCTCTTTTTGCGCATACTGGCACTTACCCCACCACTCTCTCTCGCACTTTGTTACTGCACTTGCACAATCCGAATGTCACATGGCCTAGTAGGACCGTTTCTGTTATCTTTCTCCCATGGCCCTCCCGCCCCCGTCTTGTGGCGCCATGAAACACCTTTTGTTGTACAGGTGTCTTACAAGTATTCAATAAATAAATAAAATGTGGTTCCCTCATAAACAACTTTCCGCACCTACTGCAGTCCTTAAAGAGGAAAGGCCTCTTAGTGGACCCTTCCAACACTGCCTCTGCCATGGCCATGAGGTGCCTAAAGAAACGTTTACTCGGATTTAAGACTAGGTGTGACTTTTTACTGTTAAAGTAGTTGAAATTGCAGAATAAAGCAGTAAAACTGTCAAAACTGAGGTAGGGAACAACAAAAGTGAGGATCCTTTCAGGCATAATGATCAATCTGGATTGCTTTTTTCCTAGAAGAAAAATGTGTGTATATATGTATAAATAATTATTTGGAATTACTGAGAATTACCAGTCTGACGACTGGGAAATATTCTAGCATGTGAATCTATGAAATATCCAATGCTGGAGAAGTTCATTATTCCTTCCCTCCAGGGGGAAATGACCCCCTTCCCCTGGATCACTGGTTTGATTTTTATTTTAAAAAACTTTAATCACCAGGAGAATGACTCCCTTCTCCCAATGTCTGGCTCTCTGTGCTTTCCCCCACACAAAGCCAGTGGAGTGTCTCCCTTAACCTGGCCTTTCTCAGGCTTTCATCACAGTTCACAACACCAGGGGGAATGGAGGTCGTGCTGCTCAAGGAAGCAGCATTCTCAGGTCCGGGCCAAACAGGAAAGCTGGTGTATGACCACAGAGCCACACAGGATGCTGGAAGAACGTCTGAACACTCCAGGCCGGAAAGCAGCCGAGGGAACCACACTTCAGAGGAGCAAACAGCACCGAGATGATGGAAGGAACCAGTCAGTCTGCCCAAATCAGGTGGGGGTCCTTGGGCGTTCCGACAAGCACGCCAGTCAGTATTTGAAAGGTACGAGATTGCTAACGCAGACAATACGCAAAGTTTGTCTGGATGCAGTCAAGGCAAAGTATAAAGGAAAACCCCAATCAAATATAGATGCATGAGATGCCAATGTCGGAGAAGTCAGAGTAAATGGTACCATACACCGATATGCCAAACACCTCAAAGTATATGCTGTTGTTGTGCAACCAAAAAAACTGTGAAATTCAAAGAACTGCAAAACTCATAAGAAGACCTGGCAGGAGAGTTTACCAGGGAATCTGAAAAAACCTAAAGAGAAGCCCTGGCAGGCGAGGACTCCAGGCAGTTGAAATTGTATAAAGATTCCTGGCAGGGGAGTATACCAGGTAATCTGCAACGTTATAAGGGATTCTACAGAAAGACTATTGCAGAACTGTTTGCTTGAACAAGAACATTGCAAGTCCAGTGAAGCTACAAAGAAAGTGTTAGATAAAGAAAACATTTTTGGCCAACATCAAGTTAAAGACATTTCCTTGCAACTTTAGTTTTTTTGTTTATAGTGTGAGGGTGAGGAAAGGACGTTTTGGACACAAGGACAGCTTTTCAGTTGCTGACATCCTGACACAGACAGATCCTTAGTTTTTGTTTCTAGGTAGGGAAGTTTCTCTTTAGAACAGGGCCAGAGAGGTATTAACTACTACTATGAAAACTTTGTGTCCGGGTTTCATTTCTGACCCGTCACAGAACATTGAGGTGAATGTGCAACATTTTGCGTTTTCTGCTTGGTCAATAGATCTAGTTCTGCTATGCTCTGCTTACCAGAGGCATCCTGCGCAATGCTGTCTGGGTTAGGACTGATTCATGTTGTTTCTGAAATGATCTGCTTAGAGCATCCACTTGGACATTCTGGATCCCTGGAATATGTACTGCAGTGTTAGAGGGATCCGATTCTTGGTAGGAGTTAGTTCCAGATTATTTAATTTTCCTTTGAGAGGGTGCTGGACCGCGTTCCCCTGTGGTTGTTCAGGTAGTTTTCTTTCTTTGTATTGTTTTCTTTCATTGTACGGACTCTCGAAATTAGGACTGAAGTTTATTATTATGGGTGGAGGAAAAGCTTTATGAGCCAGCTGTACTGCATGTAGTTCTTGAATATGTATATGGTACAACTCTCCTGGAGACCATGCTCTTTTGGGTCATCAGGTAACCAATGTAAACCCCCCAACATTTCATCGAGTTATTGGTTACTACCAATTTGGGTAGCCGGTTTCTGTAAAGGAATTCCCTGCAGAACACCAGTCTTTGCACCACCAATAAAGCGACAGTTTCATTTTGGAGCGCTCCTTTCAGTCACCAATCTTCTGCAACTAGAATGAATGTCATTCTTTAAGAGGCCATTTGGGCAGTCGCACCTGAGGAACAAGGAAGATGCATCAGCCCTTCGTGCCAAGAAGATAAAAGATCTGTCTGTAAGATAGATGGGCTAATGACATTGAGAAGACAATTCTATCTGATAGACCACCTCTCTTCTGAAGGACACACCTGTGTATACCATGCCCAGTACAGACCATAGAAGCAAACATTCGACACCGGGTGGAGGATCTACAGCTATTTATTCACATGGAGGCATAGCTAGGTTGCTAAATTGGGTTTGATTAGCCCGTTGTCAAAGTAAGGGTTAAAAGACTGAACTATCAAATGAGTGGCCAAGCCCAAAAATCAATTCTGAGAAAACTCTTATGGTTGACTTTAAGCAGAGCTGGAGAACATTGCACTGAGAATACTGGTTCCTCTGTACAAACCTGAATAACTGTGATGATTTGTAGCTATTGGAATATAAAAAATGGCTGGCTGCGGATATTCTGAATTTCTCTTTCTTTATGTACTGTTTGACACATGCAAGTCCAGAATCTATATGGTGACCCATCTCACCTTTTTGGCAGTAAACCTATACTTGTTATTCATTTGCCTTTCGATTGAGCACCTTTGTTCCTTAATCAGCTGATGTTTCTGGAGGGATTTAAGGGGGACGTTTTGAAAACCACAGAGTAATCTTCCTGTACATCACTTAGCATCCACTTGTTTTTGTGATGTTTTGCCAAGCTAGAAAATGGTTTTGAAGAATACTTAATACAAATACAGTCACTAGCTGGCGTTAGAAGAAGAGAAATGTTCAATGGTGGAAGTAAGGCTGCAGGGTGTGCAAATACATCAATAAAGGGTGTAAAAGAGTAAGATCATAAAAAGGGATCGAGGTATTACTAATGCAGACTGGGGCCTCTGGTTTTAGGGCAGTGTAGTTGAGTGGAAAGAATGAAACCGAAGTGCGTTCATCAAGCGAATCCAGTAGTGCAACACAAAACCCTCAAATGAAGAATATAATGAAGCCTAAGCCAGTGTCCACAAAGTGGGTCCTGTCGTGGAGCAACAATATGGTACTCTGAGAAGGCCTCAAAATGTGTACTCCCCATTAGCTATTGCAAGTGATAATGTACTTTTGACGAGTAAGAAATGGTGGTGTATGTATTAGGAGAGTAAGGGATGAGACTCTGACACAGTAAAGTGTTGAACTCCATTATTTTACGTAAAGCTTCTTTCAACTGTTGCTCCCCTCTCGCCATCACTACCAACCGCCACTGACTGGAACCTCATCACACTTCACAGTCACTCACGAGGTTCCAGGCTGCATGACACCATGAACCCATCAAGTCATACACACCAAACACCTCCCTTCCTTCCACCACACACATCCTACATTCCCTCTCCTGACAACTGCCATTTTCACCTTGCTCCACACACCTCCTCCCTTGACCATGAATGAAATCCCCAAATCTTTAACAACTTCCAGCTCCTTAGAAAACCTTGACTCTCCCTTCCTCACTTTAACCGGCAACTTCAACCTGATCATATCTCCCGATTTCACACTCACACCTCTGGAACAGTTCTTGTCATCAAACCTTTTTTTCGACTTCACTCTCACGCACTTTGCCCAAATTGGCATATTCATACCTTGATTTACCCATCCAACCCAAGCACAAATGTGTGTTTGCCTTCCTGCCTCTCAATAATTCAAACAGAGCCACCTCCATCACTGTATGTGGTGCCAATGTATACTATAAAGCCCACTCCATTACAGCACACATCCAGTCACCACCAGTGGCCACCGCAATACTTATAGGTCACCTGCTCTATGCCATATCTCTCCAGAAACTCTCTAAACTCCCTGGACACCAATTACAGACCATTATCAGATAAACACTGCAGTTGGAAACATACCCACCAAAACAACGGTTCCTAAAATGTGATAATGCTACTAGAAGTCACACTCCTCAACATACAGACCTCCGGCAATTTGGACAACATGTCCACCAACAAATACATATCCGTTGTCCCTTCAACGTTGAACGGTCTCCGCAGATCCAATGCGCTTTCATCCCACGGAACTGTGGGTACCTTCTGAACCTTCCTGGCTGGCTTACACACCTGAACTCCTTTGTCACCTTCCAAACACTCTGCACACTCGTACACCATGCTTTCCACCTCTCTATCCTAACAGGCCACCAAAGCCCTAATCAACGCCTTGGTCGTGGCCAATCCCAAACGTTCTCCATGTCCTACGGTCATCACTGCATTTCTCATCTCCTCCGGAACCACCAGTCGAGGGCCCCATCAAACCTGGCTCCATGAACCCCTCAAGTCACACACACACCTCACAGTATGCATGTTGCAAAATGAAGGGGCAAGTAGTTTACAATTTGAAATGTTAACCCCTGTTCACCATACCATCTGAACACCTTATTTTTCTTATTCCCTCTGATTTGTTTTTAGCAATCCTCTGCACCGCTCTGCCCCATGTGGATCCATCCGTATCTCGGTCCTTAACTTGCTCTTCTCATCTACTCTAACACGCAAGTCTTTCCCATTATCATTAACACCTATCTTAGTTATCCCTGGTTTCCAAGTGCGGTCCCCTTTGTCCATAGCCACGCCTTTATTGCTGGGGTGCGGTTTGCGACTTCTCTCCTGCTTTCTAGTTCCTTAATAGTTTTTCTCCTCACCCTTCAAGTTGTGTCTCAGTTCAGGTTTTCTCTACCACCCTTTTTCATCCTCCTTTTTGAACCCATTTACCGTTCTGCTTTCCTCCCTTAACTTATCATTCAACTGACCTTACAATTGCTATAACTTTGGATTTCACTTGAAGTGGCAAATTACTCTAATTGAGGCCTTCCGAGAGTATAACACAAGACAGGGTTTAATGATGTGGCCAGGTAGTTTATACTTCCATCTTTGTAACATACTGTGGAAGTGGAACCTAGTGCCACGCACTTGGATTAATTTCATCCTTTCCACTCACCTTCACTGTCTTAAAACCGAAGGCCCTAATCCGCATAAGCCGTACCTCTACTCTGTCTCCAAATCTTCGGGTCTCGAACTCTTTGCACAATCTAGTGGTCAGGCCTTCTCAGTGCAATCTGTGTGTTTGTTGAACTCCTTGCCTCCTAGTAGTCGCAGCATCCCTAACTTATGACAAAATTGCAAAGCAGTACATTTATCCCCAAGTATGATGGGTGTCGAAAGGTGAAACCCAATAGACAGAACATGTAAAACAACATCCTACGGAAATCCAAAATATTCCAGGCGCTCCTTTCGGTGAGACTGCCTGAGAGGCCACCTTGAAAGAACAATAAATTAGAAAGCAAGTTCATCCTCATCTCCTTCCTCCACAAATGTATGTGTAGCAGCCTTGGTATGCATCCCCCATCCTGAGACTCTTTTTGACGCATACTGTTCACAGATTCCTCTTTTCACTTTGAAGGTCCTCGGTCTGGCCTTTTTCCACAGCCCCCTATCGTGCTTGACCTTCCTTGTGGTTGTCATCTGCATCAAGGATTTCTTCTTCTCTCCCTGTGCACAGGTTGTGCCTCCCCTGCTGTAGACCTTGGCATCCTGGTGATAACACTGCTTTTCTTGCCAGATAAGAGCTACAGCTGTGCCTAGGTGCAGAATGACTTTAATCATCAAGGCACACTTATTAATGGATCTATGA
The DNA here is from genome assembly GCF_040938575.1 of Ambystoma mexicanum. Taxonomy (NCBI): domain Eukaryota; kingdom Metazoa; phylum Chordata; class Amphibia; order Caudata; family Ambystomatidae; genus Ambystoma; species Ambystoma mexicanum. The sequence goes on from NC_090936.1 coordinate 79,060,314, forward strand.
AGACATCTTGCATGCTGACAGTACCTGTCATTGGCCCATCAACCTCAGAGACCTCATAGCATCCTGCAGATGCTTTTCCCATGCTTCAGGTCCCTGTACAGCGAGTACCCTGTGTTATATAACTGTTCTAGTGCCAAAGGTACTGAGGCATCACAAGTGATCAATATGTCCTCTGAAAAGAGTGGCCTCTGATCATCTTGAAACACCCAGCAAATAAAGGCTTGGGCTGGCCCCAGAAACCCAGAGTGAGCTGGTGGTGACTAGATGTGTGCCCCGTAGTTCGCTGAACTTTCCCCTGTCCTTGGTTCCCGGACCCTCTAATTTTCCCAATTCATTCATCCCAATTAATTCCTCCCTCATCTCTTAACCTGTGCACCTTAGCACCATACCATACATATCATGTGAACTATCAGGCCACGACATGCGGTCGCTTCCCTGGGCCAGCCTCTACCACATAGCCGTTTTAGGATTCTTATCCTTTATTGTAGGCACTCCCCCCACCAGCATTTCCAAGACACACCACACTTACATCCACGACCTCCACTCCACCCATCCCTCTACCATGCTCCATTGCACCCACCTTCCCACTAATCCGTACCTCAATGACCCAGACTTGTGGCCCAAGCACTTTGCCACTAAACCTACACCTAATCTTCCATGCACAATACAATACAGGAACTCCAGACTTCGATCTAGACTGCCCCGACCACCCTGCATTCAGCGCAGCCACACTGCCTTTTTACAGCCCATCCCACCATCGCTACCTAACCCCTCCACCACACCTATCTCATCACTCAAGGGAGCCCTAATCAATGGCAGATCACTCACGGCCCACGCCCTTGACATCTCAGACCTAATCACGGTCCAAAACCTTGACTTCCTAGTCATTACGGAAACTTGGTTACATGATGCCTCTGGCCCACTTCTCGCCCCATCCCTACCTAAGGGCTACGCCATTATTAGAAATGATCGACATTCCAACTTGTCTAAAGGAGAAGGAGTCGCTTTCATACACAGTGACAAGATCACCATCAGAACTATCGCCAATACCCAATTCAGCTTTGAAGAATCACTATCAGTGAAACTATCCCTCTCACCCACTAACACAGCAACACTCCACCTTATTTATAGACCTCCAGGACCACTTCGCTCATTCATTGATGATGTTACAGATACAGTATCCGCCAACACGAAGCCTACCTCCCAGGTACTACTACTAGGTGACCTCAACCTCGGACTCTCTGATCCTAAGGACCACATGGCCACTGAAGTCGCCACTACCCTCGCCAACCTAGGTTTCCAGCAGCGCATTCACGATCCTACCCACAAGGGCAGAACGCTCGACTGGTTAGCAGACTTCAACTGCAACATCACTGTCAGCGCCAACACTGCTTGTGCCTGGTCTGACCATCACGTCATTACCTTCCTTGTGCCAGCCACTATCCCCCAGCCCATACCTACTATAGCCCCTGCTATACCCACTAGAAATAAAAAGGATATTACTAGAGAGAAATTGCTTCCGCTCATCCTTCCCATCTTAAACACTTGTGCCACGCTGCACAAGGACCCTAGCGTCTTAGTAGACACCTTCAACAGCACGCTGCTCGAAGCCATTGAGACCATAGCCCTTTAAAAGTTGCAAAGCTAAACAACATTCCCACCTGAACTCTTGGTTCACACTGCAGCTTAACGCTCTGCGCAAAGAAAAGCATAAGGCCGAAGCTCTTTGGAAAAGTCATCCTAGTACGACCAACAAAGCTTCCGTCCTGATCACCTCTCTTAACTATAAGGAAGCCATCCTTCAAGCCAAAAAAGAGACATATAACCTACGCATAACGCAAGCAGAATCCAACACAAAAGAATTATTCAAAATTCTCAAAGAATTAGAATCCCCTTCACCTGCCCCTGACTCATGCATTAAAGACAGCACCTGGTGCAACAACATACAAAATGCACTTCTCAACAAAATAACCACTCTGCAATCTAAAATTAACGCTAAACAAAACTCCACACTCCCCCCCCCCCCCTTAAGCAAAACCTTGCCACCTAAAACAACCATCTTAGACTCTCCCTTGCCTTTCTGCTTCTCGCCGCTCACCACCCTTGAGGTTGAAAAAATCATCTGTAATTTAAAACCCTCTAATTGCCAAGGGGACTCCTGTCCAGCTCCAATCATTAAGGAAACGTCCCATGACCTCACTCCTTTCATAACAACCTTTATCAACTCCTCATTTCAATCGGGAGTGGTCTCCAACAATTTGAAGGATGCTTGGGTCATCCTCTTCTAAAAAAAAAACAACCTTAGATCCAGAGGTCCCAACCAATTATAGGCCCATCACCACTGTCCCGTTTCTCCTAAAAATTCTAGACAGAGCAGCATACCTATAGATACAGAACTATCTGGAAACCAACAATCTCCTAGGCACTAGACAATCCAGCTTCAGACCTAAGCATGGTACTGAGACAGCCCTTTTAGACCTTAAAACCCAAATTGAGGACCTAAAAGACAAAGGTAAACTAGCCCTGCTATTACTATTAGACTTATCCGCTGCCTTCGACTTGGTCAACCACCAAATCCTCTGTCATCATCTGACAACTGCAGCCCACTTCTCTGACAATGCCACCAGTTGGATTAAATCATTCCTGGACAACAGACATATGAGAGTATTCTCCCCAACATCTTCAGCCGACCCTGCGCCAGTCCCTCAAGGATCGTGCCCATCCCCTACCCTCTACAATGTTTTCACTAAACCTCTGATGTGCTTGACTATCTGGGTGTCACCTACACTAATTATGCCGATGACACCCAGATACTCATCCCCATCACGGGCGATTACACGGTAGACTCGAAATCTTTAAATGACATCTACCATGTCATTCAAGTCTGGATGGCACAACATGAGCTCTGTCTTAATGACGACAAGACAGAGCTCCTCATCCTAGGTACACAGCAAAGACTCAACAAACTGAACCCAATGTTCAGCTCCTTCAATATCGACGGAAACTCCATAAAAGTCTCCAAATATACCAAAACCCTCGGAATCTACCTTGATTCCACTCTCTCCCTCCACAGACAAACAAATGCAGTCGCAGCCGCCTCTGCCTACACATGCAAGTTGATCACAGCATGTCGCCCTTTCCTCTCTACTCAAAACTGCAAAACCCTTACTAGGACTTTGGTCATGTCCAAACTGGACTACTGCAACGCACTGTACCAAGGCACTAACCAACGTAACATTGTCAAACTCCAGGTCATACAAAATAACGCCATCAGAGCATCCCTCAACATCCCCAGATCAGCTCACATCTCTGAAACTAGGAAGAACCTTCACTGGCTGTCAGTCTCCCAAAGGATTTCACTAAAATCTCATGCCCTGACTTACAAATGCATGAATAACCAGGCACCTATCCACCTATCCTCACGGTTCACTCAATATACTCCACCTCGGTCACTAAGGTCTGCCATTAGCCAGAGCCTACTGATCCCTAGATACAAGCTCCAAACAGCTGGAGGGGTAAGCTTCCCAGTTCTGGCAGCCAAACTGTGGAACTCTATGCCCCTCACCATCGGAAACTTGCCCTCCCTGAACTTATTCAAACACAAAGCTAAACTTTGGCTAGTCACTTCAGACGACCAATTGACACACTGAAAACCTGATTACTTTGTATTGCTTGCCTAACCTGTAATGTGATCGTAACATTAATTTAATGATCTTTGTAATGTCATACTGTTATGTAACCACTGTTTGAAGATATGCGCCCGGTAGCCTGCGGGCCTGGTTTGCGCTATTTAAATAAAAGAAATACAAATACAAATACCTTGTTTCCCAGATTTTGTGTACCTCCTTCGTGTACACTTCCTCGCTTCCTGGACGTCCTGAGCATCCGAGTATCCTGGAACGCTGAACGCACGCTGGAGTCAGAGGAGACTCGCGTGGGCTTGTACAAAACCCGATCTGTGCGCAAGAAGACTTCCTCCAAGAAATCCTGCAAAGAGCGATCTCGGGTGAGAAGGAGGGAATTCCGTGACAGTTTGAGACGCCAAACGACAGAAGTTGAAACCAATATGGAACAGGCTGTTCAGGATCTCATGAGTGGCATGCAAGAATTAACGACCGAGGTGCAGAATTTAAAGGCAGAAAACGCTGCATTGAAACAACTAGTTTTGTCCCGCGATTCTGCCACAAAGGAAAGGGTGCTACTGGGTGGCATTGTAGACGAATACAATGTGTCTGCAAAAACCCTTCGTGGATTCCTTGACTCTTGTTTAGTCCACTTTACCTTTAAGCCCTACTATTTTTCAAATCCCAGGGCGAAGGTGGGCTTTATAATCTCGCACCTCTCCGGGAATGCACTGACTTGGGCTACTCCTTTAGTCAATTCTGGGAATGCCCTACTGGATGATTACGAAGGATTCATACAGACCCTTAAGACCATTTCTGATCGCCCAGAACAGGTCTATAGTACCCAGGAACCTCTACTTGACTTTTGGCAAAGATCCCAGGACATGCTTACGTATGTCACACGATTCAAACAATTGGCCAAGGAAGCGGATTGGTCTTCAGAAGCAAGCTTTACTCTTTTCCGAAGGGGGCTTAATGAAGAGATAAAAGACGAATTAGCCAGAGTGGCTTGTCCAAGTTCATTTCAGGCCCTTATGGATCTTGCCATGCAGATAGACTTCCAGGAAAGGAAGGCAGCGAGGAAAAAGACTAAGATGCCTTTCCAGAAGGTTTCCCTTGAGACCTCATTGAAACCCGACCCTACCCCAGTCTCTGGTTGTGATCCAGAACCCATGCAAATAGGGGCCTTCTGTGGACCCATATCCCCGCAAGAAAGGATGGGAAGGATCCACACGTGCTTATGCATGTATTGTGCCTCGGAAAAACACCTAGTTAGAGAATGTCCTCTAGCCCCTCCACGGCGTTCGGGAAACGCCAGCTCCCGATCCTAGATGGAGCAAGGCTTCGGGAGAGAGATATTTGCTCCACACCTATTCCACCCTTGAACTCTTCTGGACAGAACAATCTAGTGATTCTACAAGCCTTCCGATCGTCATCCAAGAATGAGACCTATCCCATTTTGACCTTGGTGGATTGTGGGGCTATGGGAATATTCATTGATCAAGATTGGGTCTTTAAACACCACATTCCATATGAAACACGAAGTATCATGCAACCTCTGGAGGCGATTGACGGAAGACCTCTCACTTCAGGACCTATATCCTTGCAGACCAAAGAAATCCAACTCTTGATAAACCATCACCAAGAGTTGATCAAATTTGACATCATCAAGTCAGCCCATTACCCCCATGGTACTGGGTATGCCCTTGTTGCAGAAACACAATCCTTACATCAATTGGGCAGCAGGATCCTTGTTTCTTGGTTCTGAGTTTTGCATGTCTCACTGTCTATTCCCGGATTCCTCCTTGACAACTTCCGAAAGCACGGCAACAGACTAGCAAGGCCCACTCATGGTTTCAAACGTCATACAGGTTCCTAGGGCCTATCAGGAATACGCGGATGGGTTTTCAACTGCCATAGTCCAGGCCCTACCCCTCACAGACATGAAGACTGCGCTATAGATACAGAATCTTCAGCAGTGATTCCCTTTGGGAGGATGTTCATTCTATCAGAACCGGAAAAAAAGGCCCTGAGAGAATACCTGGATACCAACCTTGAAAATGGCACCATAAAACCATCTAAATCTCCAGCTGGAGCTTCGTTGTTTTTTGTTCCCAAGAAAGACACTAAAGAGCTTAGACCTTGTATTGATTATCGTGGATTGAATCAGTGCACCCTCAAGGACCGCTATCCCTTGCCCTTAATCTCTGATATCCTGGAAGCGGTGTGAGGAGCTGCAATCTTCACGAATTTGGATCTCAGGGGTGCCTACCATCTGATCTGTATCAGGAAGGAGACAAATGGAAAACAGCCTTTAGAACACCCTTTGGTCACTTTGAGTACTTGGTCATGCCCTTCGAGCTTGCAAATGCCCCCGCAGTCTTCCAAAGCTTCATGGATAGGGTGTTTTCTGACATGCTGTTCCTCTTCGTCATCGTTTACCTGGATGATATCTTGATTTACTCCAAGGATCCTCAAAAGCATGAAGAGCATGTAAAGGCAGTTTTGCAACGGCTACGTGAATACAAACTCCTAGCTAAACCTGAGAAATGCCTTTTTCATGTCACTTCTGTTCATTATCTAGAATTTGTCCTTAGTCCAGAAGGAATAGGGATGGATCAATCAAAGGTAAAAGCTATACTATCTTCGCCTTTTCCCACTTCTGTGAAACATTCAATCCTTCCTGGGGCTTGCCAATTTCTACCGGAAATTCATACCATCCTTTTCTGAGATAGTTCAACCGATCATTACATTATTGAAAAGACACCCCTTTCCTCTGGACCCCAGCCCAGGACAAAGCATTCCAACGATTAAAAACAGAGTTTACTCAAGCCCCTATCCTTGCTCAACCCGATATTAATCACCCATTCCTAGTGGCGACGTATGCCTCTAACTACACCATAGGAGCAGTGTTAAAGCAAGAATTCGAGGAACAATTAGAGCACCCCATTGCTTACCTCTCACGAACCCTGACTTCAAGTGGGACTCATTACTCCGTCTTTGAAAAGGAACTGTTGGCCATCTGTCAAGCCTTCACCGAATGGTGGCATCTACTTCTGGGAGCTAAACATCCTTTCCAGGTCCGTACGGACCATCGAAATCTTCAAGTTCTGCAATCTATGGAATGTAGGAATAGCCGTCAACCCCGTTGGGCCTTCTTCTTTGCCCAGTACCAGTTCCACATCCATCATGTCCCCGGATCACAGAACATAACACATCGACGTCCTGATTACGAAAGATCGGGCCTACCCAAAGATGTTTCCCCACACAATTTTTGTAGCTCAAGCAGTCAGTCTCCGGGAAGACATTCGAATGCAAACCCAGTCCTCTGAAATCTGGAAAGATTTCACAGGAAAGAATCGATGGAGTCTAAAAATTAGAGACGGATATTTGTTCTTCAAGTACAATGCCCTGGTCATTCCCACACAGAGATTGCAACCAAGGATTATTAACCTCTGTCATGACACTCTTCACTCAGGGCATTGTGGTGTCACTAACACTCTTCGTCTCGTACAAAGACAATTTTGGTGGCCCAAAATGAAAACAGACATTCAACGGTACATTCAAGCCTGCGCAGTCTGCAATCAAAATAAACATAACAAGAAACCGGCAGGTCTCCTACTTCAACCTACACTACCGTCTAGGCCCTGGGAGTTCATCGCTACGGACTTTATCGTGGAATTACCACCATCTAGGGGCTATACCACAATCATGGTCACCATTGATCTATTCACCCACATGGCCCATTTTACACCATTGTACAAATTGCCATCTTCCTCAGAACTCGCTGGCATTTTCCTGGAAGACATGCATTACTTACCGTAAAAGCATTTCTGATGATTGTATCTGCTTAGATTCACATGCTGTGCATATGGTCCGACATCCAGTGTAACCGCGGAGTATTGCATCTTTTCTTTCGGGGACCAAAAAGGGACGTCGGCATAGGCATGTTTGCAACAGTATCCCTATAGTGACTCTGTCAAACTCTGAATTAACTCCCTTCCCTTCCTCCTCACCTGAGAGATCCGTGGAACTGTCCTGGCGCCCTGTTTTCTTCTTTAGTCGCTCTTGCCTCTCTGTCTTTGTCTTCTTCCTGGTCTTTTTATCGTGCAAAAAGGGACGAGCTCCCTGGGATGCCATGCTGTCGGTATATGAGAAAACCAGACAGTGAGGACTCCTAGGAGCCGATTCCAGAGCAGGGAAAAAGCCTCTTGGCAGAAAAAAGCCTGCTAGTTGGTTCCGCTGTGTGCAGGCAGGACTGAAAGGAGGCGTGTGCAGCAGACTGGGTCTGGATGAAACGACTTGGCATGGAGGAGAATCCGGAGCAGTTCCAAGGGCGGAAGTCAACTGAGCTAATTGAGAGGTAAGTATGCCCTCAGGGAAAAGCCAGAGTGAAGAGAAACCAGAACGGGGGAAGCAAACGTAAAGAAAGGGAACTACAGGGCAATACTGAAAGGATAACAGAAAGCGGAAGGCAGGACGGAAGTCAGGGATGCGAGCAGCGTCGGAGGAGAGAGAGAATAGCACGGGGAAAACGAAACAGGATACCAAAGCGGGAGAAAGACACACTCGGGAGCGTTACCTTCACGGACCAAAGAAGGTGCAACGCGGGGAGAGAAGGACCGGCATTACTAGACGCTGCGGCCATCTTGGGCAACAACTAGACCGCTGTGTCCGGACGGCCGCCGACGTAATGGAACCGCTAATGGAGCTTCCAGATGTCCCACAAACGTCGCCATGCGGAATGCATGACAGACGTGTGTAGTACTTAAATCCCTCACGCGCCGAGGTCCCTCCGATTGTATTTTTTCTGCCATGAGGGAGCCCAAGGCTAAGTGAGTGAGTACACGAAGAGAGAAAGTAGTAAGAAGTCTATGTTCCTTCCACCCCGAGCGGGGAGGCAGGGAGGGCGCATGTGAATCTAAGCAGATACAATCATCAGAAATGCTTTTACGGTAAGTAATGCATGTCTTCTGATGCTTGTTAATCTGCTTAGAATCAGATGCTGTGCATAGACTAGCGAGCAGTACCCGGAGTTGGAGGTGGGTTATGAGAAGGAACAGTAGTGAAAAGATGTCTTAGTACTGCTTGTCCCACCTGAGAAGCAGACCTAGAATGAGTGTCTAGGCAATAGGGTTTGTAAAGGTGTGTACAGAACTCCAGGTTGCCGCTTTGCAAATGGACTCTAGGGGAACATTTGCAATGAATGTTATGGATGCCCCAGTGCCTCGAGTAGAATGTGCTCTAGGCTTGAAGGGCAGTTCTCTCTTTGCAAGAGTGTAACATAGTATGATGCATTTGACAAGCCACCTTGAGATTGCTGATTTAGAGACAGGGTCCCCCCCTTCTCTACCAGCTGCCACTGAAACGAAGAATTGTTTAGTTTTCCTCAGTGGTTTAGTTCTATCCATGTAGAACATGACTGCCCTGCGCACATCTAGTGTGTGAAGGCTTCTTTCGGCCATGTTAGTAGGTCTCTGGAAGAACGTGGGTAGTTCGATTGACTGGTTCACATGGAACTTCAAAATAAATTTCGGTGCAAACCTGGGATGTGTGCGCAGAACTACCTTATCTTTGTGGACTGTCACAAAGGGGTCCAAAACAGAAAGAGCCTGTAGCTCGCTAACTCTTCTGATAGAAGTGATAGCTATTAGAAAGGCTGTTTTGTAAATCAGGTCTTTCAGACTTGCTTTATGCATAGGCTCAAAGGGAAGTCCCATGAGTCTAGTCAGTACCACATTCAGATCCCACCCAGGAGCTGGGTGAGAGATGGGAGGATAAATCCTCTTAACCCCTTCCATAAAGGCCTTGATTACTGGTATTTTCCACCACGACACCTTTTGTTGTGAAGTGGTGTAGGCTGACAACGCAGCTAAATGACCCTATAAGGAATCGAAGCCTAACCCAGCGTCCAACAGATGGGTTAGATAAAGCACAATGTGTGATGGCGAGCAATCGATGGGATTGAGCCCTTTGGAACTGCACCAGATGACAAAACATTTCCATTTGCTGGCATAGCAAGAACGTGTGTTAGGCTTTCTTGCCTCCCTCATTATGTCCATGCATCTTTGAGGGAGTTGCAGATGTCCAAACTATGACCTCAGGAGCCAGGCTGCTAAATTCAGAGTTTGTGGGCATGGGTGCAGAGTCTCCCCCCTGTCCTGAGACACCATGTTGTACGGGCAGGGCAGTTTGACTGGTGGGGAGAAGGACATTTCCATCAGGTGCGCGAACCAAGGTTGGCGGGCCCACATGGGAGCCACCAGAATCATGGTGACTGGTTCCTGGTGCATCTTGTGTACTATCTTGTTCAGAAGGGGAGTCGGGGGGGGGGGGGGGGGGGAGAGCGTAGACAAATTTCCCGGCCAAGTTATCCAGAGACCGGTCCCCTTGGATCAGTTCTGGGGGTACCTGGAGGCGTAATCTTGGCATTGGACGTTTTCCTGAGTAGCGAACAGGTCGATCTCTGGAAACCCCCATTCTGCGAAGACGTTGGATACAATGTCTTCGTGCAGTCGCCATTCGTACTCTTCTGGCAGAGGAAAATCTCTGCTGAGTACGTCTGCCAGAAGATTGAATTCCCCTAGAACATGTTGGGATATCAGGAACATCTTGTGTTTGAGAGCCCATATCCAGATGTTTTGGGACAGCTTGGATAGCCCTGGAGAGTGAGTGCCCAACTGATTGTTCAGGTAATACATTGCTGTAGTGCTGTCGGTTAGGACCAGCAATGTCTTCCCTTGCAGTTGCTCCTGAAAGGCTTTCAATGCTTTGAACACCGCTAGTAGCTGCAGTAAGTTTATGTGGTTGGACGCTACCTGAGGGACCACACTCCGTGCGCTGTCTGTTGAAGCAGGTGAGCCCCCCACCCCGTGAGGGACGCGTCTGTCGTGAGAGTGGCTTCCACTGCAGGGGTGGTGAAGGTCTTCCCCTTCAAGAGGTTTTCTCTTGACCACCACTGCAGAGAGAGAACGAGGGCTGGCGAGACAACTAACAGATCTTCGCATTGTCCGCTGGCCTGACACCACTGGCTGTTGAGCCACTCTTGCATGGGTCGCATGTGCAGCCGCGCGTGGGGAACCAAGTATATGCATGACGCCATCATCCCTAGCAATCGCATGGCTTTGCGTACCGTCACCTCTCGACCTGCTACATACTGAGGAACTTGAGAGAGCATGTTCTGAACCCTCTCGTTGAAAGGGAAGACCAGACCGTCTTCCGTACGAATTAGGGACCCCAGGAAATGTGTTCCTGGCTGGGGACCAAGCTGGATTGATAGAAAATCCCAGACTGAACAGGAGGTCTACTGTCTTTTGGGTGTTCGAAAAACAAACGTTGAACAAGTCCACTGTGATGAGCTAGTCGTCGAGGTAAGGGTAAACTGGAACTGATAGTTTGCGCAGGTGTGCTGCTGCCACTGCCAGTACTTTGGTAAACACTCTTGGTGCTGAGGCGATGCCGAAGGGGAGTACCTTGAACTGGTAGTGTTTGTCCTGGATCACAAACCTTAGGTATTTTCTGTGCGCTGGCAACGTTGAAATATGAAAGTATGCATCTTTCATATCCAATGTTGCCATGAAGTCCCCCTGTTTAAGCAATGGAATCACCTCCTGCAGTGTTACCATGCAAAACTTCTGGGGTTTTATGAACTTGTTCCCTGAGCGCAGGTCTAGAACAGGACGCATGGTGAGATCCTTTTTGGGTACAAGGAAGTACACTGAATAGATACCCTCGTTTACCTGAAGAATCGGGACAGCTTCTATGGCGTCCTTTCCCAGCAGCGCTTCCATCTCTTGTATCAGGATCTGTAGATGGTCCGGTGAAAGGCGTCGTTGTTTCGGCGGTCTGAACTGTGGAGGTCGGGCGAATTCCACGCAAGTAACCGTGGGCGACCGTCTTTTAGACCCACTGGTCTGAAGTTATCCCCTCCCATACCTTGAGGAAAGATGTTAATCGCCCCCCAACCGGGGAGACATGGGAGGGGACCTGGACTTGGTGGTCATTTCTGACCCGAGGTTGAAGCTCCTCTTGAAGAGCCTCTGCCTCTGTTCCTGCCGCGCTTCTGATCCCTCTGGGGGTAGTAGGTGGGGCTTCCAGAAGGTTGACTTGAGTTGAAGTTGCCTGTGCCGTAGTTGTTCTGAGCGGCGCGGGCCTGTCCTCGAAAGGACCGCCGAGAATTATTACCCCTCTGTGAAAAGGGTTTTTGAGAAATTTGGTGCAGTGACTTAATAGTCTCGTGCTCTTTCTTGGCTGTCTCCAACGCTTGGTCTACCGCCTTCCCGAAGAGGTTAGTCTCCTCGATGGGCTTGTTAATGAGAGATGCTTGAGTCTCTAGTCTGAAGGCCGACGTGCGCAGCCACGTGTGTCTCTTCAGGAGAGTGCCCTGTGCGAGAGAGAGACCTGCCTGCTGTCTCTGCTCTTCTTTGTGGCCGAAGTGACTTAACGGGGAATAAACCGACAATTCGGCAAGATAAACAATGTCTCTTGTAAGAGCTCCGCTATAGGGCGACCAGTTATCTGGGCGGAAAAAAACAATCTGAGGGACCTCGGCGCGTGAGGGATTTTGGGTACTACACACGTCACTATAGGGATAGTGTTAGAGACACGCCTATGCCGACGTGCCCTTTCGGTCCCCGAAAGACAAGATGCAATACTCTGCGGTTACCACTGGATGTCGGGCCATATGCACAGCATGTGATTCTAAGCAGATTAACAAGCATCAGAACATATATTTCGCCTTCATGGACTCCCTTCCAAGATCATATCAGATCGAGGACCTCAACACATCTCTCAATTCTGGAAACATCTATGTCGTATTCTAGGAATCCAACATGCTCTCTCATTGGGTTATCACCCACAGACTAACGGAGCTACGGAATGTGTAAACCAGATCCTGGAACAATACCTTTGTTGTTTCGCCACCAAGGTACAGGACGACTGGTCACTCCTTATACACGTTGCTGAATTCGCTTACAACAACTCTCATTCGGCAGTCAAGACCAGCCCTTTTTATTGCAGCCAAGTATTCCACCCGTCAGTTCTACCTTCCATTCTCCCACATCCCACACCTGTACCAACAGTTGACTCCTGGATTGAAACTCTCATCAATGTTCACAAGGAAGCCAAAGAACATTTAGAAAAGGACCGGACTCACGTTAAACATTATGCGGATACCAAAAGAAGACCAGGGCCTTCTTATGCCATCGGTGATCAGGTCTGGCGGTCCTCGAAACTACTGCCTCGAAATTTACGACCAAACAAACTAGCCCCCCGTTACTATGGACCTTTTTCCATAAAGGAAATCATAAACCCAGTCTCATTCCGGCTCAAGTTACCAGACTCCTGGAAGAAGATTCATCCAGTTTTTCACACTTCCTTATTCAAACCTTAAATGCGAATCTAAGCAGATACAACCATCAGAAATGCTTTTAGGGTAAGTAATGCATTGTCTTCTGATGTTTGTTAATCTGCTTAGAATCACATGCTGTGCATAGACTAGCGAGCAGTAACCGGAGTTGGAGGTGGGTTGTGAGAAGGAACAGTAGAGAAAAGAGGTCTTAATACCGCTTGTCCCACCTGGGAATCAGATCTAGAGTGAGCATCTAGACAGTAGTGTTTTGTAAAGGTGTGTACAGAACTCCAGGTTTCCGCTTTGCAAATGGACTCAAGGGGAACGTTTGCAATGAATGCTATGGATGCCCCAGTGCCTCGAGTAGAGTGTGCTCTTGGCTTGAAGGGTAGTTCTCTCTTAGCAAGAGTGTAACAGAGTGATGCATTGAACAATCCATCTAGATATAGTGGACTTTGAGACTGCATCTCCTTCTCTTCCTGCTGCCACCGAGACAAAGAACTGATTAGTCTTTCTCAGTGGTCTAGTTCTTTCCATATAAAACATGACAGCTCTGCGCACAGAGTGTATTCAGGCTTTTTTCTCCCAAATTTGAAGGGTTTTGAAAGAACGTTGGTAGTTCTATTGACTGGTTGACATGGAATTTCGATATGAATTTCGGTGCAAACCTTGGGTGTGTGCGTAGAACCACCTTATCTTTGTGAACTGTTACAAAGGGGTCTAGAACAGAAGGAGCCTGTAGTTCACTTACTCTCCTAATGGAGGTGATACCTATTAGGAAAGCAGTCTTAAGGGTGAGGGTCCTTAAGAGTTGCCTTGTGCATGGGTTCAAAGGGTGAGCCCATGAGCCTGGTAAGTACCACATTAAGGTACCCAGCCGAGAGCTGGGTTTGCTATCGGAGGGTGTATTCTCTTTACCCCCTCCATGAAGGCTTTGATAACTGGGATGTTCCACCATGACACCTTAAGTTGAGAGGTGGTGTATGCAGAAAGTGCCGCTAGATGGACTTTACTAGAATTGAACACTAGACCCGAGTCCAGTAAATGGGTCAGGTACAGGACAATTTGTGTGGGAGAGCAGTGGACTGGGTTGATGCTCTTACCTCTACACCAGATGACAAATCTCTTTCACTTGCTAGAATAGCAGTGGCGAGTGTTGGGTTTTCTAGCTTCTTTGAGAATGTCCATGCATCTCTGAGGGAGTTGTAAATGGCCAAATTCTATGACCTCAGGAGCAAGGCTGCTAAGTTCATGTTCTGTGGGCATGGGTGTAGTGTCTTGCCCTTGTCCTGTGACAGCAAGATGTACGGGCAGGGCAGTTTCACTGGTGGGGACAGGGACATCTCCATGAGGTGCGCAAACCATGGTTGGCGGGCCCACATCGGGGCTATCAGTATCATGGTGACTGGTTCCTGGTGCATCTTGTGCACTATCTTGTTCAGCAGAGGAGTCGGGGGAAAAGCGTAAACAAATTTCCCTGACCAAGGTATCCAGAGACCGTTCCCCTTGGAGTGGTTCTGTGGGTATCTGGAGGCGTAATCTAGGCATTGTGAATTCTCCAGAGTTGCGAACAGGTCTATTTCTGGGAAGCCCCATTGTGTGAAGACGTCGAAGACGATGTCTTCGTGTAACCGCCATTCGTACTCTGAGGGCAGAGGGAAGTCTCTGCTGAGTTCATCTGCTAGCAGATTGAGTTCCCCTGGTACATGTTGTGACAATAGGAACATGTTGTGTCTGAGAGCCCACTTCCAGATGTTCTGGGACAGCTTGGATAGTCCTGGAGAGTGACTGCCCCCCTTGCTTGTTGAGGTAGTACATGGCTGTGGTGCTGTCCGTGAGGACCATCACTGTCTTCCCTTGTAGGTGTGTCTGGAAGGCTTTTAGTGCCTTGAACACCGCAAGTAGCTCTAATAAGTTTATGTGTCTGGACGCTACGCTCGGAGTCCAGACTCTGTGAGCAGTCTGATGGGATAGGTGAGCCCCCCCATCCTGTGAGGGATGCGTCTGTGGTTAGAGTGGCTTCCACTGCGGGGGTGGTGAATGGTTTCCCTATTACCAGGTTTTCCTTCGACCACCACCGTAGCGAGAGAACCAAGGCCTGCGAGACCACCACTAGATCGCCCCATTGTCCGCTGGCCTGACACCACTGGCTGTTGAGCCACTCTTGCATTGGGCGCATGCGCAGGCGCGCGTGAGGTACCAAATAAATACATGACGCCATCATTCCTAGCAAGCGCATTGCTTTGCGTACCGTCACCTCTCGACCGGCCACATATTGAGGGATCTGAAACAGCATATTTTGCACCCTCTCGTTGGAGGGGAAGACGAGGCCGTCCTTTGTTCGAATTAGAGCCCCTAGGAATTGTTTGATTTGACTGGGGTCTAAGCTGGACTTCTTCTCGTTGATGGAGAAGCCCAGTTGGAACAAAAGGTCTACTGTCTTCTGGGTGTTTGAGAAGCATGTCTCGTAGGACTCCCCTGTTATGAGCCAATCGTTGAGGTAAGGGTATACCGGTATGGATAACCTGCGCAGGTGGGCCGCTGCCACTGCCAGTACGTTCGTGAATACCCTCAGTGCAGACACTATGCCGAAGGGTAGCACTCTGAACTGGTAGTGTTTGCCCTCTATCATGAGCCTGAGGTATTTTCTGTGCGCTGGCAACATCAAAATATGAAAGTATGCATCTTTCATGTCTAGTGTTGTCATGTAGTCCCCCTGAGATAGCAGGGGAATTACCTCCTGTAATGTTACCATACAACATTTTTGTGGTTTTACAAACTTGTCCGCTGGGCGCAGATCTAGTACAAGGCGCATGGTTAGGTCCTTTTTGGGTACAAGGAAGTACACTGAATAGATACCTTCCATTACCTGAGATAGGGGCAGGACCTCTATTGCTCCTTTCTGTAGCAGCTTTTGTACTTCTTGCAGGAGGATGGCGAGGTGTTCTGGTGACAGGCGTCGTCCCCTTGGAGGTCTGTAGGTGGGGGACCGATTGAACTCTATACAGTACCCGTGTGCTACGGTTGACAAAACCCACCGGTCTGATGTTATTCACTCCCATGCTGAAAGGAACGATGTTATCCGGCCCCCAACCGGAGACGCATGGGAGGGGACCCGAACCTTCGGGTCATTTGGAGTTACTTGCCGGGGTGCCTCTGGGGCTGGAGCCCCGGCCTCTGCCCTTGCCATGGCGTTGTCCTCTTTGGTTATACTGGTTACTGGTACCCTGATTAGAGGGCCAGTTGCCTGCAGTGTAATGCTGTTGCTGCTGCTGCTGTTGGCCACGAAAAAAGCGCTTGTTCCCAAATCCCCACCTGTTTGGAGGCTTTCAGATTTGGTCTAAGGTCTTTATGGTGTCGAATTCTTTCTTCACATTTTCCAGTGCATCGTCCACTGCCCTTCCAAAGAAATTTGACTCTTCTATTGGCTTATTAATGAGTGACACCTGCGTTTCTGCCTTGACACCGGAATTGCGAAGCCAGACGTGACGCTTCAGCAGAATTCCCTGCATCAAAGAACGGCCAGCAGTTTCTGCCGCATCAAGAGTGTTCTTAATGATGCTCTGGTTGACCAGAGCTCCTTCTGTAACTGTAGCCAATAAGCGTGTTCTTAGAGGTTCAGGGGCTTCTTCGATGTCCTGCTTAAGCTTTCCCCACTGAGCATCGGCATAGCTTGCCAACAATGTATTATTATTGGCAATCCTAATTGAAAACGCTGCCGAGGCGGAAATTCTTTTGCCCAAGGCATAACATTTTTTCCCTTCTTTGTCTGGGGGTGCCTCGCTGGTTGACAGTGGAACCCCAGCCCTCTTCCTTGTGTTAGTAACCACTAAGGAGTCCGGGACTGAGTGACCCCTGATATATAATGGGTCTGACTGAGAGGGTGAGAACAATTTCTCGATTCTTGGATTGACCCCTCTCAGCGCGGGAGTGGACAGCGATGGGGTGAGTCGTCTCTTAACCGAGGCGAGGATAGGAATAGTTTGACTAGTGGGAGCTTTTTCCTTAATAATCCTTTCGACAAAATCAGTATCTGGGCTGACCTCCCCAGTTTCAACTTCAAAATGCGTTGCTGCCTTCCTCAGTAGCGCATTGAAGGTGGGCTGATCGCCTACTGGAGATGGGTTCCTGACCGGTGTGGTCTGAGGAGAAGAAATGTCTATAATGTCGGGGTCTGTAGACCCTGATGGTGACTGCCAGGGCTGTGAGCCACCTTCACCTGGGTCCTCCTCGTAGCCCTCTTCACCTTCATGAAAACCTTCTTCCTCTTGCTGGTCTTCATTATACACAAACTCATCCTCTTCCTGGAAGTGAGAATCCTCTTCAGTGAGGTCGTAAGAGTCCATGTCTTCCTGTAGGGGGTTAAAGTGCTTCAGGTATTTAGCCCTTGGCCCATCCTGGGGTACCTCCCTTGGCCTCTTGGGTGTCCTATTTTCTGGGATAGCCATGAACCTGTCTAGCTTGTCCATACATGACTGGAACCTCTCTACAGTCCAGTAAGGTTTTTTGCATTCTGAGAAACCTTCTCGCTTGCTAGGGTCTTCTGTCGACGGTGGGAGCTGTCCCAGCCTACCCTCCGGCGTCCTCGGCGTTTCTTTGGCCTTGTGAGCAATTATCAACGTGTTACCCGCCGTCTGTCTCAGGCTGTCTTTTCGAAGCTATACGCCCGAGGCTTTTGGAGAGCAGCTTCTCTGTCGAGGGATCGCTCGCCGTCGCTCTAGGCAGTGCAGAGTCTGTACTGGCGACGTACACACTCTTGCGAGGCGCGTTGCCTGAGGATTTGGGGTTAGCGCCCTTATTTACAGAGAGCCCAGTCACCGGTCACGAAAGCGGTGGCGGGGAGGGCTTGCGACCCTTATGGTCGGCGGAAGGCGCCGGTGGACCCGACGCCTCAGTTGACGCTATGGCTGCCTTCGTCTTCGACGAATGCGTGCCGTGGCGTATGTGCTTATGTGTTTTCGTCCTTGTCGCCGGGGTGTTCATCCCCATAAGCGGGGCATGAGCCGGGCTTGTCGGGGCCAGGGACGGACGCCGAGGAGCAGGAACACTCCTTCGAGAGGTCTACAACCTCTGTTGCGGTGGCCGTGTAATCACTTTCCTCTTCACATTCGGCGACGGCGGCAGCTGGCGAGGAGTCAGACCTAGACATCGCATAGGCTGCCCACCTTTTGACCCTGCGGTCTTTTAAGGTTTTGGGTTTAAGTTACTTACAGGCCGCACAGCCGTCCTCTTTGTGATCGAGGGGCAAGCAACGGTTACACCGTTTGTGCTTGTCCTTCCAGGTAAATTTGCCCTTGCAGCGCGGGCAAAACCTAAAGGGCGTCCTCTCCATAGCTGAGGGTATGAAATGTGATTACGACCTCGAAAGCGAGGGAGGGGAAAGAGAAAGGCATTCTTAGAGCGAAGCAAAGAAATGACCACACAACCCCACTCTCCCTACTGTATTAGGCCGGCGAGGCCAGGCCACGTGTTCGGCAGCGCCGAAGGATCTCCTTCGCTCGTCCCTCCGTAGAAGATCTTGCTCGGCGGAGAACAGCGTCTACGTCGAGGGAGGGATCTATGTGTATGGTTATAAATAATAGTAAACGACCAAGGGTCGAGGAAATGATTTCGCAATGTCTCTCGAAGAGCTCTGCATAAAGGCGACCAATAACTGGGCGGAAAAAAACAATCTGAGGGACCTCAACGCGTGAGGGATTGTGGGTACACTGCACGTCACTATAGGGATAGTGTTACAGACACGCCTTGTCGACGTCCCCTTTTCGACTACGAAAAACAAAATACAATACTCTGCAGTGACCACTGGATGTCGGACAATGCACAGCATGTGATTCTAAGCAGATTAACAAACATCAGAAATGAAGTATCCAGAATATGCGACTCCAGGTATAAACGGGGTCAACTTCAATATTTGGTCGAGTGGAAAGGATATCCTCCGAGTGAAAGAACCTGGGAACTACTTTCTAATCTGAATACCCCCCGATTGCTCAGAAGGTATCATCTCATACACCCGGGCAAACCTGGTGGAACAAGTTTTCGGAGGAGGCATGCTGTCATGATCCACAGAACGCGCCCCTTTTGGACTTCCTGGTCCTTGTCACAACGGGGCTTGCAGTCTTTGATACTCCCAAACATGGCCATCTAACGTGGTACGCCTTGCACCAGCTTCCACGTCGGATGTAGCACATTCTACAAATAGAACACGCCCCTTCAGCCCCGCGCGTCTCAATGCTATCGCTAGTGGTGACTGGACGTGTGCCCCGTAGTTCGCTGAACTTTCCCCTGTCCTTGGTTCCCAGACCCTCTAATTTTCCCAATTCATTCCTCCCTCAACTCTTACCTTGTTTCCCGGATTTTGTGTACCTCCTTCGTGTACACTTCCTCACTTCCTGGATGTCCTGAGCATCCGAGTATCCTGGAACGCTGAACGCACGCTGGAGTCAGCAGAGACTCGCGCGGGCTTGTACAAAACCTGATCTGTGCGCAAATGGACTTCCTCCAAGAAATCCTGCAAAGAGCGATCTCAGGTGAGAAGTGGGGAATTCCGTGACACCTGCAAAATGTCTCTGCAATGTGTGCTGGCGTAACCATCTTGAATGTTCGAAGAGGAGAGGAGAGGTTGAGGGTGGAGAGGTCCAACACAACTCTCAGGCCAGCCTGGTTCTTCTTTTGTATGGTGAAAAAAAATCCTGGAGTAGAAGCCCAAGGCTCACTGGGAGGCTGGGTCTTCTTCCACTGCCTGGCTCTCGACGAGCGACCGAATTTCCACCAACAGAGTTGCTGTCCCAATCTGTGGGAGAGGAGGCGAGGGGAAGAGGGAGGAATTGGTAGGTGGTACCCCATGGATACTACGGATAGGATCCGAGGGTCCGAACCTCAGAGGCCAAAACTGTGCATGAAGGGTAAACCAGCCCCCCACCGGAGACACGTGGACCCGAAGGGGCGAGTCATGCCTTCTTTCCCTCTGAGGCTATTGCGGAGGAGGGAGACGGAACAAGTTACTTACCTGTAACTGTTGTTCTCCAGCATGGGAGCTCATGAATATTCCCCGTCGTCAGGCTGGAAATCCTCGGTAAAGGAAAAATCAGTATCAGTTTCGTTTCTGATCTGTCTTTCTTAGTAGTAACCAATCACTGATCTCTGGGTCATACTGCCCCCAGCCAATGACTGCCCTCTCCCTAAGCACCGCCTCTGGCCGCCATCCTCAGACTTGGTAGCACGCCAAGTGGCCAAGTGGCAGTATGACCAAGTCAAGAGCCGCAGAGGGGTAGGTGGGAAGGTTCGCATGTGAATCCATGCCAGACCCATGCTGGAGAACAACAGTTACAGGTAAGTAACTTGTTCCTTCTCCAGCATGGGGTCTGGCATGGATTCACATGCTCATGAATAAAAGAATACATAGCAGTATACACATGCACAACCACGGGAGGTGGCAAAAGCTCAACATTAAGCATTACATACCAACTCAACGTTAAGCAATTCTTACCTCCTCACCAGGCTCACCTTAGGCAAACAGGTTGCGCAGTGCTGCTTGGCCGACCCTGGACTCCTCCCTGGACTCCCGATCGACACAGTAGAATCTTGTGAAGGTGTGCATCGACCTCCACGTAGCAGCCCTGCAGATGTCCAACAGGGGCACACCAGACAGGAATGCCGTGGTAGCAGCGATCGCTCTGGTCGAATGGGCTCTCGGACGGCCGGGCAGCGGTCGGTTTGACAACCGGTGATAGTGCATGATGCAGCCGGAGAGCCATCTGGAAATGGAAGTCGTCGAGAGAGCCTTCCCTTGATTCACAGACCCAAAGTTCACAAACAGTTGTGACGTCTTCCGAACACTCTTCGTGCGGTCCACGTAGAACTTCAGCGCTCTAGCAACATCCAGCGAGTGCAAAGTCCTCTCGGCCGGCGTCGAAGGCGACAGGAAGAAAACTGGTAACACCAAGGGCTCGGTGAGGTGGAAGTCCGACGGCACCTTGGGCATGAAGGAGGGGTGCGTCCTCAGCACCACCCTCCCTGTCATGAAAAGTCAAGTATGGAGGCTTGCAAGATAGGGCCTGGATCTCTCCCACTCGTCGTGCGGAGGTGATGGCCACAAGGAACGCTGCCTTCCATGACAGGAACTTCAAAGGCGCCGAATGCATAGGCTCGAATGGAGCCCCCATGAGCCTGGTCAGCACCACATTAAGCTCCCACGCTGGGGCAGGAGCCTTCACCGGCGGGAATGATCGGAATAGTCCCTTCATAAATTCCTTCACCAGGCGATGAGACCACAAGTACGCCCGTCCCATAGCCCTGGTATACCGGGAGATGGCAGCCAGATGTATTTTGAGGGAGGCGTGAGCCAATCCAGCTTTGGCCAGCGACAGTAGGTACGGCAGTACTTGAGGGGCCGCAATCCGCAGAGGGTTAATCTTCTGTGCACGGCACCAGACAGAGAACCGCTTCCATTTATGACTGTAACACTTGAGTTGAGTACGCCCTGGCCTTTACAAGAACCTCTCTGCAATCAGCCGGTATATCGTACCCTCCAAACTCTAGTGCTGCAGGAGCCAGGCCTGCAAGTTCAGCGACTGTGGGTCTTGATGGAGAATGGCGCCTCCTTCTCTGGAGAGAAGATCCGGGTCCGCCGGCAGCTTGTCTGGTGGGGACGTTGACAAGTCCAGAAGGTCCGGGAACCAGATCTACCTCGGCCACGCCGGTGCGACGAGGATCATTCTGCACCTGGACTTCTTGAGCCGGTTGATGAGGCGGAGCAGCAACGGCGGGAAAGCGTATAGAAACAGGCCGTCCCAGGGGAACGAGAAAGCATCGCCCATGCTCCTCGGCTGTGGGAACCTGCTGGCGAACCTCTGGCACTTGGAGTTCGTCGCTGTCGCGAACAGGTCGATCTGGGGTTTGCCCCAACATTGGAAGAGCCGATCCACTTGATCCTGGCACAGTTCACACTCGTGGCACGAGCGCAGCTCCTGCTGAGTGAGTCGGCGATGGTGTTTTTTATTCCTGCCAAGTAGAAGGGAACCAGAAACATCCCCTGGGCGACGGCCCAGCGCCACCGATCCTGGGCCTCCTTGGATAGGGCTGGGGATCTGGTGCCCCCTTGCTTCTGTATGTAGAACATCGTGGTGGTGTTGTCGTTGAAGATCCTCACCACCTTGTCCTTGAGGGACGGAAGGAACGAATTGAGCGCCCAGAACACTGCACGGATCTCCAGAATTTTGATGTGAAGAGACCTCTCCTCCGGGAGCCAAAGGCCTCCTGCGTGGAGACCTCTGTGTGGGCCCACCAACACTCCAGAGAGGCGTCCGTCGTCACCGTCTCCTGAAACAACGGGGTTTGAAAGTCTGTGCCTGTAGTGAGGTGAGCACGGGTGCCCCACCATAGGATCGCCCGACGGAACTCCTCGTCGAGAGGGATCCTGTCCTCGAAGCAGCCCCTCGCCAGAATCCAGCGGGCGTCGAGGAACTCCTGTAGCGGGCGCATCCGAAGTCTGCAAACGGGTACAAGATAGATGCATGAGGACAACATCCCGAGAACGGACTCCAGTCGTCCAGGTAGGGGGTAGACGTGGATCCCCTGCAGGCGCAGCCCCGCTGCCACTGGTGCCAGGCACTTGGTGAAAACCCTGGGTGCTGACTTTAATCCGAACGGTAGGGCTCTGAATTGGTAGTGGCGTCCCTGAACCACAAACCTGAGGAACTTCCTGTGCCGTTTTAGAATGGGGATATGGAAGTCAGCATCCTCCAGGTCCAACGACGATAGGAAGTCACCCTTCTCCAGCTGTCCCAGCACGTGCTGGAGTGTGACCATCCTGAATTTCTGCGCCTTGATGTATTTGTTTAACCGACGCAGGTCCAGGATGGGGCGCCAACCGCCTGTCTTCTTTCTGAAGAGGAAGTACCTCGAGTACACTCCGGAGCCCCGGAGCCTCCTGGGGACGAGCTCGATGGCACCTTTCTTGAGCATCGCCCTTACCTCCAACAGCAGTTGAGGGACGTGATTTTCCTTCCTGGCCACGGGAGGAATGCGAGGGCACTTCTTTTGGAATTCCAGCGAGTGCCTGTTTGCCAGGGTGTCCAACACCCAACTGTCGGTGGAGATGGACTCCCACACGCTGACGAACTTCGTCAGCCGGCCTCCCACCGGGGTGCTTCGGTGGGGGCCCGACAACACGGCCGGGTCAGTCTTGCTTGGAGGCGGCCTTGCCACCTTGGCCTCCCTGGCGACGATGGCGGGATCCCCCTTGCTTGCCGCGACCTCTGTAGGCCTCCTGGGAAGAGGAGCGGGCCGCCTGGCGGTAAGTGGAGGAGCCACCGCTGGAACCTTTGGAGGCACCCTGTCTGCGTCCGAAGCTCCGAAAGGGCCGTCGCTGTTGAAGCACCCCTGAGGCCCGGGCCGTCTCCGAGTCGGTCTTGATGGCCTGTAGAGACTCGTCCACCGCCTTACCAAAAAGGTTGTTGCCGTCGAACGGCATGTCCAACACTCTGGTCTGGACGTCCTGGCGAAAGTCTGTCGCCTTGAGCCATCCTCGTCGTCGGAGGCAAACTCCGTTGCCCAGTTGGCGAAATCCGGTATCGGCAATGTCCGTTGCCACCGTTATGGCGCGATCCGACGCCACCTCGCCTTCCTGCAGAATTTCTAGGGCCTCCGCCCTCTTGTCGTCAGGTAGGAAGTCTAGCAGGGGAGCTATCTTGAACCAGAGCTCCCTATCGTAGCGGGCCACGATCGCTAAGGCATTGGCCGCCTTAATCGTCGTAGCCGCCGACGAGATGACTTGTCGTCCCATGGAGTCCAACTTCTTGGCCTCGCTGTCCGGCTGGGAAGTGGAAGTTGAAGCCGCCGCACCCGCTGCCTTCTTCTTAACCACTGCCGAGACGACAGAGTTTGGCGTGGGCTGGGCCCTGAGGCACAAGGGGGCGGCATCAGGGACTCGGTACATCTTCTCGTACCTGTCCCTCCTGGCGGGCGTCGTGGAAGGGTTCTTGAGGACAGCAAGCCCCTCGTCCCAGATGTTGTCGAGCAAAGGCACCGCGAGGACCGTCTTCCTCTCGGCCTGTCGTCGGTACAGAAACCCTTCCTTTTTTCGTTCTTCAGGGCAGAGCTGGAAGAGCTCGGATGCCCTGGTTATCATGACGTGGAAAGAGCCAATTTCGTCGGCTGGAGAAGCCCGCGGGGTGGGTGATGACGGGATGTCCGCTGTGTCATCGCCGCCGTCATCGTCCGTCCCCGTCGCTGTATCCTCTCTAGGGTCCGGCGAGGGGGATGCGGGGTCCACAGGTCTCGCAGGCACGAAGGGCGGAGAGGGGTGGACTCTCCTCCGCTTGTTCAGAGGGCTTCCTGACGGGCCTGGTTCTGGATCCTCCGTCGGGGTCCGTGGCAATCTCGTTCTTATCTCGGTACATAAGGATTGGATTGCCAACAAAATGGCCGCTGAGCTATCCTGGGGCTCGGGTAATGGCTGCAACGGACGGGACGGCCGCTCCACTGGGCCCTCTTCATCGTCATCTTCGATCACGTCAGCAGGGACCGCCCCCCTGGGATCGAACCTTCTCGAACCTCTCGTTGAGGCCTATGGACCTCTCGTTGAGGCACTTCCCGGTTTCCACCAGCTCCTCCTCAGAGGCTGATTCAGAGTCTGAAATGGCCACCCCGCCCCCCCTCTTTTTCCGCCTGGGACTTCACGGGGGTCTTAACGATGGGCTGGAAAGAGGATTCCCTCCGTGGTGGCAGGGATACTCTGGGCCCGGAGGCCGTTTCCACTGGCGTAGTCTCAGCCGGCTTCGCCAGGGTCGCAGCGACCACTTCGATAGAGGCCTTTGCCGGCTGGATCAAAGCCCTCACCACCTTAGGTGCATCCTGGTTCTTCGCCTTGGGGGGAGGGTCAGCGCCTCGCTCCCCCTTCGAGATCGACCGGGTCCGCTCCAGCGGCTTACCCGGGTTCTCGGACTTCCTCTTCCCCGAACCAGAGCGCTGGCTCGTGGTCGAACGTGCCGGGGAAGTAGCGCCCTGCATGGCAGCCGAAGAGCCCGACCTTTCGGCGCTCCCGGTGACCGCGGACTCGCGGTGCTTGGCCTTCTGTTGGGCCCCCATCGCTGGGGCGCCCTCACAGGATTTAGAAGCCCGCTCAGACTTTTTCTTTGCCTTCTCACCTGCTGTGCCCTTCTCGAGCCAGGCGGCGAGGCGGGAACGGCGATCTTGTTTGGTCCGTTCCGAAAGGTTCTTGCAGAACGCACAGCCTTCTCCACGTGCGTCTTGTCCTCATGAAGGTAGTAGAGACATTGCGAATGCTTGTCCTCCTTGAAAATGTTTTGCAATCCGCATCCAGGGCAGCACCTGAACAGCTTGGATCCGGGCGTCGAGCTTCCCTTGTCCTGGGCCATGTCCGTTGAGGTAGGCCGCAGATCTTCCGGAATCCTCCAAGAGGTGTAAACTCGACGATAACTTCACCCTTGAGGGGCGTAGAAGAATTCTGAAACGGGTCCCCGTTGTCGGAAGTAGAAACGGTGGAGCTTGAGGCTCGATTAAACCGAAAAAATGAGAAAATCTCCTGAAAAAGCGTGAAAACGCAGCAAAAAACTTGAGAGCTAAAGCACTAGGACTCCTAACACTTGAGCGTGCGGTAAAAATCTGAGGATGGCTGCCAGAGGCGGGGCTTAGGGAGAGGGCAGTCATTGGCTGGAGGCAATATGACCCAGAGATCAGTGATTGGTTACTACTAAGAAAGAGATCAGAAACGAAACTGATACTGATTTTTTCTTTACTGAGGATTCCCAGCCTGACGACGGGGAATATTCATGAGCATGTGAATCCATGCCAGACCCCATGCTGGAGAATGGAAAAAGCCCTTGCCCCTTTACTGTTTTCGCCAGTGCGGACTCAGAGAACGGTCAGGCTGTCTAGAACTCCGTTCTTGGAAGCCTCAGAACCTGCCGAACGCCCGCCCCTTGTCAGAGCGTTGATGCGACTGGGTGTGCACCTTGAGCATGGCCTTCGTAAGGGTAGATAAAGACTTCGCAGTTTGTGAACTGTTTTTCTTTTTATCTAGCTCCTCATCGGTGGTGGAGTGAAAGAAGTCACCACCCTCGAATGGAAGGCTCAATATGCGTTCCTGGGCGTCTGGGCTGAACTTAGTAGCCCGAAGCCAGGCAGCCATCATGTCCGTGGCGATGCAAATGGCCCGGCCAGAGGTGTCGATGTGGGCCACGGTGGACTTCATGATGTGCTGCGCCACCAATTTATCCATGGCCAGTCCCGCCTCAAAACGTGCCTGGCTCTGCACTGGAAGTTCTGGGAGGAAGTCGGCTATTTCCCGCCAAAGCCTCTGGTTGACAGCTGCCAGCATGGCATCCGCGATGGACTGACGAAGATGCAGCGAAGCGTTGGAATAAAGCTTCTTCCTGTACGCCTCCAAGATCTTCTCCTTGCCTAGCAGCGCCGAGGCCGACCCAGGCTTTGAGTAGAGTGACACAGCAGCGATCACTGAAGAGTGCGGTGAGGGTGTGCCGACAGCAAGAGTGGATCCCCCTCCATTTGCCTATACTTGGCGTTGAGGCGCTGATTGACAGGCTGGGCCGTGTGGGGCCCTTTTTGGCCAAAGTGACAATGTCTTTCTGCATCGGGATCCCTGTTCTAGCCACAGGGGTTAGAGTGAGAACCTCAGCAAGGACCCCTGCCCCGGCTGTTCGACCTCTGGTCGAGGAAGGCCCAAGTACTCTGCCAGACCTGTGAGCCTTTCATGGAAGGCCTTGGCTGACAATGGCGTGTCAGGGTCTTCTTCCTCATCCGCGTCAACCAGGACATCTGGTCCGGAGCGGGCGGAGGAGTGCTGGGTGCCGATGGCTGTGGTGTGGAGACCAGAGCCTGCAGTGGAGGCTGGTGTGGAACCGCCTGAACTGTGGGAGGCAGTGGAGCTGGAATCGAAGGAGCCTGCAAGGGCAGCGGAGGCTGCGCCGGGGCCTGCAGCGCTGTAGCCATAGGAGGAATGACAATAGGTGCAGGCAGGGGGCCGGAGGGAGCATGTCCATGATCACATCCCAGAGGATGGCCCCTATCTGAGGAGATCTCATGGGAGTGAGGAACTTTTCAAAGAACCTGTCCTCACAGGTGGGTGGGGTGGCAGGTGATGTTGACTGGGAAGCGGGCGGCTACTGGGGCCGGTGCGTACTCTGTCTAACTGGCAGCAGCGTAAACCTACCATGTGATGCAGATGGATAAGCCGTAGGCCACGTACCTGGTCGACACCAGTCCCACCTTGTAACTCGTTCACCCACCTGCTCCGTTCCAAGGTGCAGTATAGGACGAGCGGGCATCTTGTCTGGCACGGCAGCCATCTTGTCGAGCTGCGTGCCACGTGCCAAAGTCGTGGTGCTTGGCTCACTGGGCCCGGCCTCGTCCAGGACTCGTGGCGGTAGAGCATAAGACCTACCCTGCACCTCAGGACGGGGCCTGGTAGGTGTGTTGCCCTCAGTAGTGCTGCGTGCAGGCGCCGCCACGGACATCTGGTCGGTACTAGGGCGTAGCCCCTCGGGTGCACACCTGGTAAAAGAACCTTGCGATCCCCTAGCACTGTCTGCGGAAGGATCTAATGACCCCTTGGCCTGGCGGCCGGTAGCTGAACTAGCCTGGATACCAGTGCTAGTGCGAGAACCTGAAAAGTTCATCTCGCTCAGGTGTTGCCATGGGAAAGAGTCGCTCTTGCGGGGTGCGATGGAAAAAAGCGGACCTACCTTGGGCCTTGACTTATGTCTGAGGAAGTCCTTCAAGTCCTCTGGAGGCAACTTCTCGAAGAGCTCCCTCCACCAAGCTGGCCCGCAGTGTAAGCACGTCACACGCGGACCAACCCTCCCAGCCGTGGTCGAGGCCAAGGCAGCGGAGGCAAAGTGCGTGGGGAATCGGACATAGGGAAGAGCCCCTCCCCGGCTGGACATCTGCTGAAGCCTGATGAAGTCGACATGCGCCAGGGAGGAGTGGGGTGCCAAAGGACAGAGTACCTGATTGATAAAAGAAAACAAAAAGACAGAAGAAAGTATCCAGGGAAGAGCATGTGGGATTACATGGCAGGGGCCAAACCCAGGAGCGCTGGTGATATCGGCCTGTTCCCGTTGACGCGGAAAAGGGAACTGGCTTAGGTGGGCAGAGTCAGGGTCGCACCCTTCTAAATTTAAAGGGGAAAAAGGTTCCATCTCCTGTCCCTATCGAGGGACGCCCAGGCAGTATGGAGGAAAGGGGAAGGGACATAAAAATATAAGGAGGTGGGTGAGGAGAAATAAAGGTGGATGAGAAGATGGTGGGTGGAGTATATCAGGAGGTGGATGGGGACAATTTAATGAGGTTGGTCAAGACAGAAAAGAGCTGTGTGAAGAGTATCAGTAAATTGGTGAAGAAAAAGAATGCTGGTGAAAGCGTGATGGAGAATGGTAGAACAGACCTGGAAATAATCTGGGTAACATTGAAGTTAAAGAGGAGGATGTGGGAGAATATCCGGAGGAGGTGGGTATGTTTTCAGTCATTGGCAAAGAGATTTTTATTTATGTATTTATTTATTCTGCAGTTGTATGGCGCTTATACACAAGTGTTTCCAGGCCTCACAAGACAAAAACGCGTGTGGGGGGAGGGACACATAGGAAAAAGAAAAACAGATAAGGTGATAAGTGCAGGGTACCGGGGTGGGGGTGGAGTTTGTGTAGGGGGAGGCAGAAGGATGGGAGGGGGTGAAGGGCTGAAGTGGCGGGCCCAAGGGGGTGAGAAGTGCTGAAGGGGCCAACAAGGGCAAGTGCCAGGGGAGAAGGGGAGATGGAAAAATGAGTGCAGTGGAAAGGGTGGACTAGATTCAGGTTAATCCGGGGAAGGGGGCCTGAGGACAAGTGCTGAAAGGGGATGCTGAGGGAGACAGGTCAGGGGCGGCTGGCACCTGTATGACTCGGGAAGGACCAGGCACAGGTCCCAGCAGCAGTAGGACAATTAGCAGGGCAGGGGGAGAAAGAAGGAAGAGGATGAAAGGTGGGCAGAGAGTGCGTTCCAGAGGGAGGAACCTGCTGAGGAAAGGGATCTACTCCCACTCCCTGTTTTCTGAAGCATCTGACCTGCAGAGGGCTGGAGCTAGAGGACCATCTAGCGGGGAGGTACTTAGGGAGAGAAAGATGGATGTAGAGAGGTCCGAGACAGCCTTGTGGATGATGCAAAGGGTCTTGAATTTGATCCATGAATGGCACCGTGAGCCAGTGGAGAAATTTCAAGGTTGGAGAGATGTGGTCCCTGGGTTTGAGGCCAAGGAGAAGTCTTGCAGCTCTATTCTGGATAAGTTGAATAGGGTGAAGGGAGGAAAGAGGCAGATTGAGGAAGAGTCTATTGCAGTAGTCCAGCCTAGAGAGAACCAGAGCTCTGGAGACATTGAACTTCTGGGGGAAGGTGAGGAAAGTGAGAATGCCTCTGAGGAGGTGGAGCTGAAAGTTGGACTTCTTGGCAAGGTCGGTGATAAGCGGACAGAAAGAGAGATGAGTCAAAGACGACCCCAAGGTGTTTAGCCTCACAGGAGGGGGAGGGGGCCCAAGGTCGGTGGCCAGAGAGTGGGTGGGAAGCAGGGAGCCGGCATCCCATTGAGAATTATCTTCGTCTTACTAGAATTAAGACAGAGATCGTTGGATGAGCACCACACTTGGATAGCAGACAAGGCATGAGAGAGGAAGGAGAGGCAGAGGAGGAAGGAAGCTCAAAGGACAACCACGGCCCAGTCCTTGATGCCAAGGGTATCATGGAGATGATTTATGAGGATGGAGTGGTTGACTTTTTCAAAAGCAGATGAAAGATCGATAAGAACAGAGGGAGAGTTTGAGTCCCGATTCGAGAGCAGGTCTTCACAAGTGTTCAGGAGAGCAGTTTGTGCCTATGGAAGCTCTGAAACCGGACTGGTGATCATGGCGGAACCCAGCCAGGGTGATAGTTAGCCAGGCAAGAAGGGTCAGCTGATGGCTTTTTTTAGGAGAGGGTGCACAAGGGAGTGCTAGAGAGGTTGGGTGAAGGAATGATTACAGAGGTCGGCCAAGGCTGGGGCGAGAGGGGTGATGTTATCCTTGATGGTTCTAAAAAAACAGGAGAGCACCTGTTTGGAGGAGACGTTCATATAGCGGACAACTCTAGTGACCTCGTCCGGTGTAATGGGAGAGAAGGAAGAGGGTATGGGCGGAGGACCGGGGGGCCAAGAGAGGCAAGGGACGGTGGAGATGGCGAGGGGAGTAAAAGACAGCGAGAACAGGATGTCCAGAGTTTTGGAGAAGTAGGAAGCCAGTGCATTGCATAGGGCCTTTTCAGGTGAGGTTGCATGGGGGTGGGGTGTGGGGGGAGGACTGCAGTAGGATTATCAAGTTCCTTGCAGATTTTAAAGATTTCACTTGTGTTATTGGTGGCACCAGTGATACAGGCTTGGTCATCGACCCTCTTCTTGGAACAGATGGTGAGTTGAGATTGCCTTTGGAGCAGGCCAGTTTGTCAGAGGATGTACCGGAGGCCTGCCATTTCCCCTCTGAAGCTTTGCACTTGAGTTTCACAGCTGCCAAGTCGGAGTCATACCAAGAGTTGCGTTTGGAGGCAGGCTTCATGACGGGCAAGGATGTCCGGGGTGTTAGAGATAGAGGGATGGAGGTTAGCAAGAGCAGAGTCAGAAGGAGAGTCGAAGGCAGGGGCGGGAGGAGGGATGAAGGTGGAGGTAAATGCAGTGATTGACACGCTTCATCGGTCGGAGAGAGTGGTCAGACCAGGAGAGGGGGGTAGTAAGAGGGATGTCTGTAAAGATGAGTGCATTCAGTGTGTGCCCAGCACTGTGGGTTGGGCCAGAGGGAAGACTAGTGCAGGAAAGAGAGTCAGAGAGGTCACGAACGAGTGTAGTGGCCAAATCTGAACAGTCAAGGTGGATGTTTAAGTCCCCAAGGAAGAAGTTTGGGGGAGGAGGCAAAGAGAGAGGAGGAGAGGTCTGGCCACTCCAATATGAAGGTGGGTGCAGGGGGCCTGTAGAGGGCGGCGAGAGTGAGGGAGAGGGTAGGGGGGACAGCCTACAGACAAGGCATTCAAAGGAGGAATAGGATTGAGTGGGGATATTGATGGCACAAACCCACACTGGGAAAATCGGAGCCACTCCACCACCAGGCGGGACGAACAGGATCTTGTAGCCCTCGGGGAGAAGAGTGTCAAAAGCAGTGACAGCTAGCCTTGAACAACGTCAGTGAGTGCAAGCACGTCAAGGTCTTCAAGGAGGCGAGAGATGTTGGACCTACTTGATCACCTTAAGAAGTTAGGCATGAGAAACCCTAAAACCTGAGGCTATGACGCAAGGATTTGGGAACCCCTGAAAAAAATAAAGGACTAAAGAATCTGACCCAGAGGTCATTAGAAATCTTTGGTTGAGCATTTTATTTCCCCCCTCAATTATGTTACCATGGCCGTACCCAGGTTCTATTTAGAGCATCCATCATATTTATTTTATTAGGTGAAGGCCCCCTTTTTCCTTGTTGTTTTGGCCATCCTCTGTACACTTAGCCTCAATAAAACTTTGTTTAAAAGAGAAAAAGAAAAATATGTTTGGATAATCAGTTTAGAGAGTGAAAGAGAGAGAAGAGACATGCAGGGTCCGATAGTTTCAGTGTGAGAAAGTGAAATGGGATCCATTTGCAAGAGGCTAGTGGTAGGAGCATGAGAAGGACACCAGGCCTTTCCCATGCTGGTCTATGACTTAATGCTTTGTAATGACGTCCATGCTTCTTCAGAAGCCTTGCTATTACATGTTACAATCTGCTATATGTAGTTTCAGGTTTGTCTGCCCATCAAGACTTCGGACTACTCCCCTGCAGTAACACTCAAATTCTATGTTCAAACACAATAGGTCTACCAATTTAGCCCTCCACACATGCCACATCAAGAACTCTCTCAACAGACATCAAACATCAATACACTATACCTCTACAGCCAACTTAATACCATACCCCGGCCCAATGAACCCTAGCACCATGGGCACAGGTCGCGATCCTTTTGACACACATGCCTCTCTATTCTGAAGCATGCATCAACAGAACAGCAAAGCTAGCTTGCATTTTCCCCTCCCTCCCCACTAACTTTATCCATTTGACTCTTTCACATCGACCAGGGTGCTTGGAGACCAGTGGAGCACAGTATGCATCCTAATATAACAGTAATCAACAACTGTAGAAAAGCTTTCATGTAAGCCTCCAATTTACTATGTGTTTTAAGCTCAGCATTTTTAAACTGTAGAAAGTTCTATCATTCAAATATTTTCTTAGCTCGAACCACAGTTCTTTCCCTACTCCTTTTGCAGCTAGAACTGTAAATAAGGTTTTAACTAAATCCAAGTATTGTACATGGTCTCCATCACTCAACTCACCCCATTGCAAATTTGTTGGAGAAATAGAAAAAAGTAAAATTTTGCTTTCCCAGCCAGTGATCCCTTACGTCTTCAAGTAGCAAATATAACATTTTCAATTTATTTTAGGTTTATCAAGTGTTTTATTGCTTATGCTTCAGAGCACTGCGATTGTTTGGCCCTTGACAATATTTAACATTTTCTCGTGGTTGCACATGTTGAAAAAAGTCCAGAATTAGTTTTTTGGAGCGAAAAGAGCACCCTAACATATTATGCAAACATCAATGTAAAATACGCCTTAAAATTGTTACCTGCGATAGTGGTGGTTCATACAAATCTAGCTGTAGCCGCTGAACGACCTCTAAGAAATCTTCAGCATGAAAACATATTACATCTTTGGTTATTCGAGGCTGATCAGGCCTAAAAGAAAAATGATAGAAATTCAACAGTGCACAGAAAACGTTTTTGTTGCATTGGAATATATGAAGTGTTGCAAATCAGGATGTGATCGAAGACACTTGGCAGCTGAAACAAACAATGCTGTGAATGGAAAAAGGAGGTCCAGGTTAGACGACTTAAGGCCTCATCACCGGTTGGGTGGAGTGGTAAAAATGCGGCGGTAACGCTATCACCGCTGTGCACAATCACGAGTTTGGGCAGAAAGTTTGTGATTTACCCCCAGCTTTGAAATGGAGGTAAATCTGTCCGCTTTCTGTCAATTTTTGCGCCAAATATACCCTCAGAGTCGGTCCTATGGACTCTGGAAGAAATTAGCAATTCGGGATCCGGCACTAATAGCAACGGACCAAGTTGCGGTAACGTTATTTGCGTTGGGTGTTATCCCAGCAGATTTACGGCCGGGATACCGCCCAACTTGTGATGACCCCCCCTAATTGAGGGCAAAAGTAAAGATGATTTGAACAGATAGAAACTTTTTTTTCCTACTTGCCAGATGTTTTGCACTGGCAACATTTTAGTTTTAAATTTTGTTTGCACCATCCTACTAAGGTCTAGGCTTTATTAGATTTCAGCATGATTGAATACATCACCCTCCCAGAAAAAAATGCGTTTTTATAAAAGATAGGCAGACAAAATGCCAGTCCTTTTTCTCCCAAATGATAATTAAAGTGATAACTAGGATTTTCTTTTGCTCAATCTTTGAAAATAGCCCAACATGATGATTTTTCTGAAAAATTGCAAGGTGCCCATTCTGTGTTAATGGCACCAACAAAATCACTACTTTGTGTTTTCCAAAACAGGTCGAGATTATCAAAATGCACATTTTTAACAGGCAGTGCTCCGTATAAGATTCTGTTGTTTTAGTATTTTACTCCCCATTTTTTAAAGTTGTTAGTAAAGTTTTTTTAGCAGTAAAAAGGGAAGTCTCTTTCAAAATGGTTGTGTCTTTATAAGCAAGTGAAAATAAGTTAACTGTAAAACAAAAATGTTTGTAATAATTATGTTTCTTTGCATCAAGTTATTCATGCACATTAAAATATGCATTTGTAGCTCTTCAGGTCAGGCAGTAATAATGAGAGTATCTTCCTGTGGCACTATGTGTACTCCTGGTCCATACATATTCATGGAGCTGTGTGGGGGAAGCCAAGGGGACAAACTCCTATGTGTCTGTTTCCTATTTTTTGTTGAGAGTATTTTTACTGCCGTTTTTATTTTTGGGGAGCATTTGCCTATTTTTAGGGAGCAAAAGTGGCTGATCCATATCTGTAGGGCTGTTAACAGGTTAATTTTTCCCATTAGTTTATACAGGTTTATTGAATCAGTGAAAAAAGAAGGAAAACATTTGAACATTATAGGTTACTTATCACAAGAAATAAGTGTCCAGCATTCATATATTTCATAGATTCACGAGTTTGTTGAAGTTACGCGTCAGCTTAAGAAAATAATCGATTAAGAAAAATGCAGCAGCATAGCTATCTTTTTCCTCTCTTCACACTAACTGAATACACTCCAGTCTCTCTCAGATTTTCAGAGTGCATTGAGAACATGCAAATGCCAGCGGTGTGAGGTACAAATCCCAGAGACGCAATATAATCATAGAGACCATTATGAAAAGCAATAACATGGGTCATTTTATCGTGCAACCCAATTCCTAGCATAGTTAGTTATCCATCCTGATTACCTCTACTACACACACATCTATGCCAAAACATAGTTTCTGATTTGTCTCACTCCAGGGTGGTGGGGTGGATTATATATATAGGTAGAAAAATAACTATGCTGAATAATTTCACTTGTAAGCTAGTTATATTTCTCAGGCATCACATTTTCTTTTTTACATTTTATTTTCAAAAAGTTCATATCATAGAAATATATGTACAATAATATAACATCATGCACTAACCATATCAAAACCAACAAAACTATATACATCAGAAAACACCCCCCTCCCCTCAAGGAGTCACATTATAATCAATAAACAGGTCTAATACAATAAAGGAAATTTGCCCCAAATCTTATTAAATAACGCATCCTTCTTTTCTCTCCGATACAGCACTCTATCCATATCCGCTAGAGAATGCATCTCTGCAATCCACTCCTCAATAGTAACAGGAGTAGATGTTTTCCATTGTCTCAAAATTAGTTTCTTCCCCACCATTGCCCCTCGAAAGATCCATTTCTTCTGAGAAGTAGTCAGGTTGTCCAACAAATCCCCACTACCCAGTACTATGATCTTAAAATCCATACGAACCTTCTCTCCAAGAATCTTTTCACAGATCTGTTCAAATTCAAACCACAGACCCCTTACCCTTGAGCACTCCCACAACATATGCTCAAAGGTGCCCACCTCATGTAAGCATGCCCAACATTCAGAACTGTTACACATACCCCTCTTCATCATTATCTCAGGCGTCCAGTATGTCCTATTCAAGATCTTTATTTGACGCGACCTGTCTGAAAGACTCAAAGAACACAGCGTCACATTCTCACAAATACACATCCAATCATCCTCTGTAATGTCTTCACCAATTCTCTCATTCCAATCTAATCTTAAAGCATCATTAGCCTGATAATCGGACACAACCAGTCTATAAACATAACTAACTAGGCCACATCCACTCACCCCAGGCTCCCAACCAAGCATGTCTGTATTGATTTTCCTTTCCATATCCACAGCCCCCACCGCCCTCCTGATCTTCCGATAATCTGCCAGGCGAAAAGTAGGAATGTCAAACTTCAACTGTATCTCCCTAGCCGTCATCCAATTCAAGCCACTGAACAGATTGCCAATCCACCGCACCCCAGCCAGGTACCACTCATGCCAGAACAAAATGTTTCCCTCATGTGTAATACTTGGATTCAGCCAAACGGAAGCACTCGGATCTTTCAGAGCATTGAAACCCAAACACTCACACAATGCCACCCATGAGTTCCGCAAACTCCTGATCAGTGGGCCTACCATCTCAGCTCGACGTGGCTTACTGGTCAACACAGCCCCAGGCGACAAAGGGCCTACATGGCTAGACTCAGCACACACCCAATCGTCATGCTCCGATTTGAGAAAAGCGAATATATTCCGTGCCATAAAAGCCAGATGGTATGCCTTGAAATTAGGGACCCCTAGCCCACCCTTGGACAAAGGCAATTGCAGTTTGCTAATTTTCAGACGCGGAGGTTTGCGATCCCACAGAAACTCCTGCATAAGTCTATCTAACTCACGCCAAAAATGTTTTCCAATGTCTAATGGAACCATACTCAGAACGAAGTTTACTCTAGGAGTCGACACCATTTTTTAAGCATTCAGCTTCCCCCAAAGGGAAAGGTTCAACAAACACCATCTATCCAAATCCAATTTGAAATTATTACACACCATAGTCATATCTACATTCACAAAATCAGCAACAGTGGGCAAAATCCAAACCCCCAAGTACAGTAGTTTATCAGCACACCACTTAAAGCCCAGTCTGGTAATAAATTGTTTGTCACACAGCGGCACCAATGGTAAAACCTCTGATTTTGCCCAGTTGATCTTGTATCCAGAGCACTGGTGAAAGGCCTCGAGAATGTTCATAAGAACCGGCACTGACTCTCCAAGGTTCTTGAGGACCAATAATAAGTCATCTGCGTATAACCAAATTTTTTGCTGCATTCCCCAACAATTTATGCCCTGTAAACCCTCCTCATTTCTCAAATTTATAGCCAAAGGTTCAATACTAAGTACAAATAACAAAGGTGACAATGGGCATCCTTGTCTTGTGCCACGTTCCAATTCAAAAGGGTGGATCTCAGACCATTAGTTTTAACATCAGCTGTAGGCCTAGTATACAGCAGTTTAATCCATGAACAGAATTGAATCCCAAAACCCATCTTGTCCAATACTTTAAACATGAACTGCCAATCAACCCTATCGAACGCCTTCTCCGCATCAAGTGATAGAACAGCCGAGTCTTCCGACAACTCTGACGCTTTCGCGATAGTACAAAGCAGTGTACGCATGTTACTGGACGTCATCCTACCTTTAACAAAACCAGACTGATTCCGATCTATCAATTTAGGCAAAAGATTTTCTATTCGCAGAGCTAGAATCTTAGCCAGAATCTTATTGTCCACATTAATTAAACTAATCAGTCCGTAACTGGACGCCAGTGATTCATCCCTGTTTTTCTTTAAAAAGACAGAAATAGTAGCTTGTCTAGTAGTGTCAGGAAGTATACCCCTAGCCTTTGAGGTCTTATACATGTCCGTCAATAGCGTCAACGCAGAGTTAGGTAACCACCTATAGAATTCCACTGGCAGTCCATCTGG
Source organism: Ambystoma mexicanum (assembly GCF_040938575.1). NCBI lineage: Eukaryota > Metazoa > Chordata > Amphibia > Caudata > Ambystomatidae > Ambystoma > Ambystoma mexicanum. The sequence continues at coordinate 79,097,413 of NC_090936.1, forward strand.
CCCCGGAGACCAACCAACATTCAATTTCGAAATTGCCTGTTTGGCCTCCTCAACCGTGATATCTCCCTCTAGTAAAGAAATATCTGGAACTTGAACCCCCTCCAATAAATCTCCATTCTCTGCATCAATATGGGTTTCATTCTTATACAATTCCTCATAAAACTGTCTGAATACCTCATTTATACCTTCCGGAGAGAAAGTGACCTGGCCATTAGAGTCTGTAATAGACATGATCAAGCGCTCAGATTCGCTCAACCTCAATCAATACGCTAACCAGCGATCACATTTCTCCCCATGTTCAAAATAAGCACATTTTTGATGAAAATACCTCTTATCCACCCTATTAGATATCAGCTCCCTCAACTCTCTTTTCAACCTTTTTAGCTCGGGAAGCAAGTCCACTCTCGTAGGATCCATCAGAACCCCAGACAAGTCCCTAATCTTCAGTTCCAGTACATTCTGTGTATTGTCCCATTTTCTCTTCAAACCACTCGCCAGACTAATAAACATACCCCGAACCGTGCACTTGAATGCCTCCCATATCATACCAGATCCTACTTCACCAGTACAATTCTCCTCAACAAAATAGTCAATTTCAGTCGCAATTTTGTCCATCTCATCTAGATTGTCCAACAATATAGTATTTAGTCTCCAAGATTTTGATCTACACAAAGTGTAACTCCTCTTCAAATCCACCGAAACATGTGCATGGTCAGTCAGCACAATATTACCCATATCACTCCTTTTATAGTTTTGCAACATGTCTCCTGCCATCAAAATCATATCAATTCTGGAATACGTAGCATGTGCACTGGAATAAAAAGCATATTCTCTCACTGAAGGATTGTCAATCCTCCAACAGTCCTTCAGATTATGTTCCTCCAGCAGATCCCGAAAAGCCAGAGATTGCATGTCAACCCTCCTGCAATGTCTGGTACTACTCCTGTCCATAGCTGTATTGAAGTCCCCCCCTAAGATTATGTTACTGGACTTCAGGTTTTGAATTGTTTGAGCCACCTTTCTGAAAAAGGTACCATCATCCGACGTCAGAGCATAAACATTACAAAAAGTCACTTCTTTACCCTGAATATTAGTTAAAATAGCAACCATTCTACCTTCCCTGTCACATATTTCTTTGACAACCTTGATCGTTGCATGCTTCCTAATAAGAATAACCACACCCCTGGACCGTGACTCAAAAGATGAACCATAAGCCCTCCCTGCCCAACCTTTCCTCAAAGCATCCAAATCACCTTTCAAAAGGTGTGTCTCCTGGAGAAAATAGACCTCTCCTTTTAAGTCATTCAGATAAGCCAAAACTTTCCGTCTTTTCTGTATATTGTTCAGACCATTCACATTCCAGGAGACAACTCGCATTTGATCCCCCATTTTCAAACACAGCTTATCCTCCCCCGGCCGATGCAAAAGTGATCCCTGCAACCAACCTTCAAAATTATTTGTGACCCCACCAGGAAATGCCAACCCCCCCCTCTGAAACAGATGCAAAACACTAAGAACAGCTTATAGAAAAAAATTCTAAAACACATTCCAAGAAGCCCAACACCCTGGACTCCTCTCCTAAATAACCCGAACTCCCCAATAAAACCCCTATAACCCAAAAAGGGCAACCTTAAAGTTAACTCGATCAAATTACATCAACAACTCAATATCACAGCAATAACCTCAACGTAAATCCACAACAGTTCCACCACCACAATCCGATCCATACAGAAACACACCGCCTCCCCACAAGGCCATATCCCACACTCGAAGCAAGCTGGTCACTTCCACCACAGTAACCTCAGCATTAATTCAAGACTGCCTCCTCCACCTTAAATCACCATTCACCACAACCGAGAAATGACACTATTTTGAGAGTCCCAAAATAAATGAAGCATTGAATAAATAATCAATAACTAGACCGAATCAACATTGATGCAGCCCCAATTAGACAAACAATGTAAAACACATAAAGCTACCCACATGAACAAAATGAAACACCATGCACAAGGAAAACACCAAACATGCATCGAATATGTCCATCAAATACTGATGATGTCTCTGAGAAATCAAGGCATTCAAAGTGACGTGTCACATAAATGCAACTAGCGTCCCCCACATCACCCCAACCTTGCAATTTGAAGTATCAGTCAATGCCATCATAAAATAGGAAGCACATTGCATAATTAAAGCTCCAACATTAACACAACAAAATGTCATGAGTATGACCCAATCCAATTAAAGGTGACGGGCACAGGCACTCCAAAACATTCCATTTTGACGGAGAGAGAATTGCTAGCAAACAACTTCGAGAGTAACCCATATGACTGATTTCCTGATGCCAGTCTCGCTACCGCAGACATTAAAAGAAAACAAGGCCTACAATAACCATGTGCCAATGGTCAATGTGTGTCAAAATTCACTAAAAGTCCAGGACATGAGCAATGATTCCACAAAACTAGATCTGCTCAACATATAATTAGCACTCCTGAACATTTCGCAGTATTACTGCCCCACTAAAGCATCCATGACAACTAGATAGCAAAAGCTAGCCATTACACATATGAAAACACCCAAACAGCACCCTCCAACATCCGACTATCACTCCAGTTCCCACAAAATCCCGACTCACCACCGCATCATAGTTGTACATTCTGATCCTGCCTTGAGTGGAGAAAAGTTGTTAAAAACAACAGGATTCAAATGACCCAACTCACGGACACCCAGTACAAAATGGAAACCCACCAGAATTCCCAAAACACCAAGTAAAATCATGTACAAGCTGTTGTAGTTGGTGATTATAACATTTCAACCCGTCTAGTGGTTAGCGGCTACAATACCAATAAATGGTTTAACAACATACTGAGTAAATATATGTCTTTTCGGAGCACTTTTGTTCACCTCGTAACCTATCAAGCGTTGGTAAACATGCAGGAGGAAGAAAGCTGCTGAAAGGAAAGAGAAACCAGTCCGCCGGCTAAACCCAAAAGGCATCACATTTTCTGTAGATTAAAATGCTTGTTTGATTACCTTTCCCAGCAGTATTATCTAGCCAGGACAATGAAGAGATATTTTCCTTGCCTAACGAGGTTCTCAAGTACTGCTTGACCGACCTATGCATCTGACCTAGCATCAGTATACATGCAGTAGTACTGACAAACTCCATTATTTTCCCAAGGTAGGCTTGCAGATTTTCAGATAGAGGCATATTCCCGAGAAAGGTTGTTGTAGTTGCCTTTCCTCGAGTAGTATGTTCAACATCTTGGAATTTATCGTTTAGCTTCTTTGAATGAAAACTCCAATTAGGGAAGAGGAAGTACTGACAGCTGTTTCAGCACTGAAGAGCAGGAAAAAGCCTGGGTCCTGACTTTCTCCATCAGGTTTTTTCAAACTTCATTTAGAGGTTTGGGCTCATTTGCTTTGTAGAGCATTTAATGCAGTGGTAGCATTGAATCAGTACCCAGAGAGCAGGAACTCGATAATGATATGCCCAATATCACTGATGGATAACTCCTGTAAGATTTCTGCAAAAATCATATTGGATAGGTTACAATCTTGGGTTTAATGATATGATTGTCACGGTTCCCTGTGCCTCCTGCTGGTCTGTCTGGCAAAGATGGAAACATCCTTGGCACATAGTGTCCATTGTTCCCTCTATGACCCATTTTGCCACCTCCAAGATGGCGACCGCAACAAGCCCTACGCTTGCATGCCTCATTAATCATGACTGCATGTACGCTTTAATCAGTACAGTGGCCGTAGGACCAACGTCCAACTATTTCAGACACTGATGCACACATACCTGTGTGTTTCAATGCTAAGATATTGTTTTCTTCCTAAGCTCAGTGCGGTTTCTCACCTCGTTGCTATCTGTAGTTCTGCCTACCTTTTTGCCTTTTCCTTCGTTTGCCTCCAGCTGCCTTGTTTTGTCCATTTCCCCATGCCTCTTTATTCCTGCTGGTTTGGCCTCTAGTCTGCTAGACCCTTTTGATTCTCTGCTCCAGCTCCTCTCTGAGTCCCTTCTTCCTCTTCATACGAGAACCTGCTCCAGCCTCTTATTTCCTCCTTTCTGCATGTCATCCTGTTCGGACTCATTCCTGGAATCAGAATATTTCCTGCAACGACCCAAGAATTCCGTCAACCTTTAACTCATTGTCCCCCCCCTGTTTCTGGAGATTCACTCAAGACGCTACCCAGTCGGTGTTGATCAAGGTGGTGTCCAGAGAGGACCGCCATTTCCTCAAGACTCCAATTTTCGACAGTGACGCCGGACCAGCTCACGCATCTGCTGCATGTCAAGTCTCAGGTGAGCCATAAACCTAACAATGATGCCCATCCAGGTGGGTTTTCTATCAGGCCTGGGCACTGCTACTAAGCCTTGAAACTCCATCTCGTTGCCACCAGATCGCCATTATAGATCAAAGAACACATTTATGTGGCCTTTATGGATCTGGTGGCGGCCTTTGATTATGTAGATCTCAACAAATGATGTCTAACTTTTCGGGATATGGGGATGCCTGCAGACTAGCTATGGGACTTTATTGCAGTCCACCAGAATTAGGAACAAGTTACTTACCTGAAACTATTGTTCTCCAGCATGGGTCTGGCATGGATTCACATGCTCATGAATGTTCCCCCTCGTCAGGTTGGGACATCTCTGTAAAAAAAAAGTTTCACTTTCACTTAAAAACTGTATTTCTCCTTTAAACCAATCACTGTCCTCTGGGTCATACTGCCCCCATCAAATGACAGTCCTCTCCCTAAGCCCCTATTCTGGCAGCCATCATCAGATTTGGTAAGCACGTAAAGTGGCAGTATGACCAAGAAGAGCCACAGAGGGAACAGAGGGAGAGTTTGCATGTGAATCCATGCCAGACCTATGCTGGAGAAGAACAAGTTACTTATCTTACCTGGTAACGTTCTTTCAATGGGATGTTCCTCCGACGTATTGCACATCTTTGACAGTAATGACCGCAGCACAGTTGTGGTCATTACTGTCAAAGATGTGGAATATGTCGGGGGACACAATCCCTTCGAACAACAGTTACAGGTAAGTAACTTGTTCCTTCTGCCGCATGGGGTCTGGCATGGATTCACATGCTCATGAACAACGAATATATAGCAGTACAACATTACACAACCACGGGAGGTGGCAAGGCTCAACAGAAACAAATATCTCTTACGTCTGGAACAGACTCACCTCAAGCGAACAGGTTGCGTAGCACTGCTTGGACTCCTCCCTGGAATCCCTGTCGACGCAGTAGAACTTCGTGAATGTGTGCGTGGACTTCCACATAGCAGCCCTGTAGATGTCCAGCAGGGGCACACCAGACAGGAACGCCGTTGTTGCAGCGCTCGCTCTGGTGGAATAGTCTCTCGGACGGCCGGGGCAGCGGTCGGTTGGCCAACCAATGACAGTGTGTGATGCAGCCAGAGAGCCATCGTGAGATGGAAGCCTTGGACAAGGCCTTCCCATGGTTCACAGAAAACTATTTGTGCGTGTCACGTAGTACTTCAAGGCATGAGAAACGACCATCCTGAAGTTTTGGGACTTGAGGTACTTGTTGAGACGCCGCAGGTCTAGAATGGGCCTCGAGCCCCTGGTCTTCTTTCTGACTAAGAAGTATCTGGATTAGACTGCAGAGCCCCAGAGTCGTCTTGGAACTAGCTCTATCGTCCCTTTTCTTAGCATGGCCTGTACCTCATTCAGGAGCTGAGGGATGTGCTGCTCCTGCCGGGTCACCGGAGGGATCCGCGGACACTGTTCAAACTCCAGGTTATGTCTGTGGGCGAGAGCATCCAGCACTCATCTGTCGGTGTAAATCTTCCACTCGCAGACGAACCCGCCAGTTGGCCTCCCAACGGGGAGGATGGATGGGGGAACAACATCCTGGCTGGTTCAGTCTTGCTTCAGGGCCTACATTCCGCTTTGGGGGTGACGACAGCGCTGGCCACTTCCACCAAAGGCTTTGGAACGGATACTGTAGACCTCCTGGGTCGTGGATCGGGAGGGTTGATGCTACGATGAGGAACCTCCACTGAACCCCTTTGTCGATCTGCCGGACTTTCCGCTGGAGGCCCGAAAGGAAGAGCGGTGCTGTTGGAGAGTGCCTAGGGCACGAACCGTGTCCGTCTTGATGGCCTGTAAGGACTCATCGTTGGCATTCCCGAAGAGGTTGTCCACTTCGAAGGGCATGTCCAGTACCCACGTTTGGACTCCCTGGCGGAAGTTGGTGGCCCTCAGCCATCCTCGACGACTGAGGCAGACACCGTTCCCCATCTGTCGGAAACATGTGTCGGCAATGCCCAGGACCACTGTGATGGCATGATCCGACGCCACTTCCCCTTCCTGGAGGAGGGAGGTTGCCTCCACCCGCTTGTCATCGGGCAGGAATTACAGAATTGGGGCCAGATTATACCACAGTTTCCTGTCGTACCTGACCAGGATGGCCAGCGCGTCAGCTGCCTTGACGGTCGATGCCACGGAGTAGATGACCCTTCTCCCCATGGCGCCCAACTTCTTCCCCTCGGTGTCGGGGGGAATGGAGGATGACGACAAGGGGTTAGATGATGATGATGATCTCAACCTCAGCGCCACCGATACCACAGAGTCCGGCGACGGTAGCGACGATAGGCACTTGGGTGTGCAGACTCTGACACCCAGCATTTTTTTCTCCAGCCTATCCGGCTTGGCTGGGGCCGGGTTCTTCATCAGGACCAGTCCCTCCCCCCAAACCAAATGTCATCCAGAAGGGGCACTGCCATGATTGTCTTCCTCTTTGTCTCGTGCCTCTAGTAGAGGAATCCTTGCTTCTTGGTCTCCTTGGGTCTCAGCTGGAAAAGCTTGGACGCTCTGACGACCAAGGCATTAAACGACCCCACCTCATCCGTTGGGGACACCCTGGGCTGCGGAGAACCGCATGTCGTGACGATGTTGTCATCCGTCGTGGTCGTGTCCTGGCTCCTCAGGGAGGGCGAATGTGGCGAGGTGCGGCGGGAGGACGACTCCTCGACTCCCCCATTGCATTTTGAGGGGTCAGATTCGGGCTTAGCGACGGCATACTCTTTTCCGGTGTCCTCTCCACGGCCCCGGCCTCCCGCCTCGGGGACAGGGACAGTCAGGGCGCATTCGGGGCTACCTTGACCGGGTCAGCCCCTTTGGCCTTCGAGAGAGCAGCTGTCTACCATCTCGATCATCGACAACGATTTTTCCCACGCTGCCTGGGCCTTCTTGGGGAGGTCGGTTGCCTTTTCTTGTACCCTAGGCTTCTCCCACAGTTAAGCCGGTCTGGCCAATTTTCTCTTAGAGGAGGAGCTGGATGATGGCTGGAGATGGAGGCAGATGGTGAGGTTGATCGCGCCCTGCCCATTGCAGGACCTGCTTGTGCGGCGACCCCGACGAAAAAGCTTCAAAAAAGTAGAATAGCTCACGGAGCAAAACCAGAGGACTCCCAACACTTGAATGTGCGGTAAAAATCTAAAGATGGCTGCCAAAGGGGGCTGGAGGGGTTTGGGGAAAGGGCAGTCATTGGCTGGGGGCAGTATGACTCAGAGTGCAGTGATTGGTTTAAAGGAGAAATAGTTTGTAAGTGAAAGTGAAACTGTTTTCTTTTACCGAGGATTCCAAGCCCGATGATGGGGAATAGCACGTGAATCCATGCCAGACCCCATGCTGGAGAACTATAGTTCCCACAATCCCTCCGACTCATTGCACAAACCCTACAAAACCCACCCTTCTGAGCTCACCACAAACTCTAGGACGAGGGAGATAATTTCTTATGACACTTTCCCCCCCCAACATACTATGTAAGATACTCTGAAACTCTACCCCCCCTTCTGACACAAACACTTTCGCACACCACGAAAGACAACGAACTAACACCAAAGCCGTTTACCTGACATGTCCCAATACAAGGGTCAGGCAAAGTCAGGAAATTGACCAGAATCACACACACCCGATGGGCCGACTGCCCTTTCCTTTACCCACAGAGATAAAAGGTGGAGCACAAGAGCACACTACAAGCAGTGCAGACCACACGACGAGACTGCTATCAAAGCACGGCAGTTCAAGAGGTGGAGAAAGGTGGTGAGAACCGAAAGGGTGGCAAGGAAAGAAGCAACCTTGCCCATTGCGACCAAGACCCGCAAAGCATCCATGGAAGGAATTGTAAGACTGCAAACAATAGCCAGTGTGTGTTGCGGCAGATGTCAACGGTACACAGAGCATGCCTACACTGATCATCAGAACCGGGAGAGATGCTTGCTACCGTGGTACCGGCCTTGACTCCAGAGACAAGAAAAGACAAGCAGTTCCTCAGAGCTGGTGAGTCGAGGGGAGAGCCGATAAGAAACCATACTGTCTTGAAGAAAAGTTGCGAATGGCAAATTAAGGAAAGTTCAAAGAACTGTTAACAGCAAGGGGAAACTAGATTGTAGAGGAGTCCGGCACCGCGTGGGTGCCCATTCGAGAGACTCTAGTTGATCCCTCATTTGTTGAAACTACCGATAACACAAGGCCCTAGGAGAGCCGCAAGGAAAAGGTCAAAGTGGTCATACAGAGATCTAGCAAAACCCCCTGTACAATCGAAAGTCTTTGACCTGCACAAAAGCTAAGGGAGATGAATCCTGCATAGTGAGAAAAGAGAAATAACTGTGTGGTTGGCAAGAATTGGCAAGAGTGAACTTGACTGAGGGATGCCGATGAAAAGGGGCAAAATCTGAAGTACCAATGAACAGTGTGTTGACAGGAGTGAACCCGACAGAGGGATGTCCACAGTGAACAGTTTAAAAAGACATTAAGGCTTGTGAATGCCACAGATGAAATTGTTCTGAGAAAAAGCCGCAGTGAACCCGGCAGAGTGAGGCTAACATCCAAGAAGTGTCTGAGACCGGAAGAGGGGTATCCAGGGGTGACAAGCCATCACCCCGTTGACACGTGAATGCAACAAAGAAATCTTTTGAATACAAGTCAGAGTGAACCCGACGGAGGGAGGCTGACATTTAAGAAGGGTCTGAACCCGGAAGAGGGGACCCAGTGGTGAAGATTCATCACCCAAGTACAATCAGTAAGGAACATCTGTATATAATTTTGAATATACCAGGCCCTGTGTTACACTCACCTGGTATCCACAGGGACGCCACCCAGCCGGGTTACTCGCTGGTATGCTTCACAGCTTTGCCCTGATGTGGTCTGCGGGGAAGGTTCTGCCTGAAAATACAGGAGGACTGTATCCTCCCTCCAACCCCGTATGATTTCAGTCCCTCTGGTGCCCTCTCCTCACCTTGTGGTAGAATTAGGCGTGCTCTCCGTCCTGCCTTCTTTGCAGGGGCGCGTTGTCTTTCATGGGCGAGTGCGGTCCAGTTACTTCACTGACGCCAGCCCGTTTGATATTGTTCAAGTAGGTCTTATTGCTGTTCTTTAGTTTTGTTGCTATCCTGCATGCCTTTCTTTGTTTAAAATGTCTCTTTCTTCTCCCTTAGGTATGCAGAGCTTCAGCGCAGCGAACTGGCTTGGTTGAGCCCCTCTGGTAAATGATGGCGCATTAAGAGCGCTGTGATGTGGTAAGTAAGCGCTATGCGCAGTGAAGTCTTGCCTTTGCTAACCTGTGTTTTCCTTCCTTGTAGGTCGCGGTGTTCTTCAGCGCGAGTGGAATGTCCGGAGTGGTGCCAGCTGAGAGGCGACCAGCCAGGTAAGCCTTTTGAGCAGTTCGTAATTTGTAAATGTCTCTACTGCTTTCTTTAATGTTGCATCTATTTTCCTCTTTCAGGTCGTTCTGTCCGGGAGGCGTGCAGATTCGAGGAAGCTGTTCTCAGTAGCTGCGAGTGTTTAAAGATGAAGATTGCAGGTAAGATGCTGCTGCTAATGATGTTCCTTTTGTCTCTTTGCAGGTTCTCCTTCTCCGAGGGAATAGCTGGACACGCCGAGCGTCACGTTGCAAGCTGCAAAGTAACGCGAAGCGTGTTGTCTTGCTCGAGTGTGATTTAAATAGCGCCAACAAAATAGTCCAGGTAAATTAGTCCCTAGGCTACCACACCCAAAACACTAGACCGCATAGCTTGTTGGCTGACAATACAATAAAGTAGTTCCCAAGCGCATTGTTTTTCACGGTGTATGAGCCTGGCGCCATAGGCTCCAGGACTGGCCCCATGAGGGCTTTTGAAGAGGATGCCAGGCTCTAGAGGCCCGAGTCCTGACTCCACCTGGCCAATGGGTTTGCCAGAGGGGGTTTTGGGCGAGGGTCGTGACCCCCTCGAAGCAAGAGATCTAACCACTGAATCTCTGATCCCGGAAGAGGAGTATCCTGGGGTGCAAAATCATCACCCAGCATACATGCAGAAAGGAACCTTTTTGTTTATTATTTTGAACGCACCAGGTTCTCGGAGGTAAGAGACTTTTTGTAGAAACAAGACTTAACCACCGAAGGTCCCGATACCCGAGAACGTAACTGGTGTCTCGCACTGGGAAAGCTCGGGTGTGTGTTGTGCTCAGGAGTCCTGTCTTGGTCGTGCTCAAAATGTCGGGAAGGGAGACACCTGACCCATCCTGACTTACCATTTGTGAGCACTTCTTTCTTCCTTGTGAACACTATCCCACACTCTTTTTGTATTCAGTTGTAAGGATTGGCAATATTTTTTTTGTATAGGCCCTTTTATTTGACAAGACACCCCTAGGACTGCCTTATTATTTTATTATTATTTGATGGTCGTAGCTTGCTCCCATCTTAGATTCCCAAACTAATTATACAGTTTAATAAACACCCTTGAACTTTGATAACTTGTGTCTGCCTTTACTGTTGCCACCATGAGTTCCTTAAAGTTCCTTCAAGGAGTCAAAGAATAGTTTTGTTAACTAAAGTTTAAACATAAGAAAAACATCTCATCATGCTGGAATAAAGACTTTTCACCTCATCAAGTAGCACCAGTGTTATTTCCAGCCAAGATGCTTTGCCACAAATTAATGTCCAAAACCAAACAACACAGTTCCTCGTTATAATCAAATGGACAACACTTAGTAAGTCTTTCTTTGTAATATTCAAAATCACAGTTTGGGTCTTTGTCAGGATGACTTCATAGCACTTGTACGTTCACCTAAGCAACTCTCACCTTCGAGTGACTTCTGTCAGAACCACTTCGTGGTCCCTGTGGAAACGATGGCGTCTCCTACGTAGCGCTCTTGCATTACGGAGCAGACCACTTCTGTTTTGTCAGCCTAGTGTTCGGACAGATGGCATCTGACACCAATCACGCTGTTTTCCATTCATACAAAACAGTGAGCGACGCAAGCAACTTTGCGTCTCAAAACAGGTATTTCTTCCTGTTTGACGTTCTATCTTATGTGTTCCACACGACTCCAATATATATTTCCTTCCTTTTGTCCTCCGTGGTTTCTGCCTCTCCCGCTAATACGGTTTCTTTCTCCCTTGTCCTTTCTTGGAGCTTGCTTTTTTCCAGCTACTGCTGCTACAGTTCTCCCGGCTGCCTATGTTGCTTCGCTGTCCCGCTTCTGCTGCTACATTTCTTTACCTTCCATAACACAGGTACTCTGAACCACAGACACAATGTATAAAGGACTTCACCTGGCACGGTAGGGGATACATTGGATGTAAACTTGGTACAACGCATTGTTCTATGATTAGCTAAAGGAGGGTAGGGACAAAAATAGCACAATTACAAATGCGCACACTGGGAAATCCCTTGGAGCAGGCTGGATCTGGGAACTTTTCAATTTAAACACGCAACCACAACAACAGGGATGTGCAAAGGGGGGAGGAGGCTCAATTCACTCATCATATGGGAATGAAGACAGCCGGAACTGGGTTATGTAACTATAGGGTGGTCAGCCAAACAAGCCGCCCTACATGGTATCAGGAAGAGTGGCTCTGAACCAGTGTGCCGGCCACATGACTGCCGATGCCCATCGGTAGGCGGCATTGGGAAAGGAACAATGGACAGAGTGGCGTTCCTGGGAGAATCAATCAGACGGTAAGGGCCAACCCGCAAAGTATCCACCACACAATCTGCGAAGGTCATTATCTAACAGGTATCGTGTGGATGTCTCCTTTCCCACCAGCTGCAGGGTGTCTTGTGTCCCGTTCTCAATGGTGCTGACCAATGGCAGTGTATTTAAGTTCTGGTGGTCAGAACAAATGTTCCTTCATTAATAACAAGATGTTCCGGGGTGGGTTGTGAATACAATGTGGTACCACATGGGGAGGTGAGGTGATGGGAAACTATTGAACTGTTTGCTCCAATGACACTTTCACTAATTAATGTAACTATCGAGTGGGTGGTGGAGATTTCAAATCAATGAAATCCCTGTGTAAGGTACTCATGGTGGCAACAGTAAAGACAGACAAGTGATCACAGTTCAAGGGTGTTTATTAAATTGCAAAAGTGGGTGAGATAAACGCCTAATCTAAACCTAAATCTAAGATCGGAGCAAGCTTCGACCATCAAATAAAAATAACGGCAGTCTTTGTGGTGTCTTGTAAATTCAAAAAGGGCCTATACTAAGAAACCTATTGCCAAACCTTACAACTACATACAAATGAGTGTGGGATAGGATTCATAAGAAAGAAGGAAAGAAGTGTTTACAAATATGTCAGGATGCAGTAGTCTGGGTCTCCCTTCCCCACATAATAAACCAAAAATGTTCCTTTCATACGGTATTTAGGGTGATAGTGGCTCACCCCTTGCTTCCCCCTCTTTCAGACGCAGACCCTTCTCGATGCTCATCCTCTTTCTGCCGGGTTCACTATGGCTCTTGTTCGCTTTCTTCTTTTTACACTTAGCTTTTTTGCATTCACGGGTCGGAGGGTGTTGGCTTCCCACCCTTGGATCCCCCTCTTCCGGGCTCAGATCTGACTCGATTATTTGCCTCCTTCGAGCGGGTTCACTATGGCTTTCAATGCAACTTTGCTCTGACATTCGCAAATCCTATTGTACTTTTATACACTTCATGGTGGTCATCCCTCGGCCAGGTTCATTTTTGTCAACACACTATATTTTGGAACTTTATGCTTCGCCCCCTGTTATCGGCATCCCTGTTTCAAGGTTCACTCTTGCCAATCTTGTCAACCGTGTCCTTCTAATTCAATTCTTACGATGCAGGATTCATTTCCCTTGTATTCACAATCATCTGCTGGCCAAAGACTTTCTACATTCACCAGTCTTTGGATGACAATTTTTCACCCTAGGACACCCCCTCTGCCGGGCTGCAACCCCTTCTCGACTGTTTGCTTCTCTTCAGTACACTTGTACCTTTTCCATTCACAAATCTTATTGTCCTTTTACAGAATGTACTGTTGACTTCCCTTCATCGGCAAGTAGTGAGCGCTGGGTGCTACAGGGTGTTTTCAGTTTTTTCTCATTGTTGAGCAGTGCTTCCTGATTATTATTTTTTGCTCTCTTCATTGCCCTTGAAAAAGCCATTAAATAGGAGGCTAATCATTGAACCACCATGGCAGATCTGCAAGCTCAGTGTCCCAGCCTGTGCCTATGTCAGGGTTTCCCTGGCAGTCTGTCCCTCTCTCATATCTCTGGTGATCTAGGATTGAACACAAGTCTCTGGTGGAGCACCCGCCTGGTTGTCGAAGTAAGCCTCTAATTGGTAAGTGCTTGCATGTGTCCTGTGACACCACCCTCTCTTTCCCAGGCTCTCCTCGTTGCCACTGCATCGGATGCTTCTGCTCACACATGTCTCAAGTGGTTCAGGTGGAGACATGGGGTATTGGATGGGCTTCGGTGCTCTGCTTCTATCGGCTTCAAAGGCTCTACAGAAGATAAAAGAGTGACTGACAAGCATCTTGGGGTAGAGGCATGGTGGGAAACAAAGGTAATGCTTGCAAGCATCCTGGCACAAGTCTGGAATGGTTCTGGATTACTTTTTGGCTGGTGTGTCCCTCCCGCTCTTGAAAAGGCCAGGGTTCTGGCCTTGCCACAATGTTGCCACATGCACTTTAAGTGAGATATATGCTAGACCTAAGTGTAGTAAAGGGAGTAGAAACATTAGTATGTCAGTTGATGAGCATCAATTAAACTGATGCTATTTTTCGTACAACAGGCACATGTTTTCCATTTATTAAAACAGCAATGTCTGGTGCTGATTTTCAGTGCCTGTTTTAGTATTTCCATACAGTGTGTTGGTAAATTTAAATTACAGAACTCTAAGACCTCAGGAGCCAAGCTGCATGGTTGGTTGAATGAGGCGTTGGATGGGTCATCTGTTGATTCAGTGGAGTTAACAGGTCATGTGAGTTTGGCAGCTTCAATCGTGGGTATAGTGATATGCTCCGCAGATGGGAGTACCATGACTGTTTTGCTCACATTGGTGCAAGGAGCATCACTGGCACATGCTCGTGGTGTAACCTGTGCGCTATCTTGTGCAATAGTGTGGCTGCGGGAAAAGTGTATACAAATATCCCTTACCAGCTCATCCTCAGTGCATTGCCTAGAGATCTTGGCTGCAGGTACCTCGATGTGAAGCCTTGGCCTTTTGCATTTGTTGCAGTTACAAAAGGTTTGACTGCTGGCTGGCTCCACAGTGAATAAAATTGAATAAGATTTCATCTAGAAAAATCATGAAAAAGCAAAACCCACAAAAGGAATGGTGTGTTCCCAGTGGCACGGTGTCATCTTGTAAACGTACCCCAGATGCCCTTGATTCTGCTGCTTCACGGCTTAATGAATTAACTATATGAAAATGTTAAGACAAGTTTTAAACCTTCAAAGTCCATATTACATGCTGGGACTTGGATCAAAATGATCTTTACAAAACAGTTAAACAGTGGCAACTGATGTGAAGGCTATTCTTACCACTCCGAACATGAAAGCTTCCTCCTGTGCGTTGTGGATTGACTGTACTATTAACTGTAGTATTTGAAGAATATGATCAAGCAGAGGTTGGAATGAGAAGCAATGTAAAAGGAATTGGTATTGTGACCATTAACAGTGTAGTGGTCTCCAGCGCAGTGGCTTCTCTGAGTTGATATAAAGTTAAACTTTCAGTTACCAGCAGTAGGCCACATGAGCTTCAAGACAAAAGTGAGGATAAATGTGTGAATAAGTAAATATATATACATATATTTTTTTAAACACAATCGCTTAATTTTCTGGCCCGCAGCACCATGATTTAGGAGATGCTTAAGTTTTGCTTAGAAAATAATGTGTTTCTGTATTAGAGTGCTTTTTTCCACCAAGTACGTGGCACCACAATGTGCAGTACTTATACTCCTTCGTATGTCAATCTGACGATGGGATGGTGGGAGGATACTTTTCTATCCTTGATCATTTCTGAAGCTTTCCCTACACAAATTGTGGCCTGGTGGAGATAATTTGATGATGTTTTTGTCATATGGAAAGGGACTGAGGTTGACTGGTTAAGGTTTGTGAAAAGCATTAATACTAATACTGTTAATTTAACCTTCACAGAGCACCAGTGAAATTGTTTACCTTGATGTCACTGTTATTGACACTCTGGGGATGCACATCTCAGTATACAAAAAAACAACCAGCTCCGGTCTTCCCATTCATGCCACCAGTAAACATCCGGTGAGCTGCAAGAAAGCATTCCCTAAGAGGAATTTCTTCCCTACCAGAGGAACTGCCCAGATATTGGGCCTCATCACGAGTTTGGAGGTAGCCGTGCCCTTAATAAGGGCACGGCTACCCCAAAACTCGGGTCCGGTTTCCCTGAATGGGGAAATACCGGGCCATTCCGACCTTGGAGGGCCCGATATTTCCCCATTCAGGGAACCCGGGCCCGGTCCATCCTCATTCCCATCTGAGCCCCCATAAGGCTCAATGGGAATGGAGAGCATGCTAAAAATGGGCCCGTTGTTAGCATGCTGGGCCACTCGCGGGACCCGCTAAGGACATCTGGTAAAACCAGGCGTCCTGAGCAGGTCCTGTGAGCAGTCCTCGTAATAGGGCGGGTACGGTGATAACGGCTCCGGTACCTTTACCGGCGCTGTCAACCCCTTACCGCCCTCCTCGTAATAAGGCCCCTAGTCCAATTTGATCAATGTTGTGCTCTAGCCTCCCACAATTTCTCTTTACAGGGTATTCTAAGGGGGTTATTGAGAATGCCTATGTGAAGTCTCGATCCCTTGATAGAGATTCCCTACTCAATCCCAACACATTGGCGAAGCAGACTGATCATCATGATCCGTGGCTGATTGTCACTTTTGGTAATTCCACACACAATGTGAGGAAAATCATTCAGCGTCATTGGCATGTTCTCAAAATGGACAGGGATTTATTGTCCTCGCTCATCGCGCCCGATTGTTACCGATAGGCGAGTACTTTCGTTGGAGACTAGTTGTTCTCAAGCTTTTTAAATCCCCTTCCCAAAATGTCGAGTAAGACTGCTTGGTTGTCTACATCCTCTCCAGGCTTTGGGAAATGTCACAAATGTAAGGTGTGCTCTCATGCCATAGTATTGAAATCTTACATCCATCCCATTACGGCAGTCCAATGTGCCATTAAGCAACTGATCACATGTGACACCACTCATGTTGTCTATGTCCTTTGCTGCCCTTGCAATAAGTGGTACGTGGGCAGCAGATGTAAATTAAAAATCAGTTATCTACAGCATCTGAGGGCCATAAAAACTTGGGATCCCACATATCCTATGGCCAATCACTTCAAGGATCATCATGATAACAACTTTCAGTTGCTCACTTTCTTTGAGGTGTTACACATAGCCTTATATCCCAGAGGAAGTGATTGGGTTTTACGTTTACGGCAGCTTGAGACCAAATTCATTTTAGACTGACACTAAGGTGCCCTTTAGTCACAATGTCGATAAAGAAATGTATACCTTTATAGGGGTCTGATTCTTGGCCTTTTCAAAATTGTTTGTTGTTATTATATACGTTTCTGTTACATGGTTTAATTACGAGTAAGCAAAGTGTTCTTTTTTCTTGGCCCTCTTTTTTGCCAACCATGGGTTATCCTTTACGTGCCATTTGTGTCTTGGCTCTTTCATGCTACATATTTCATTGGGTTTGTGACTGCTTTTCACAGCATTATTAATCCACTCTTAGAGAGTTCCCAATTACCAAACTATATTTTCAATCATGCATTAATTTGAGCGTGTTATTTTTTGTACTTTGCACTGCACTTGCACTTTATATTCTGGCAGCTAGATGTACTTGTTTGTTATAATATGTGCTTTTAATTATCTGTGCACCAGCACACCATTATTCTGCATGCAGATATTAACTTTTGGCATTTTAGTGTTATCATGACATGATCATTCAGCAATGTGTGCACTAGCACTTTATCATTATGCATGGAGTCATTACATCAGTGCATCATGCATCAGCATTTATAGCTTTATCTTTCGTTCCATAAATGAGTTATGCTATGCTCATTTTGAGCGCATGACACACAGAAGATTTATGCACTTGCACTTTAAGTTTCATGCTGCTCTTTGCATTAGCACTTTTGCCGTGCATTTGGGCATTAATTTGCTGCTTGCACTTGATCTAGCTGGACAGATTCTTGTCCCCTGTATCCTATTTTTGCTGTGCTTTTATATATTAAAAGGTTTTTCCAATATTGACCCTGGATTCATGTTCATTTCTCTGGTTTCCCTCGACCCTGGAGTGCGGTCCTCCTGCCGCAGGCAGTGTCTGTATTTTTTTTCTGTTTATATATGGGATACATTACTCACCATAATCATATTTCTGATGCTTATATCTCCTTAGATTCACATGCTATGCATAGGCTGACATCTAGTGGAAGCTGCAGAGTATTACAGTTGTTGTTTTCGAAACTCGAAAAGGGACGTCGACAGGTTGTGCCAGTAATTCTATCCCTAGTGCGACGTCCACTGTACCCATGGTCTCTCAGATTGCTTTGTTTCTGACTGACATGAGGTTGCATGAAGTGTGCGTGAGTACAGGTGTATTAAAGCAGATATGTGCAACTTCTAATCTGAGGAGACGAAGGGTGGGCGCATGTGAAGCTAAGCAGATACAAGCATCAGAAATACGATTACGGTGAGTAATGTATCCTTTCTGAGGCTTGTGGAATCTGCTTAGATCACATGCTATGCATAGATTAGCAAGCAGTGTTAGGAGAAGGTGGTGGGTTGTGAGAAGGTTTAGCTGCTAATAGATGTTTTAGAACCGCTTGTCCCACCTGAGTATCTGCTTTAGAGTGTGTGTCAATGCAGTAGTGCTGTGTGAAAGTGTGTACTGAGCTCCCTATAGCTGCTTTGCAAATGGCGTCCAGCGGGATGTTTGTTATAAAGGCCAGAGTACCTCCTTTTCCCCTTGTGGAGTGAGCTCTGGGCGTGCAAGGCAGTGTTTTGCTTGATAAAGAGTAGCAGATTTGTATGCATCTGACGATCCATTTGGCGATGGCATTCTTTGAAATGCATTCTCCTCTGCCTGGTGCTACAGAGACAAACAGTTGGTCTGTTTTTCTGAGTGGTCTGGTCATGTTTACATAGTAAAGGACCACCCTCCTTTACATCTAATGTATGGATTTATTTCTCAGCTGAGCTAGTTGGGTTCAGGAAGAAGGCTGGTAGCTCAATTGATTGGTTTACATGGAATTTAGAAATGAACTTAGGTGAAAACCTAGGGTGTGTTTTTAAAACCCATGTATCCTTGTAGATAGTAAAGAATGGGTCTTGCAATGACAATGCTTGAAGTTCGCTGACTCTTCTTATGGATGTGATTACCACCAAGAAAGCCGTTCTATACGTAAGATGTTTACGGCTTGACTTATGCATAAGCTCCAAGGGGGCTCCCATGAGTTTTGCAAGTACTACATTGAGGTCCCTTTGATATAGGAGGGTGGAGTCTCTTTACTCCCTCCATGAATGCCTTAATGACAGGTACCTTCCACCATGATACACGATATGCGGATAGTGCTGCCAGGTGATCTTTGATTGAGTTAAAAACCAATCCTGAGTTTAACAAGTGAGTTTAAGAAGTGTAGCACCTGAGGCTAACAAGTGTAGCATGTAGAGTAGAATGAGAGTTGGAGTAAATTCTCTGTGGTTCATTTGTTTTGACTGGCACCAAATTACAAATAGCCCCCACTTGTCAAAATAACAATGTCTTGTGTTCGGTTTACGTGCCTCCTTGAGGATATCCATACACCTTTTTGGCAAATTGAGCTGTCCAAACTCTATGACCTCAGGAGCCATGCTGCCAAGTTTAGTGATTGAGGTTGAGGGTGTAATGTTGTTCCCCCATGTTGTGAAAGCAAGTTGGGTTGGCATGGGAGTTTTATTAGATCGCACAACGCCAGTTTGCGCAGATGTGGATACCATGGTTGTCTCACCCACAGGGGAGCAACTAGGATAAGCGTCATTTGTTCCCTGTGAATCTAGTTCACCACTTTGTTTCCCTAACCAACTCATCCATAGGGCCCTTGGAGTCTGGTTGGGGAAACCTGGACACAAAGTTTGGGCATTGCTTGTTTTCTCTTGTAGCAAACAAGTCTAGCGTGGGGTAACCCCAGTGTGAGAAGATGTGTTCTACATTTCTGTCGAGTTGCCATTAGTGATCTTATGGAAGTGGATCTCTGCTTAGTGAGTCCACTAGAGTGCGAAGTTCCCCTGGTACTTGTGAAGTTAGGAACATCCCCCGTTTGAGTGCTCATTTCCATATATTCTGTGCTAGCTTGGACAAATTTGGAGAATATGTGCCCCCCGCTTGTGAATATAGAACATTGCAGTGGTGCTGTCTGTTAGGCTCTGTATCGACTGATTCGTCAGATGCGTCTCGAATGCTTGGAGCTCTTTGAATACTGCTAGAAGTTCCAGCAAGTTTATGTGGTTGTGTGCTGTGATGTGAGTCCACAGCCCATGTGCTGCAAGATGAAGGTGATGGGCTACCCGCCCGGACAGTGATGCGTCTGTTGTAACAAACGTTGCAACGCTGGGTTGTGGAAGGTTTTTCCGTTCAACAGATTCTCCTTTGTCCACTATCATAGGGCCTGTACTAGTGTTGGCGAAACGATCACTAGATCGTCCCACTGACAGCTTGCTGGGACCACTGTTTCGCCAACCACTCCTGCATCGGGCGCATGTGCAAATGTAGCAGTGGGATTACTTCTTGTAGTGTAGTCATGTGGACATTTTTGGGCCTCGACATAGGTCTTTGCAGGGGGCATCTAATACTGGGCGCATTGTTAGCTCTTTCTTGGGCACACAGTACGTTGTTTACCCGATTCGCCGGGTCGATTTTGACGCCGCCCTTAAACAGCAGCGCGCGCTTCTACCTCTTCTAGATGTATGCAATGTTCCTCCTTTGTGGTGGTCTTTTGTCGCTGGGAGGGAGTAAGGGGGGGGAGGAGGGTTTTTGGAGTAACTCTAAGCAATAACCGCCCGCCACGGTAGAAAGCACCCACTCATCCGATGTGATTCCCTCCCATGCGTGGTTGAAGGAGGAGGATCTGCCCCGGCCGCAAGATCTTCGCTAGCCCATCTGGAAGCCCTGAGAGGATTGGCCTTGATTGGAATTCCAGGATGAACCCTGAACCTGGTTGTAACCACTTCCTCTTTGTGACATTTGCTCCCTGAAACAACACAAATTAGGCTCGATCGGCATATTTAGAGGTGTTGCGTGTCTCTAATTTAAAACCTGACTGGCGCAGCCAGGCATGGCGCTTTATCAGTGTGCCTTCTGCGATAATTCTACCAGCATTATCCTCTGCATCTAAAAAATATTTTTGAATACAGTTGGATACAGCCTTCCCTTCCGCTACTGCAAGGGAGAGTTGGTATTTTAGTGGCTCTGGAGCCAAGGCCATTAATGTGGATATTTCCTCCCACTTGTGTCAGTTGTAGCTGGCCATCAGAGTGGCCATCAGAGTGGTATTATTGGCAATTCTTGCCTGATATGCCACTGAGTGGCCACTTTCCTTCCGAAAGTGTATATATATATATACACAGGTGTTTGCCGCCCTTTTCCTTGTGGTGGTAACCACCAGAGAGTCTGGCTTTAGTTGGCCCCTGATGTAGAGGGGGTCAGAGGGAGCTGGACGGAACATTTTCTCAATACAGGGGTTTACTGCCCATGTTAGGTTTGGTGTCATTAGAGAGGGTTATAGTCTTCTCTGCACGGATTGCAATATGGAGATAAATTGGGTCGCTGCCTTCCTGTCACCTATTTTTATCCTCGACAAAATCCTTGTCAACTAGTGTCTCTTGTTTCTGGATTTGAAAATGATCAGCTGCTTTGAGGAGCACGTCATTAAATTGTAGCTGGTTATCAACATGAGTGTCTGCCACCGGCGGGGCAGCATGATCTGGAGACGGTAAGACATAAATGTCCTCCTTGTCGTCGCCATAATATTGATCTACCTCTTGTAAGTCCTCGTGACACTCGGAGTCCGAAAGGCTCCAGTGTCCTGGAGGCCTAGGTCGGGGTCATATTGAAACTGGTCTGGGGTGTCTCCTAGAAGTGTTTTTGTACGTGCCCTCTTTGACCAGGGTAATGGTGTTGGCCCACTTACTGGAGGTGGGGTTTGCAAGTTCTGAAGAACCTGAGGATTTAAAAAAAAAATCTCCAATAAAAGACATGAGTCATAACAAGGTCTAAGACTTCAGCAGACCACTGGGAAGAACTTCGGATGACTGCAGGAGTGTGAGGTGGTTCAGGAGTAGGTTGCTTCTTGTGTTTCATAGTTGCAGACATATTTCCCTCCTCCTGGGTAACTTTCTCCTTTTTCCTATGTGAATGGTGCTTCGAAGTCCAGCTTTTCAGCAGTGTCTCGGGGATGTGTTTCTTAACTAGATGAGTTTTGTAATTTGCAGGGATTTAGCCGATTTCGACATGTGTGAGGAACGTCATTCTTCGGCAGAGGATGGAGTCGTCGTCGCTGCGTTGTTCGGCTGTATGTTTAGACACGGCATCCGAATCAGATTTGTGTGTCGATTTTGGGGGCCTTTCATGAGGGAATGCGATGGCGAATGCCCAGTGGACCTTGCCCTGACGCCGTGTGTGGCTGTCGTCGACTTCTGGCCTTTGGTTGTGTCATTTGTGTGGTGTGACTTGTATGTGATTATGCTGCCAGGTGTTGTCCTCGTAACAGCGCCGTCGGCGTGTCTGGTGGGGTCAGGGGCTTGCATGTGGGAATCCGAAGTTTCCCTTTCGCCTTCATCGTCACGGAAGATGCCGATGCTGCTGTCACTCGAAGCACTTTCCACGTCTATGGCGGCCTCGGCCTGCATGGCGGGCCCAGCACTTTGTCTTTCGGACGTTTAATGTTTGCGGCTTAAAAAGCTTACAAGCTTTACAGCGGCCCTCTGTCAGGTCCTTGGGTAACAGGAGGCATTTGTAATAGTGTTTCAGGACCCAATACCCTCGTCGTGATCCCTCGGAAGACAGAGGTTGCACACCCGGTGCAAGCCCTTCCAGGGAAATGTTTTGTTACATTTTGGGTGTTAGGGAGAATTCTCAGAAATGTGTTAATTGCCTTATACCTTAGAGACCCCCAGCTCTTTTGCTGGACTTTAGGTCTTCCAATTTCTAACCTGGTGCAAGTGAGACCTTTTTCCACTCATGTATTTTTCTGTGATTTGGACTCTGTTTCTTTTGACTCTGGAGGGTGACAAACTCCATAGGCATTGTTATGCGCAGTAGGAAGGTCAGGCACACCGCCTTACAGAACACTCATACCCGCGATGATTCTCTGACACATAACACCGCGAGAATCTCCAAGTCACAGTAAGCCCTTCACATAAACACGCTACCTGTGGTGCGAGGGAAGCGTCACCAACTTCCAGGCTCTGTCAGAGGGCGATACTATTGCTGGAAACTGCCATGGAGATTGCGAGAGGGCTGGAGCAAGAGTAAACAACGACAACTACTGCCTGGTTCCAGGCCGAACACTCGGTCACGTGCCCTAAACTCCGCTCACGCGGCCAGGAGTCAGCAGGTATAAAAGCGACGCACTTTGATCACTTGTCGCTTCACAGCTGTTTCGTGACACTGTTTGGCGTTTTCGATTCACGTTGGATTCATTTGGTTACAGATCTCAAGCTTATGGATTACGGACTGGGTTTTCTTGTTCCTTGGATTTGGCGTTTGGTTTCTGCTTGGATTTACGGACCTTTTTGACTTTAGCTCACGTTTCACGGATTGATTGGATTACCCTTATCTGCTTTGTTAAGTATTCTACGCTCTCCAAGTTCTTCGAACTGCTACGTTACCACAGTTTTCAGAATACTTCCAAGAATCCTCAGGTGGTAGTCAACACTGAGTTTCTGGCGTCTTGGCTTTGAAGGATTACCGACGCTTTCCTGCACCACAGCCTCAGAGTTACTGGCAGTTAGAATATAACCCTTGGGTAAAACCTATTTCAATAACAGTTACATTGTTGACAGCACTGTGTTTGTTTGTACTAATACCTAATTCATTCCACAACTGTGGGGTCCTCGGAGGCGTCTGTTCCTGCGAAACAACAACCACCACCTGTGGCCTCAAGGCTCGCATAGGGAGTGATTTTTCTTCTCTCCGTGTGGAACTTGGGGACAGAGGCCCATATATTCTTCACAACGAGTCAAGTTACGACAGGCATCATATTTACATTGTGACAAACAGCACCTTCAGTGCAGTGGCAAAGGGAAGTCTTAGATTTCCCAAAGGTTTTAATACCTTCTCTTGGTGAAATTACTGTTTTCAAGAGCAGTGAAGTGAAATTGACTTTACTTACATTTTGTAACTTTCTAGACCCAGCACACACTATCTTACAATAGTTAGTATTCCCTTTGTCTAGTTTCTCATGTAACACTTTTATGTTACCCTTTCTACAATTAATGGCTGGTGGCAGTGGTTTACTTTTTCCTACCATTGTGCGTTTCTACCGCAGGCTGCAATTGCAGCTGCAGTAAAGCACCCATGGTTGCCCATTTTGTCAAAATGGCCCAGTCTTTTTTTTGCCATTTCTTGTTGGAAAGGTCCTTCTTGAGATTGACTTTGCCCGTCAAACCAAGTTTGGTCCCTTTGTTTGTTTTGTCTTTGGCAGGATTCACGGGTGAAGCCCGCCTCTGGCTCCGGTGTGCCAGGCAGGGCAGGAAGCGAGGGAGGTGCCTGAAACTCCCTGTGCTTTGTCTCCTTGGTTACAGGAATGCACCAAGGGGTGCTTGGTTGGAGGGCTGTCCTTGGAGGACAGTCAGGCTGCGAATGAATGGGAGAAACCTGCACAAAAGGCGAGGCTTTTTGCTTGGAAGGCAGCGTCGACCACTGGACGAAGTAATCTTTAGAACTTGGAAGAGACGCCTGCTGCAACTGCTGGACCGTTGGTTTGCCCGGTGAAGCCCTGCTGCAGTGCTGAAGCTCCGAATTCGCCGAGTGCCAGGGAGAGGAACACCAGAATCGAGCGAGTGTATTTAAGTCTGACCCGAGCTCCAGGAAGATCCTCTGGACTCACATGAAGCAGGACTGACCAAGCCTGAGCCACCTCAACAGAGTGCTGGACCCCAGATGCAAGGAAAGTCGAGAGTGGTATCCGAGAAACGCAGTGGTGCCATTTGCGAGAGTCGTGAGGAGCTGAAACCGCGAAGTGCTGCAGATCTGAAGTTTGCCCATTGCTGCCGCCGACCTTCCATTCGTAGTGTACGAGTCCCCAGACGTCCTCCCTCTGGTCCTCACGACTGAGGCCCAGGAACAACAGTATCTGCAGACCTACACAGGACCAGAAACCAGCTGGAAGTAGTTTTTCTTCTAACCAAAGGTACTGTAAAACTAAGAGGACTTACCTCTTGTCGTGTAGCCGTGCTAGCTTTCAGTTGAGACTTGCCTTGGTTGCATTTGCAGAGTTGCTTGTAGTTTTTCCCCTCACAAGCCTCCCAGCTTGGGGCCCTAGAGTGATTTCATTTTATACAAAAACTTCTAAAACATTGTGCAAGGGAATAGTTTCTTACCTGTAACTCCATTTCTCCAGCATTGGTATTTTTCATGGATTCACATGCTTAGAATATTCCCCGTCGTCAGACTGGGACCCCTCGGTACACATATATAGCCTTTTTCAATAGGAAAACTTCCGACACTTTTGTGTCCTATCTACGTCCTTTTAGGACCCGCCTACGCATGCTCCGTAGGCCGTCCCAGTGTAAGAGGCCCGCCCCCGCGGCTCCCCTTCAGATTTCGGCCCCTCCAAAGTAGGACGGGTTAAACTTATCAATCAAATACATTACATTCCGGGGAGGTTAGCGGGCGCATGTGAATCCATGAAAGATACCAATGCTGGAGAAATGGAGTTACAGGTAAGAAACTATTCCCTTCTCCAGCATTGGATCTTTCATGGATTCACATGCTTAGAATAAATTGTATAGCAGCAACACTTGAGACGGCGGTGAGAATGTAATGTAATATACCCTCACCATACTACACAATGCATATGTACAGTAGGAATAAGTTAACTCATATAACCTTACCCACATACAATATACTGTCATTAAAAGGTAGACAACAGAGTCTCCACAGCGTGGCGCTTACCGTACTGAAACAGATGGCGCAGGACAGCTCTTCCCATCTGCACCTCGTCCGCATGCTGCCTGGCAAGGCAGTAGTGGCGGGTAAACGTGTGGGGCACTGACCATGCCGCAGCTTGGCATATGTCCGTCAGCGGAATTCCTGCCCATAAAGCTGTTGAGGAGGACATCGATCTTGTAGAATGGGGTCTAGGATGTCCCTGCAGTGGCCTTCCGGCCTTAGAGTGACAAAACGCAATCGTCGATGAGACCCATCGAGCCAATCCTTGTTTAGAGATTGCTTTTCCTCTCGTCGACGGACCATATGCGACGAACAGTTGTCGAGTAGACCTGAGTTCCTGTGTACGATGTAGGTAAAATTTCAGAGCCCTCTTAACATCCAGGGTATGAAGAGCTTTTTCTGCTGCCGATGATGGTGTGGCGAAGAAAGTAGGGAGAACAATGGACGAGTGTTTGTGATACACTGTCGGAACTTTTGGGACGAAAATAGGATTAGTTGCCAGGACTACTTTGTCCTTAAAGAATCTTAGGTATGCCGGGTCTACGACCAGCGCTTGCAGTTCCGAGATTCTTCTAGCTGATGTGATAGCAATCAAGAATGCCAACTTCCACGAAATGAATTTTATGTCGGACTTGGCCATAGGCTCAAAAGGCGGTTTCATTAAGCCTGCCAACACTGTTTAAACTCCAAGTCGGGGGGAAACGTTTTTCCGGAGGAAAAGCTCGAAATAAACCCCTCATGAAGTGTTTTACAAGTCTGTTGCTAAATAGAGGAGACGACTGCCTCTTCCTTGTGAACCTCGAGATGGCCGCCAGGTGCACCTTTATCGATGTGAAGGATAATCCCCTCTCCGCCAAGAGGAGCAGGTAAGGTAGAACTTGTTCCGGCGTCACCAACAACGGTTGTAGGCCCTGTTGTCCTCTACACCATTCACAGAACCTCTGCCACTTATAGGAGTAGGATTTGTTTGTAGAAGGGGCTCTAGCCGCCTGCAGAATTTTTTGACAATCCTCCGAAACGTCTAAAGCACCGAACTCCGAAAAGTCAGGAGCCAGGCTGTAAGGTTGAGACTGTCCGGGTCGTGATGCCACACCGTGCCTTTGTTCCGGGATAATAGGTTTGGGACTTTCGGAAACGCTATGGGATGTTCCAGCTACAGGTGAAGCAGGTCGGAGAACCATGGTTGTCTTGGCCAGTATGGTGTCACTAGAATTACCCGGCAATTGTATCTGCGTATCCACTGTATTGTCCTCCGTATGAGGGGGAACGGGGGAAAAGCATAGAGGAACATGTCCGTCCATGGGAAGGAGAATGCCTCCCCCATGGAACCCTCTTGAGGCCATCTGCTTGCGAATTGCTCGCATTTCTTGTTGTCTTTGGTCGCGAAGGCGTCCAGAGGGGGGTGACCCCATTTCTCGAACACTTTCAACAGGTGAACTGTGTCCATTTCCCACTCATGTATCTGGGCCATGCTTCTGCTGAGGGAGTCTGCTTGGGAGTTCCTCACTCCTGGGAGGTGATGAGCCTCGATGGAAATTTCGTGCTTTAATACCCAATGCCATGTTTTCTGGGCTTCTATGGAAAGAGTTCTTGATCGCGTCCCTCCTTGTTTCGTCAGATAAAACATGGCCGTTGTATTGTCGGTCAGTATTCGTACTCGCGAACCCTTGATGTGTGGTAGGAATGCCTTCAGGGCCCATCGTACTGCTCTGAGCTCTAACACGTTTATGTGTAGGAGTGACTCCGTTGGAGACCATTGACCTTGCTTTGGAGAGCACCCATGTGAGCTCCCCATCCGGTTAGGGACGCATCCGTGACTATGGTTCACTGAAACTCCGGCTCCTGTAGGGGTACACCGTTGTTCAGATTGTGGAAACTGCCACCACTGAAGGGTCCGAAACAGCTTGTCGTCGTCGATGGTTATCTTGTCTGACCATGATCCTTGAGACTGCGTCCATCGGTCCGCGAGGAATTCCTGGACTGGCCTCATGAATAGGCGACAGTTTTCCACCAGATGGATGCAGGATGCCATGGCCCCTAGGACCGAAACGTATTTTCTCACTGAGATCCTGGTGTTTCGCCGTAGTCGGCACACTTGTTGATTGAGTCTTGAGGTTCTGTCGAGAGAAGGTTTCACTAGCCCCAAATGGATCTAGAACTGTGCCCCCAGGAATACTAGCGTTCTCGATGGCCGCAGAGAGGATTTTTCGAAGTTTATGGCGAATCCCAGCTGTTGTAGAAGCTGCATGGCGGCTTGTAAACTTGTGTTGGTCGACGCTGGGGAGGATCCCCTTACCAGCCAGTCGTCGAGGTATGGGTATACATGGTGGCCTTGCTTCCTTAGCCAGGCCGCTACTGGAGCCAGGCATTTCGTGAACGTTCTGGGGGAGGTCTTGAGCCCAAAAGGAAGAACCGTGAATTGGTAGTGAGTCCGTCCTATTACAAATCTTAGGAATTTCCTGTGTTTCCGACACATTGGAATATGGACATACGCGTCCTGTAAATCCAGGGACGCTAGAAAATCCCCCTCTTGAACGGCGCGGATCACTTCCTGCAGAGTGAGCATCTTGAATTTTAGGCTCTTTAAAGACTTGTTGAGATCGCGTAAGTCTAAAATGGGACACCATTTGCCGTTCGGCTTTTTTACGACGAAATATCTTGAGTAGACTCCTTGACCTCTCTGTGATGTTGGAACTAATTCTATCACGCCCTTTGCTAACATGAGTGTTACCTCTTGTTGCAGTATCTTCAGATGGGAATGAGCGGTGAACGCAGGTGGAATTTGCGGAGGGCTGTGTTTGAATTGCAGAGAGTGTCCGTTTCTTATAGTATCCAGCACCCATTGATCCGTCGTTATTCGTTCCCATTCGTCGACATATGCTGAAACTCTTCCCCCCAGAACGGCGTGTTGTATGTCACTGCTGATCTTTATTTTGCTTGTCTCTCGACGACGACGGATATGATGGTCTTTTCCTGGAAGACTGGAAGTTCCGGCGCCGGTTTGCCGTTTGGGAGGCACTTCTGTATCCCTGGGAGGGGTAAGCCGATCTGCCAAAGGATCTGTCTCCAGACGCAGAGAATCTTGAATTACCTGAAGCCCCTCTAAAGGGACGAAAAGACTTGTAGCTTCTGCCACTCTGGAGGGCACCCAATGAACGTGCCGTGTCCGAGTCCTCTTTCATTCCCTTTAGGGTTTCGTCCACCTTCTCACCGAAAAGAAGGTCTCCCTCAAAGGGCATATCTAAAACTTTGTATTGTACTTCTGGCCTGAAGTAGGTACACTTTAGCCATGACTGTCGACGTAATACGACCCCATTATTGACTTGCTTGAAGCCTGACTCAGCGAGGTCCACCGCAATGTTTATTGCGTGATTTGAGGCTTCCTCACCTTCTCGGACAAGTAACATCGCTGCCTTCCTATGTTCTTCCGGAAGATGATCAAGCAACGGAGCTAGCCTGTGCCACAGCTCCCTATCGTATCTGGCAATAATTGCCAGAGAGTTTGCAGCCTTTACTGTGGTCGCTCCCACGGATAGCACTTTTTTGCCAAAGGCATCTTGGCGTCTCGCTTCGTTTTCAGGCGGAGTCATGCACTTGTGCTGGGCCTTCGCCTTCCTCGCCGCTGCCGCCGACACCACAGAGTCTGGCGTTGGTTGGGAGGATAAACACTTGGGGGTAGACTCTGGAGCCTTAAACTTTTTTCCAGGCGTCCTTTCACTGCCGGCTCTGAGAACGGGTGACGCATTGTCTGCAACCCCTCCTTCCACACATGGTCTAGTATTGGTATCGAGAACACAGACCTTCTTCTCTTACCCATGTGGTCGAACAAAAAACAGTCCTTTTTCTGTTCTTCCTGGGACAAACCAAATTCTTTGCATGCCTTTTCCATCATAGAATGGAATGACGTAATGTCGTCCGGAGGGGACGGGTGAGCTGGGCTTCTAGGGGTTTCCAACTCCACATCTGACTCCCAGGTTGGATCCCTGGAAGGGGATGATGAGATATCCGACATGGCTCCCCTGTCAGACTCCGAGTCTGGCAGCTCACCTTCCTCTTGTGCCAGTGCTGAGATTGGCGTGCGTAGGTGCGTCGGCTGACGGGACGGGCCCGGCTCGTCGACGGGTGACTGTGGCAGGTTTGCCTGAGGTAGTCTCTGGTCCAACGACTGTAACAAAGACTGAAGCGTGGACAGAATTTCCAACGACAAAACAGATTGAGGATTGAGAAGAGGGGCAGATACCGGTATAACGGATCCCCTCGTCGACGACTTGTCAGCCACTCGTAGCCCTAGGTCTGCTGGGCCAGCTATTCTCTCGTTCTCGTCCTCCGAGGACAGCAACACAGCCTGTTCTTGTAGTAAAGTATCCGGGGGGATCGGATCAAAAACTTCAGGCCTCCAGTAGGACCCCCGTCGACAAGGACATCGTCGACGCCGTCGGTGGGACGGTGGATGCCACCTACGTAAGTGGCAGGGTGGAGGCCGATGACTGGACCGCCGTCGACGACGGTGACTTAGCAGGTGGTTTTGGCGGTCCCGCCTTTTCCACACTTTGCTTGCTTTTACTCGACTCTCGATCGATCTATGATGATCGCCCGAGGAGGATTTCCTTTCCTTTTCATGCTTTTTTGATGAAGATGATTTCTTTGACGAGGAGTCTCTAGTTGAGTGACTTCCAGACGACTCTTTTTCCGTCGGTCGAGATTTCTTCGCCGGTGGTTTCGCCGATTGTGTGGAGCCTACCTCCGAAGGGGGGTATGCCCCCGCTCCATCATTCAGCCATGCCACCAGTCGTCGACTCCGGTCTTTTGAGAAAACCCTTTGCATATGTCGCAGTTATCCGCCGAATGATGAGGGTGGAGGCAATATATACAATCCATATGTCCGTCCCCCTCGTTAACTTTTTTCAAGCCGCACGTCGCGCATGGACGGAATAGCGCCTTTCCTGACACGGAGGACATTTTCCTTACTCAAAAGTAATGCAACCTTGTACAAAATAGTAAGACAACACGAGGAGATCCCACTACTTTGGAGACGGTTGAAATCTGAAGGGGAGCCGCGGGGGCGGGCCTCTTAAACTGGGACGGCCTATGGAGCATACGTAGGCGGGTCCTAAAAGGACGTAGAAAGGACACAAAAGTGTCACAAGTTTTCCTATTGGAAAAGGCTATATATGTGTACCGAGGGGTCCCAGTCTGACGACGGGGAATATTCTAAGCATGCAAATCCATGAAAGATCCAATGCTGGAGAAGACGGTTTACCTACCTGCAAGACGTGCGTCAGCTCACCTAGACTTTTGCTCAACTAACATTGGCTGTCCTGCCTCCCTGAAAGACTCTTACCTCTGACTTTCTGCTTTGCCTTTCCTCCAGCAAAGGGTTAATTTACTTCACATTGGGAGGGTTCAAAAAGTACTTACCTGCTTAAGAAGATTTGTTAACCATTGTTTTATTCCCTTATCCTCTCCTTATTTAACACAACCTGAGTATTGCTCTAAATGTACCAGTGATATATTAATGTCCACAGTGTCCTAGTTATTTAAGTCACCTCAGGGTGTAGGAAGAATCTGTGTGCCATCCCAAATGGGTATTTACTGATTTAAAGAAACAGAGAGTGTAATTTTGAAGTGTATTTTTGTGTTACTTATATATTGCTCCCTTCTAAAGAAGGCGTATTTAACTGACTGTTAAATTAATAATTGTTTAATCAAGAAACCTTGAGTGTAAGTGTTTATTTGGATACTTGTCACTGTGAATCACTGTTTAACAACCTTAGTGCTCACATTGACCCCTCTTGAGATAAGCCTGGCTACTCAGTCACTCCACCAACTTGTCTAGTACATGCTTATACCAAAGGTTGGGTTAACTATTGCCAAGAGGTCAAGGCTGGTGCAGTCTCCCACAGGGTACTGCATACAATCTTGCCTAACACTGTGCAAAATTTAAAGGGTGTATTTTCCATGTCTAATTGAAGGGCAGTCTGGCGATTAGAAAGGGGAGTAAGGGAAATGAGCATTCTCTTAGAAATTAAGATATGTGTCCAACCCGCACTCTCCCTACTGTTTGGGCCGAGCCCTGAAGCGGCCTTCCAAGGCTGTGGGAGATCGTCGAAGCAAGCTGTGCAGTCGATGAATCTTGTCCTCGAAACCGCTGTCGAAGTTGTGTTGAAAAAAAAAACGGCTATAAAAGGACAGAAAAGAGTAACTAACTCTAATTTTTCATAATAAAATGGCGTTTCAGCATCCGACGATGATGACGGAAAAAAACAATCTGATGGAT
Source organism: Ambystoma mexicanum (assembly GCF_040938575.1). NCBI lineage: Eukaryota > Metazoa > Chordata > Amphibia > Caudata > Ambystomatidae > Ambystoma > Ambystoma mexicanum. The sequence continues at coordinate 79,129,153 of NC_090936.1, forward strand.
CTCGATGTGTGAAGGACCATGGGTACAGTGGACGTCACAGTAGGAATAGTATTACTGGCACGCCCTGTCGACATCCCTTTGAGTTTCAAAAACAACAACTATAATACTCTGCAGCTTCCACTATAGCATGTGATCTAAGCAGATTCCACAAGCCTCAGAAATATATATATATATATATGATACATTACTCAATATAATCCTATTTCTGCTGCTTGTATCTGCTTAGATTCACATGCTGGGCATAGGCCGACATCTAGTGGAAGCTGCGGAGTATTACAGTTTGTTTTTCGAACTCGAAAATGGGCGTCGTCCTAGGGCGTGCCAGTAATACTATCCCTAGTGTGACGTCCACTGTACCCATGATCCCTCACGTGTGTAGGACCCTCAGATTGTATTCTTTCTGACATGAGGTAGCATGAGGAGTAGCGCGAGTACAGAGTATCCAAGCAGATAAGATAGATAGCACTACAAGCATCCATGCGCCTTCTCTCAGAGGGGAGGAAGGGCGGACGCATGTGAATCTAAGCAGATACAAGCATCAGGATCACATGCTGTGCATAGATTAGCGAGCAGTGTTAGAAGAAGGAGGTGGGATGTGAGAAGGGTCATGAGAAAATAAATGTCTTAGAACCGCTTGTCCCACTTGAGTATCTGTCTTGGAATGAGTGTCAATGCAGTAGTGCTGAGTAAAGGTGTGAATAGAGCTCCATGTAGCTGCTTTGCAAATGGTGTCAAGGGGTACATTTGCAATGAAAGCCAGAGTGGCCCCAATGCCTCTTGTAGAGTGGGCCCTTGGGCGTAAAAGGCAGAGTTTTATCTGAAAGGGAGTAACACAGCTGGATACATTTTACTATCCATTTGAGATGGCACCTTTAGAGACGTGATCTCCTTCTCTGCCTGTAGCTACGGAGATGAACAGTTGATCTGTCTTCCTTAGCGGTCTGGTCTTGTCTACGTAGTAGAGGACTGCTCTTCGCACATCTAGTGCGTGTAGTTTCACCTCAGCAGAGCTCTTGGGTTCTTGGAAGAAGGCCGGTAGCTCAATGGACAGGTTAACATGGAATTTTAATATGAACTTAGGTGAGAACCTAGGGTGAGTTCGTAGAACCAGTTTATCCTTATGAACAGTAAAGAAAGGATCCTGCACTGACAGAGCCTGAATCTCGCTGACCCTTCTTATGGATGTAATGGCTACTAAGAAGGCAGTTTTATAGGTCAGGTGTTTGAGACTAGCTTCATGCATGGGTCTAAAGGGGGGGGGGGCGAGTTTAGCAAGCACCACATTAAGGTCCCATCCTGGTGGTGGGTTTGAAATTGGAGGGTGGAGTTTCTTTACCCCTTCCATAAAGGCTTTAACCACTGGTACTTTCCACCACAACACCTTGATATGTGAGGTGGTGTAGGTTGACAGCGCTGCTAGGTGTACCTTGAGTGAATTAAATACCAACCCTGCGTCTAGCAGGTGGAGCATGTAGGTGACAATATTGGAAGGAGTGCAATCAACCGAGTTGATTTCTTTATTCTGGCACCAAATAACACACTTCTTCCATTTATCAAAGTAACAGTGTCTTGTGTTTGGTTTCCTTGATTCTTTTAGGATATCCATACATCTCTGTGGTAGATTGAGATGGCCAAACTCTATGACTTCAGGAGCCATGCTGCCAAGTTCATCGAGCTGGGTTGAGGATGCACTGTTTTTCCTTCGTGCTGGGACAGTAGGTTGTGCAAGCACAGTGTCTGATGGGTTTGCACGTTGCCATCTTGCGCAGGTGCGGGAACCACGGTTGTCTCGCCCACATGGTAGCAACTAGGATGAGCGTCATCGATTCCCTGTGCATCTTGTTGACCACCTTCCTCAACAGAGGGGTTGGTGGAAAAGCATAGGCAAACATCCCAGACCAGTTCATCCATAGAGCGTTCCCCATGGAGTCTGGCTGGGGGAACCTGGATGTGAATCCTGGGCATTGTCTGTTTTCGCTTGTGGCGAATAGGTCTATAGTGGGGAAATCCCACTGTGAGAAGAGGTCTCCTACGACTTCTTCGTGTAGACACCATTTGTGTTCTTCCGGGAGGGGGTCTCTGCTCAAAGCGTCTGCTAGTGAATTGAGATCCCCTGGAACATGTTGAGATGACGGGTAAACGTTCCATCTGAGTGCCCATATCCATATTTTCTGGGCAAGCCTGGACAGATTTGGCGAACGAGTGCCCCCCTGTTTGTTATTGTAAAACATTGCTGTCGTGCTGTCCGTTAGGATCTGCACTGACAGGTTTGACAGGTGGGGTTCGAACGCTCGAAGCGCTCTGAAGACTGCCAGAAGCTCTAGCAGACTGATGTGTGATTCTTGGCCACTGTGTGAGACCAGAGACCCTGAGCTGTGTGGTGAAGGAGGTGTGCTCCCCACCCTGACAGGGACGCGTCCGTAGTGACCACCGCCTGCATCTCTGGATCGTAAAAGGGTTTCCCCTTTGTCAGGTTCTCTCCTGTCCACCAGTGAAGACTTTGTACCAGTGTTGGCAAAACAACCACTAGATCGTCCTACTGACCACTTGCCTGAGACCACTGTTTCGCCAACCATTCCTGCATGGGTCGCATGCGCAGGCGCGCGTGGGGAACCAGGTAAATACATGACGCCATCATGCCTAGCAAACATCGCTTAGCGCACCCTTATCTGGCGATCGGACTGATATCGAGGAATTTGCAGTTGTATATTTCAAATTCTTTCCTCTGATGGAAAGGCCAACCCCTCTTGAGTGTTTAAGATAGCTCCTAGGAACTGTTTGGAGGTGCTTGGCACCAGGCATGATTTTTCCTCATTGATTGAGAAACCCAATTCAAAGAGGAGGTTGATCGTTCTTTGGATGCTGGATCTGCAAATTACTGGGGTCTCCCCCATGATGAGCCAGTCGTCCAGGTAAGGGTACACTACGATTGCCTCCCTGCGTAGGTGTGCTGCCACCACTGCCAGTACCTTGGTCAATACCATTCGAGCCGTGGCTATACCGAAGGGCAGCACCGTGAACTGGTAGTGCTGACATTCCACCTTGAAGCGTAAGAATCTTCTGTGCGCTGGGAACATGGAAATATGAAAATAGGCATCTTTCATGTCCAATGTTGCCATGTAATCTCCTCTTTTTAGGAGGGGGATTACCTCTTGGAGTGTAGTCAAGCAACATTTTTGAGGCTTGACATACTTGTTTGCAGGGCGCAGGTCTAAGACTGGGCGTATTGTCAGATCTTTTTTTGGCACAAGGAAGTAAGTTGAATAAATGCCCTTGTTTACCTGGTTGCCCGGGACGAGTTCTATTGTGTCCTTTGTGAGAAAATTGACGATTTCCTCGAGGAGGATCTTTTGGTGATCCAGGGAGTGTATGTTTTGTCTTTTGGAGGGTGGTTGCGGGGACGCTCCAACAGTTCGATGCAGTATCCCGCGGACACTGTGGACAGCACCCATCTGTCTGAGGTGATCTCTTCCCATGCCTGGGCGGAGGTGGAAATGCGCCCCCCTACTGGGGATGCATGGGAAGGGACCCTGAGTGGAACGTCACAGTTTGCTGAGAGGCGTACCGCCTCTCCCTGGGCTGCCTCTCCCTCTACCAAAGCCCCTCTTGTTACCTCTGGAGTAACTTTGGGTAGTCTGTTGGTTTCCACCCCACGATGTACCCTGCCCCTGTGAGTAATTAGAACCCCTCTGGGAATTATGGCCGCGTGAGCAACGAAAATTATTATTCCCTCGTTGGTTCGTGAGTTTGTTAGTTAATTGTCCCAAGGACCTTAGGGTATCGTATTCTTCTTTGGCAGTTTTGAGTGCCTCCTCTACCGCTTTCCCAAACAAGACATTCGATTCCACCGGCACGTCGATAAGAGTAGCCTGGGTCTCGGGTTTGAACCCTGACTATCTGAGCCAAGCGTGTCTCTTGATGACAGTGCTCTCTGCAATGAGCCGGCCTGCATTATCTGCTGCGTTAAAGGTCTCTTTCAGAATGCACCCGGACACCGATCTACCCTCCGACGTAATCTGGGCTAACTGGCCATTTAGTGGTTCTTGTGCGGAGGCAGTGAGGGCAGCTACTTGCTCCCATTGGTGACAATTATAACTTGCCACCTCAGTGGTGGAATTCGCAATTCTTGCCCGGTAAGCAGAACTGGAAGCCACTTTCCTTCCTAGACCATATATCCTCTTGCTCTCCTTGTCTGGGGGAGCTTCAGATGATGCTGAAGGAGTCCCTGCTCTTTTCCTGGTGGTAGTAACTACCAATGAGTCGGGCTTAAGCTGACCCCTTATGTAAAGTGGGTCAGAAGGGGCGGCCCTGAATATTTTTTTAATTCTGGGGTTGACTGCTCGGGTGAGATTAGGGGTGAGGAGTCAATTCTGCATTGGATAGACTTCAAAATTGGTATGGCTTGGGCAATGGACTTCTTGTCCCCCATGATTTCCTCTGCAAAGTCTTTCTTCTTGTGCCCCTTGAGTGACAATCAGAAAGTGCTCTGCAGCTCTAGCTAAGACCTCATTCAGTAGTGGCTGATTATCCACAAATGAGTCATTTACCGGTGGATCTTTGGGGATAGGTGAGTCTAGATTATATGCCCCTGCCTCGTCTTCCTCCTCCTCATCCTGGTTCTCATCGTCTCCGTAATAATCAACCCCTGCTTGGTCGTCCAGTATCTGCATGTCTAGATCTTCAGTATACTGACGGTAAGGTAGAATAGAGAGTGGGTCTGAAATCAGGCCCTGAGCTGGAGTCTCATTGCAAGGTCTCTTATTAGGAGGCTGAAGGTCCTTGGATCCTGAAGGAGTAGAGGTGTCAGGGGTATTCCGATAGCTCAGAAAATAATCAGGGTTTTTCTCATAGAAATTAGCCAATTAAGACATTCTTGTCATCACCCTGTCAATGTCATCAGAGCTCCATTCCCTGGAACTGGGGATGGCCACTTCTTGTGGAGGTTCCTCTTCTCCCATGTCATGTGGAGTGGGAGGGATAACTTTAGGACCAGTGACAGGGTCAGGGGTCTTAGATTTAACCTTATCTGAAGATCTATGCTTGTCCTTCTGGACCAGGAGTACAGATGTTTTCTCTGATGACTTTTTCTGCTGTTTGTACCCTTTTCCATGAGTAGAGGAATGTTTCCCTGAGTGTTTGGCCTTCTCAGAATCTTTCGACGCCTGGCGCCGAGATTCGGTGTGTTGGGAAGGTTCTGAAGCTTTCGAGGGCGAGCGTCGAAACTCTGAGGCAGACATGGAAGGAACTGCCGAAGCCGACTTTAAGCGTGCTGCTTGGGGATAGAGGTCAGTTTTGTCATCTGACGACCATACCTCTGTAACTTTGGGGAGCGAGGCTCCCTTGGCAATCGTGGACGGTTGCTGTGTGTCGTGAGGCAATCTCAACCTGGAATGCCCAGAGGATACCGTTTCTGTGGACCGCTCTCTTTGTGCCTCTTTCTTCCGATCACTCGACACGCGTGTCGAGTCTCGGCTGGGGTTAGTATGCTTAGGTGCAATAGTGTTTGTAGCGCTCATGTCGCCGGGAGTGGTCCCTATAACTGCCCCGCCGAACAATCCTCCGAGGCCGGGGACTCGCGCTTGGGTGTCTATCGACGCCCCTGTGGCCTCGCCGTCCGATACGGCGGCATTGCTGCCATCACTGAAGGACCCACCACCTCCATGGCCTCGAGCTGCCTGGCGTAGTGGGCCTAACGTTTAGTGAAGCGGTCCTTTAGTGTTTTAGCCTTAAAGAGCGTACACGCTCTGCGGTTAGCTTCAGGGTGATCCCTAGGGAGACAGAGATTACAAGTGTTATGCTTATCCACCCAAGGGAACTTGCGGTTGCACTTGGGGCAGAATTTAAATGGAGTACTCTCCATATGTTATTCTATGGCAGCAGGCGAGTGTATGTAGGAAATAAACGAGTGTGAGTATGTCCACCCCCCACTCTCCCTACTTGCAGGGCCGAGGTCAGAGGCCTTCCGAGGCCCAAAGTCCATCGTGCAGTCTCGACGGCTGTTCTTTCTTCGGACTGGCGTTGTTCTTCGGAATCTCGACATGGGATTAAAAGAACGGGGAATATTAGATGAATTATGACAAAAAGGCTGAAAGCCAGGTAACTCTGCAACTAAACTTCCAACAAGTATGGCGGAAAAAAACAATCTGAGGGTCCTACACGCGTGAGGGATCATGGGTACAGTGGACGTCACACTAGGGATAGTATTACTGGCACGCCCTAGGTTGACGGCCATTTTCGAGTTCGAAAAACAAACTTATACTCTGCAGCTTCCACTAGATGTTGGCCTATGCACAGCATGTGATCTAAGCAGATTCCACAAGCCTCAGAAATATATATATATATATATATTTTTAAGCAATGTAGCATATATGGAAATAATTAAACAAGTGGGAAGAGTAAACTAGACTTCCTTGTGTAATAATAGCTCAGATACACTTTTAAACTTGTCTTATGCAGGCAGTTTTATAATCCTTTAAAGAAGATACTTTACAAGCACCTTCAAAATCCATAAACTGTTATACATGCAAACCAGACACATTTTGGACACTAGGCATGAGAAACATAAAATGTATTTTTGAACGTAAAACACAAAGTACAAAGGGCACTTAAAATGAAAAAAAAACAAAGGACTTTAAAACAAGGATTTAATCGAAGCATTAAAAAACAAGGATTCACTTACCACTCTCCACAATGTACAGCCTTCAGTACACCTACAGCAGCTGTTGTCTGTCGTTCGAAACCTTGTCCTATGTGGTCTGCATGGGCACGTGTCCTGTCTTCAAACAACATTTCACGAGGCTCACTTGCTCGAGGTAGGTACTGCAGGTTTTTTATTTCGTTGGTGGTTCTGCTTTCAAAAGAGAAAACAAAGCTTCAACAGAACTCCTAATGTTAAAAATAACTTGTTAGAAATAGTTTTTACAAATACTTCATTTTACAGTATTGATCTGTGGGGTGGCAGGGTTACACAAATGCATAAAGTCTTATTTATAGAGCGCTATTCTAGTGCTCTGGTTTCAAGCATAGATGAATGAAGGAGGAAATGGCAAGTTGCATGCTTATACCTTTATTAACATAGCTTGCTACCTAAAATTTGGTGATCGATAAAATCACTGAAAAAGATGTACATTTTGGAGAAATAAATGTCATGAGGGTTTAATGGAATGTAAGCTGAAATGCAGTTGTAAGTGAATTCATACCAAAAGATGTGAAAAACATTGATATAAGAGATCTGGGCCTTATATTCAGTGCACAGGCGTGATTTAGTTAGAGGGACTTCATTTTGAATCATATATGCTCGCTGTTTGACTGGAGATTTGAAAAATGGCATACCGAAGCGATCGTATACTCTCGCATGCTAGCTAAATGCAGCCTCAGCACACATTTACGTAGCCTTGCTAGAAGGATGTTTTGTCTCAAGTGACATCTTTAAACAACTGTGGTAAGATTGTATGCTTTCATTGAATAACGAAGGCACACCCACACTGCTATCTTTTAAAGGTGGCAGGAGTGACCTTGGAGAACCAAGGCTTGCCGGTCTCCTCACAGAGATCTGGTGTACTAAATGGAAGGAGTAAAATCCTCTACCTTTGTTAGCAATAGAAACAATGTGTTGGAAAACCTATATATGTTATTGTACTGGCGACTAACAGCTTTGGGATTGTTTAGAGGACATGTGCTGTCCATTTCTTTGTTCACCCTGCAGCACTGCTATTAAATATTTACTGAACTAACCTCACACAATATTTGAGTCCTGCATTTGACATCTACGATACGCAGCACATCATACACTTGCATAATACTCAGCAAATACATAACAAAAATGCAGCCCGACACAGCCTAGGGATTGCTGGTAGGTGGCTTGTGGAAAATGTATTGGTGTCTTGTGAGCAATCCAGAGTTGCATGTTCTAGAAGTTCTATTTCTAATTTTTTTTAAACATAGCAAATCACCATAATGACCAAGTCCCGTCCCCTATCAAACATTCCGAGTGAAGCTAAATCTCTGCAAAAGAGGTTACAGTACAACCGCAAACATACAGTGAAGCCAATAGCCTCTTCCAGGAGAATTCACAAAAAAGTAAAGTTTATTACGAGATGAAACCATGGGTGGCAGTTTCTTGGTTTGTTTGGTATTATATTATGCCGCATTCCAACAGACCAATCAAATTGAGGATTTGTTTCTATGTACAAAACAATGGCTTCAGTTACTTTCCTGCGAGCGGAAACTCCCACAAGTATGGAGGGAGGGGATGTACAAGTATATTCTTTACAACGGCAATCACAGTAAAAGGGGCAGGGTATGTAAAACTCTCCTACTGTTGGTGCCAGGGAACCAAGAGCAACTACGGGACTAAGGTTATAGGACCTGGGGACAGGTACTCTCCGTACTGGCTGCTGCAAAAATAAACAATACAGCCAATGCACAAGTAGGTTTGGCTGTCAGAGTTAGATCTCTCTAGAAAAGGTTATGGTCTCTGGTCAGTGCGACTCATATCCAGGATTTAGCAAGAATCCAGATGAGGCAAACCCAATTAGGAAGACACCTGGACAGACCCACGAGGTAAATAACATGGCAATGGCAGAGCAGGAGCCCTCTCCAGGACCTTGGCAGGTTCACGGCTAACAAGAAAATAGCCTTAAGAAGAAAGCAACTGCTGGCGGTGACCCAGGATGTCCTATAACGGAGCTGTGGAAGGGTTGGCAGTCGCTGAAGATCTCCAGGCAAGGAAAGCAAGGGGAGACCCCCTAACTGTAGGCATTTTGGCGAGAAGGATGTCACTAGCACTACTGCAACTGCAGACAAGGCAGGCCAGTAAGGAGAACCTGTCGAACCAACAAGACAGAACAAAGTAAAGGAAGAACCCAACAGGGGATTCCATCTAACCAGGACAGCAGGGATACAAGGACAACGAATCACGGGCACAGTCTTTATGGCCAGACCAGGACCGCCAGCAGCAGCCATTCTCACTAGCAGTCTTAAGGAATGCATGGGGTCTACCACTTATAATTACATTCACTCAGGGGCTATTCTAAGTCAGCCCTCCAATCACATGTGAAGCAGAACAAAAAGGCTTGCATAGCCAGCCATGAGAGTTGACCAGAAAAAACACCAACACACAGACACTCCCACACAGGATATAGATTGACAAGTCTGGTGGACTTTAAATCAGTTTTCACTGGTCTAAACCTAAACTGCCTTTGTGGGTTCAAGATGAGCCTACGTCAGCAAAATCGCCAATGTGCCATACCTTGTGGTCCACAGACAAAGAAAGGCTGCAAACATAAAATGGCCAGGAGCAGGACATAAATGTCTCGCTGTCCCTATTGCCAGTCCTCAGTCTGTAACTTATCTTCTCTCTAGACGCAGCACTATATTCAAAATAAAATAAAACAAGCCCACGTGATGGCCTTCTCTCTCAAGCTTTCTTGGGTCATTGTTCAGAGGATCTCACTTTGGAGATAGTAGTTTTCACAAACAGTTAAAAATAAAAAGGGATTCACTCTCCTTTTTTAACTCTTGATGAAAAGTTGCAAATGTCTTTTATTCTTTACTCTTTTCGCACCATCTTAACGACTTCCTCTTCCTGGTCTTTATGTCTTGATTAACTTGCTTCAACCCTTCAGGTCACCTTTCTTTTGGATTTCCCACGTGTCCCTTTGGGGTTATAGCGTGATCCCCTTGATTGAATCCTCTAGATTCCCCTCTCTTTGGGCTTTCTCAAATGTCTCTTATCTCTCTTGGGCTTTCCAGACCACTTTGGCTTGCTGTGTTTCTTAAGCGTTGTGTTAGTTTCAATATTTCGATCCTCCCGTAAGGCTCTTTCCCTCCGTCTTTCTGTTTGTGGGGTTCCGCTCACCTCCCTTTACCCTCGTACCTTCTGTATCTCTGGGTGGGCTCCAGCGGGGTGGCATCCCAGCAGGGTTGTGGCCGTTCGTCTCCCTCCGCTGCATTCTTGGCCCGTAAGCATCTGCTTCTCGAATGCTGCCCGGCATGGCAGACTATCTCGCTTTTGTATCCAGAACAGATAATTTTTCCTCTGTTCCTTCCTGGTCTCTGTGCGATTTCTCGCGTCATCAACCACCACGGCTGCACCGTGGGTCTGGCATTCCCGTCTCAATTTCTTATCCGCTGTGTCGCCTCTCGGAACCGATCTTCCGGTGCCTCCGCCTCCGCTCCCACTCTTAGCTCTGCTGTCTAGCCTGGCTCCACCCTCCAGGACATCAGTATGATTGAGGCTCGCCTCTGCTCAGGATTCTCTCGTCTGCATTCAGGATTGTTCGTCTCTATATTCACGCTTGTGTACATCAAAGGGACGTGTTGCTGTATGTCTACAGCTGAGTTCAACTGGTCTCCAGAATTATCATGAGCCAAAAGTGCTGTGAGTCTTGTTTGCAGGCCATATAGTTGCAACATTAGTTTCTTCTATTCCTGTATATGTAGAAATTGTGTCCTTAAAGGAATGGGAGTCCTTATCCCACAGAGGGGAGTCACTGCTAGTGAGGTCCTGCTTTCCGTGACCCCCAGGGATGGTCTGGTTTAGCGTGGTCACCTCAAAGCATCAAAGGGGGTGGCTCCTACCTGGGGAGAAGGGACAATTGTCATAATACCTTAGTGGCCCGAAGACTACCATGGAGGTGCATTGGGCTGCTAATGCAGGAAATCCTGATGCAGACAAAACATAATTTCAGCTGTCACTAGCCTCCCCAACATATTTTCAGAGGGATAATCACCATGGGACCAAAAAGGGGGTGCTTAAAAAGCACTCTGCACTGGAAGCTATATGGGTGACTAAGGGCAGCACACCAGACAGGGGGACTTCAGTAGAAGTTCCTTCGCTTAAAGTGCCTGTTGTGATCCTGTTAAGGGCAGTTGAGGATAGTCAAGTTTTCAAATTGTAATCTTGTATATTTCCTTGCCTTTAACATGTGTTTTCATAGGTTCAAACTCCCCAGCTAAAACAAACCTTTTATTTACAATGTCAGTTAGGCAGCATTGCAATCATAGTACAGGTTTGCCTCCCTTGCTACTTCGGATTCCTAAGGCTTTTATTAAGGATGCAACTGGGATCATTTAAAACGTGGTTTGATAGTCGCTCCACTATTGCCAATGTTAAATGTTTAATATTTATCATATGTTCTTTAAGTAGGCATTCTGTGTACAACTTCCATCTCCCACACTACTACTGCGCCCCTCTTTCAAATACTACTTCTCCCTTCTGTGCACTACTACTTCTTCACCGACACCTTCTGCCTCAATCTCCCCAACTCACATCATTCACGTTCACTCAAGCTACAGTACCACTCTCTGCCACCAATCAATACCTCACTTTGCGCACACCTTTAAAACCTCTTCTCCACATTCCTCTGCTTCATTGTTCCTCCGCCTGGTCGGTCTCGTGCTCCTCCCCTGACTTCATCCAAACAACTCACACCTTCCTGTTTCCTGTCCTCTCGTTTTTATCTCCTGCGCCTATCCCCTCCATTGGCTTTAGTCCTCTGATGGTTACCTGGGCAAAACGCTACCAGCACTTTTCGCCGGAGAAGTGTTACTATCAATAAAACATTTAAAAGGGGGCTTAAGCATTGCTCCTTTTTCATACCTGGGCCGCCAGCAAAGAGAAATACACTGGCCGGAATGAGGCTGTGCAGGTATTGTGTGATAGACATGGTACTGTTGGTATGCAACCAGGCACTTGAAATAGGGGTAGGAACTGAGGGGTACAAACTCTCCTATCCAGTCTCTGGGTAGGACTGGCTCTGGTGTTAACCCTGGTATGCCTCCCACCCCAGGCTGAGAGGTCCTTACCCCCGACTGACAGGGAGATCTCTGGCCCTGTAATACATAGGTGTCTCTTCCCATGTGCCTCCAAGGACACACAAAGGAGCAAGGCATAAACTAGTTTTCAAAAATGTATTAGCAGAATATAAAACATTTAAAATGTCTTGATTAAAAAAACAACCCATTTGATTAGCAATGCGTATTAATATTTTTAATGTCAACAGACGTTATTTGTAACCAAAACATAAAACGAGCATCAATATAGCATTGTTGTATAATGCTGAAGACATTAGTGAGACGAGTCATGCCTGGCAAATTCTTAGACCTGCAGGTTGAGTAACTCAGTTTACCTACTCGACCTAAGAGAAAGGCACACGACGCGTGGCAACGGATGACAAAAAATGTAAATCATCTTTCTGTGAAATGGCGCATGTCACCAGACACCAACTTTATGTTTGGCACACTGCTGCCACACAGAGGCCAGCCATTCAAAGCGAAAATTGTATTTTACATTTACTGCAAACAAAGTAAACGTTAAATAAAAGTTTCAAACATCCCCAGAAAATGGTACTAGCCCTTCATAAAATCTACTTGAGTGGGCAAGTAGACTTTGCAAACCCTGGATGAGTGTTTGTAAAATGTAAAATGTTAGCTGCATGAATGGACATAAATAGATATGATAAAAAGGCTCTGAAGACAGTTTGGCCAGCACTCTACGCAGGTGAGAATATATAGTGCAATCAAAATCATACAGCAAAGAGAGCTCTGGAGGATATCTGCAGTGTATGGTATTGCAACAGATATGTAGATGTACAGACTGGATGGAACTATTGATCACTACTTTGTGTAAACGTCTAGTTAACTTTCTGTATTCATTATGTAAGAGGAAAGAAAGAGACTAAGCAGAGTGGTTAGCGTAGCAGGCAGAGAACAGGGAACATTAGGTGTAATATTACAGCTTTCAGCCATCTCACTTTCAGGGTAGCAGGTATAAAACAACATAGTGATAATATAGAATGTCAGCGAGTATGGTATCAACTCATGGGTTGAGCACCAGTTGCACAGATGTATGCATTGAGCATGTTACAGACCTAGGTTTTCCACCAAAGCATTTGGTAGTGTGATCATGTTCATTTTCCAAATGATTCACTCGTCAATGTGAAGCATCCTCCCCAATTAAATGAAATATAGCTGAAACTATTAGATTTAGATGCACTTACCTACATGTTACTGTAAAGCTTGGAGACAGAACAGTGTTTTACACTAGCAATACTGTAATAATGCATTATGCAACAACAATTTTAGGAATCAAATTAAAGGAATGTCTTTTTAAAAATAATAAAGTTAACACATACTGGTCTTTGCCAGACAGGATATAGATAGCTAAATAAAAGTATCATCCCAAGTATGTCTAGTTAACAATTATTTAAAAAATAAAAATGAAGACTTGCCTAGCACTCCCACGGGGGCCTTTGGCACTTAAGATTGGAGGAGAGGGATACTGCTGCACTCTCTCTCCATTAGCCCCTTTGAACTTGCAGTGAACTGAGAAAAGAGGGTGGAGAGAGACCAGGGGCAAGAGAGGAATGCAGGATGAGAATGCTTTTATTGAACAGGGCAATTTAAATAGCTAGCTTTGCTACAAAAATGTCAATTTAAATATTAAACCTATATCACTACATAGCAAATTTTTATGCAACACTGCTTATTTTATGCCTTGAGGAGTCAAGTTCATGTGACAGCAGACAAGCAAGATAACTGTGCGTGATCATACCCTCACACTTGCTAGTTAGGAGGTCAGCAACAAATGCCAGATAGTTCTCGTTTATCAAGTTGTCAGTTTCTTGCATGCTAGAAATATTTTTTTAAAGATTTTTAATCAAACATGTTCAGGGGTAGCGTTCTCTTCCTTCTTGGGTGTGAGAGTCAGAAAAAGATCACTTTCAATTTGCCCATAAAGTTGCAGGAGGCTTTGATACTTTGTGCAATGTTTTGTGCCATTTGGAAAAGGCGCTCCATCATAGCTGTCATAATGTAGGAAAGAAGTCCAAACAACTGGCAGAATCAGGGAATATCTTTAGCTCATCACCTCAAGAACTCTGAAGTTGCCATTTCGATCTACTCTGACAGACATTGCCAGAATAACTCCTTATTTTCATGACAAATAGTGTCAATGGACCAACACATAGCTGAGTGAGCTGAGACTTGTGAAGTAGGCTGGATCTCTGAGGAGTGCCACTAATCATACACCCCTATGGAAAAGGTTTGATATCCCTTCTGTTTTGCTTCATTCCTTTAAAAAAAAGAAAATGGATGCTAAACATCTCCAAAAGGCCTAGGCACAAAGTGCTGCTTCCTGAGGAGAAGATTAACCCACTCTAACTGGTTTCGGGTAACTCAACCCCATTAGTTTATTGAACTAATAAAAATAAGTCCCTTATAAAAGGCAGTTTGCTGTATTCACCCGGATTTTAGCAGATAATCAAACTTGTTGAGAAGATCTCTAACAGGCAAAGACCTAACAAAGACCAGATTAAATCACCTCTAGCTAAGGTTTTCCCATTTAAGTTACCATTCAAAATTATGGTCTGCAACAAACTTAATAATCAATTATCCTAAAGGACACCATTTAAGTACAGATTCCATTTTTGCTATTAAACTATTATGCTCTTAATTGGTAGTTTATTGACAATGCCATACATTTGCAAAAGAAAAGGAAAAGTGTTACCCACTATTTAAAAGAAATAAGATGACTAAATTACAAATCCTTCACAAATGATGAGTAGGGAATCCAACAGTAATTTTCATGTAAAGTGAAGTGAGACAAAGTTAATGACTTGAATTGAAAGTATACACTTCCATATACACCCAAACCCGGCACCTCCGTTTTGTCCATTACCCTACCGAGTTTGTTTCGACCTAGAGAAATTCCCGTACATTAACACACAGGGGAGCAGATGGAGGTGGGTTGTTTTGAGGCTACCTGATAACATGATTTGTTACCCAAGACTAGGTACACAACGTGAAATAGCAAATGATTACAAGCATTAGAAAACACGTTTGGAAAGCATACCTTTTCCTTTTAAAAGGTGACTTTGGCATGTCTGCCACTGGGATCATCTGTTCTCCAGGACGCACCCACAGGATGGGACCATCATCGCTGTCTTTCCGGCTCTTCAGCTGTAGGCTGGAAACAGTCCCCCATGGCAATGTACACTAGAACAATTGATATTATTAAACTTAAAACGACAAATTGCTTAACAATATAGAAAAAAGCAGCCACTTACATTATTTCTATTCTTACACAAATTGTGGCAATGTTTAGCAAAGTATGTTTGGGTTAAGCTATACAGAAACTCACTGCAGTGATTAGCTGAATGTGCCCCTGTCCTGCTGGCCATCTATGAATGCTGATAGTATGTTGGTGCAATTATGCAGCAGACAGCTCAAGAGAATGTTGGTGAGTGCTTGGTGTGTGAAAATTCAATTTGTCAGTTGAAACCTGAGCTGGAGTGGCTGGTAACTCTATGTATATCGTTAAGGGTTATTGGAACCATCATTACTGTACATATGTATAATAAAGCTACCTGAACCTTCTATGAGGTTGGTCTGTGTCTAGATTACCATCTAACCTCTTAAGGTACCACACAGATCAATGTCACTTAAGCATTGTATTTTAATGGCAACATTCTATTGCTCAAGTCTATATTCCACATGATGTAATAAGGGACCAATGCAGCAGACCAATCTATGCCAAAATACGTGAGTAAACAGTAATTAAGTTACTTGAGGTTACTGAAAAAGCACAACCCTACTTTACATGATATCTTAATACAGTTTTGATAAAGTTAAGGACCTAACAGGCCATTACAAATAAATACTTGAAAGAAAGCCATCAATACGGCATGTAGAGTTTGGTGTGGAGATGAGTTTTTTATAGGCAGAGGCAGGAGGTTGCTGGAGCAGTTGAGCAGTAGGCTTTAATTCAGGCAGAAGTATAACATTCAGGGATTGCAAAATCAACTAGCCCACTTACATAGGCAAGGAGATTGATTGTATGAAGGGCGAGTAGCATCTACATGGTACTTGACCTTGCTGGTGGATATGCGCATGTTGGAAAAGTGTTACATTTACTGCAAACTAATTTTGTTTTTAGTAAATGGTAAATAAAAGTTGTTGATTGATTTAAGCTTTGTTATTCGTGCCATCAAAGCATATTTCATAAAACATACAAAAATCTACCATATAAAAGCATATATAAGAAATATAATTACAAGTTTATAAATGGAGCAAAACTCATCCAATAAACACAGGCTTGGGTTCATGTAAAATCTAAAATAGTGATACAAATAATACAAAACAGGAGCATTAAAATCTCTATATATATATATAAACAACGCTTGGGTAAGTTTCTGAACTCAGCTGATGCAATTAATCAGTATTAGGTTGCCCTCTGCTGTGCAAATGGCAAAGTGCACCCCTATGTGCCCTTCAAATTCAACAACAGCTATCATTTTCCTTCACCTTCCACTATCGCAAACATTCAGAACCATTTCAAGTTACTTCTTTCCACCGCTACTTCTCTTCACAGAGGGCACGGCAGATCCAGTGCCAATGAACCGTTAATTACCCGCTCAACGTTTCAGTCTCTAAATAGAGAAACACTCTAGGACGAATGCCTCCTCACGAGCTAAAACTGAAAGTAGGTGCTGTAATTATGCTCATCAACAAAGACACATCATAGAAGCTCATGTAATCAATGGCACTTAGATGAACAAGTTACTTTCTTACCTGGTAACGTTTTTTCGATGGGATGGTCCGACGACGTATTCCATATCTATGACAGGTAATCACCACAGCTGTGCTGCTTCGGAAACTTTTTTCGGCGTCTGCGTCCTGCGTCGATGCGCCGTCGTCGAGGACCTCCTCCGACGTCCGACGTCATCCGATGTGATAAGTAGGACGCACAACGTCCGTAGCTTCAGTTGTAGTTTTTTCCCCCAGAACGTGTGACATTAGTCAACTGCCAGTCAGACACAAAGCCTTGCGGAACGTAAGCTGCAATCGCAAAATAAATTCTGCAGCGGGGGAGGCAGGGAGCGATATGGAATACGTCGTCGGACCATCCCATCGAAAGAACGTTACCAGGTAAGAAAGAAACTTGTTCTTCGAGGGGATTGGGTCCTCCGGCGTATTCCATATCTCGGTAGGGAAGACGACGTGGAGGGCAGAAGGACAAGTCGAGAAGGTCCGGGTACCACGTCCTCCAAGCCCACGCCGGAGCGATGAGGATCATCTGGGAACCGAACTTCCGTAACCTCCGCAGCACTTGCGGGATGACGGGGACTGGAGGAAACACGTACAGCAGCGGCAATGACCACTCCACCACAAACGCGTCTCCTAAGGCTCCTTTTGGAGGAAATTCCCGCAAGCAGAACCTCTCGCACTTCCGGTTGACACTGGAGGCGAAGAGATCCACTCGAGGGGTCCCCCAAAGGGCGAAGATCTCCAGGAGAATCTCCTGAGCCAACGCCCACTCATGAGAGATCGTGCTCTGCCTGCTAAGAGCATCCGCCGTTACGTTTTCGTCTCCGGCCAGATGAACTGCCGAGATCGAAAATTCCTGCTGGATGGCCAAGAACTCGAGCTGCATCGCCTCCCTGCACAGAGGAAGTGGCCCTGCCCCCCCTTTTTGTTGAGGTAGTGCATGGCCACTGTGTTGTCCGTCAGGATCAGGACATTCTTTCCTCGCACGGTCGGCAGAAAAGCCTTCAGGGCTAGCCTGACGGCCCTCAGCTCCAACAGTTTGATATGGAGTCTGGACTCCGACGGAGACCAACGACCGCTGACTGTCAGTCCGTTGGCATGAGCTCCCCATCCCGTGAGGGATGCATCCGTCACGATCGTCACCTCCGGCCAGGGAAGCCAAAATGGAGCCCCCTTCATCAAGTTGCCTTCGACGGCCCACCACAGAAGGTCCCGGGCGACCGAGGGCGGCACCTGAACCAGGTCTGACATCCTGCCGGAGGACTGCGACCATTGCATCTTGAGTGCCCACTGCAAAGATCTCATTCGCAGGCAAGCCTCTTGCACCAGAAGAATGCAGGATGCCATGAGGCCGAGCAACCACAAGAACTCGAACGCTGGGAGCGTCTGGGCATGCCGAAACTTGTGCACCATCTGCTGAATGTGAAGAGCCCTCACCTGGGGAGGAAAACACTGCCCCAGGGAAGTGTCGAGCACTGCTCCGATGTACTGGAGCCGCTGTGTTGGCGTCAAATGGGACTTCTTTAAATTGAGGGAGAAGCCCAGTCTGTGAAGGGAGTGGCAGGTGACGGACAGATGATCCAGGACTTGCTCGGGAGAGCTCCCCCTGATCAACCAATCGTCCAGGTAGCGGTAGACGTGAATCCCCCCTTGCCTGAGATGCGCTGCCACCACCACCATGAGCTTGGTGAAAACCCTCGGGCGGAGGTCAATCCGAACGGCAGGACCCGAAACTGAAAGTGCGAGTCGCCAACCGCGAACCTCAGGTACTTCTTGTGCTTGGGATGGATCGGCACATGGAAGTAAGCATCCTTGAGGTCGAGAGACACCAACCAGTCCTGAAGCTGAAGGGCCTGGAGGACTTGAGAGAGAGTAACCATCTTGAACTTGTCCTTCCTGAGGAGTTTGTTCAAACCGCGCAAGTCCATGATGGGTCTCAATCCCCCGTCTTTCTTCGAAATCAAAAAATAAGGGGAATACCATCCCTTGTTCCTCTCCGCTGCAGGCACCAGTTCTATGGCGCCTTTCTCCAGCAGGGCTTGAATTTCCTGTGCAAGGAGCGGATCCGGACTCTGCAAAGAGAGGTTCCCCGGTGGATTGTCGCGAGGCCTGTGCCGAAAGGGAAGACAGTAGCCATGGGTTATGATCTCCAGAACCCACACATCTGAAGTAATGGCACGCCACTCTAAAAGATGCTGCGCCTGCCTTCCCCCAACCGGCGAACCATGGGACATGGCCTCATGACTGAGTGGTAGCGGCTGCGGCGTTACCTGAGGGCAAAGAGGCAACTGCCCGAGCGGCCTTGGCACCACGGGTACCCTGTCGTCCACCTCTGGTACCCCTGCGTTGGCCTCTTTGACTGCCAGCTCCTCTGGATTTACTGAAGGACGAGTAATAGCGAGAGGAACCACCCCTCCATTGCTGTTCCCTAGGACGAAAAGGCGGAGGTTGGCGAACTGCAGCGCCCAACGACTTTGCTGCAGCTTTTGAGGTCTGCAACCTCTCAAGGCTCTGTCAGCCTTGCTGCCAAAAAGGTGTTCACCGTCAAAGGGCATGTTGAGGAGCCGGGACTGCACATCATGAGCAAACCCCGACTTCCGCAACCACGCAAACCTGCTTATCACGGTGCTCGCCGCCATGGACCTGCCGACGCATTCAGCCATGTCCAAACCCGACTGAACGGTCTCACACATGGCATCCTTACCATAGCAAGG
Source organism: Ambystoma mexicanum (assembly GCF_040938575.1). Lineage (NCBI taxonomy): Eukaryota > Metazoa > Chordata > Amphibia > Caudata > Ambystomatidae > Ambystoma > Ambystoma mexicanum. The sequence continues at coordinate 79,148,415 of NC_090936.1, forward strand.
AAACCATCCCGTTCGTCCCCTTCGGGAATATGTTCAGCCGCTAACGCAACACAGTTCCACAGAGTGTGTGTGAAACGAGACAAGGCACAAATGGAGTTGGCCGCCTGAAGCGCCATACCACCAGAAGAAAACACTTTCTTCGCCCAGCCATCAAAACGTTTGTCATCCCTATCAGGAGGGATGGTAGGGTACGACGCCTGCTTTACCGGGGCCGCCTGTACCACCAAACTCTCCGGAGTGGGGTGCCTGGTCAAGTAGCAAGGGTCGCTACTGGCTGGAAAGTATTTTCGCGACAAGGACCTGCCCACCGCCGGGAGACTCTCCGGAGCAGTCCAAGCCGCCACCACCCTTCTCTGTAGAGCCATATGGAACGGCAGTACCGGGTCAGTTGGGGGACCAACATCAAGGATGTCCGTGAGATCATCCTGCACAAACTCCCCTGGGGGAGCAGACCATCCCAAGTACTCGGAAACCCTAGTCATAAGGCGCCGGTACGAGGAATCGGCATGAGAGCCAGGCTCAGGCCTACAAAACTCCACCTCCGGAGAGGTGTCCAGTCCACTGGCATCATACAGTGGACTGCCTCAAATCGTCAACTGACTATGGCCCGAGACAATTTCATCTGGAACCTGACTAGGAACCAGGCCATCAGAATCCTCATCCACCTCCGAAATATATTCCAGGTGGCGAAAAGAAGGCACCCGAGAGTGCTTGCTCTTAACCAGAGCCTTCCTAGGGGGTTCCCCCGTGCCAACGGGTACCTCCGACACCCCGGCCTCGAGTGAATCGGCGCCGGCGTCGAGAGAACAGGCATCGGCGCCGAGAGGATCGGCGTCGAGTAAATCGGCGTCAACGTCAGATGCAGCGCCGCCAGCATCGACGGCGTCGACACAGTCCTCGAAGCCGGAGCTCCGAGCGTGCCCTTCGACGACCTGAGCGTCGACGGCTTCGACGACTTCCTCGGAGCCTCGAGAAAGCCTGTCGACGCCTCAGACGTCGATGTCTTCCTCGAAGACATCACAGGTGCACACGGTCTCGAACGCGTCGAGGACCGGGACCTGGAACGGGTACGTCGAGAACGAGTCCCCTTGTCCGAAAGGGACCTCTCCCGTGACTCGTGCCGACCACTCTTGCGAGCGGTGTCTCTCGACCTCTCACGACCGACCCCACTCGGGGGCGCGGACGGCTTAGTACCCTGCGACTCGAGAATCGCCAGCATTTTCTTCCCGAAGGAAGCCCATTCCTCCGGCGTCGCACGGCTGGTGGGTAAGCGACGTGCCGGGCAGAGTCCTCTGAAGAGGACCTGGAAGACGACCGCTGTCGGCGCTTCCGAGAATGCCTCGAAGAGGCCCATGAGTGGCGAGACCGACTCCTAGAAGGAGACCCACGAGACTTCCGACGATGACGCGGAGAGTCTCCTCTCGAATCATCCGTCGAAATCCCTGCAGACTTCGACTTCCGGGGCTTGGACACCCGACCTACCGACAATTTCTTCTTACGTTCACGTAAGGCTTTGGATGTGAGCGACTGGCAGTCGATACAGTCATCCGTGTCGTGGGCCTCCCCGAGGCACCAGAGGCAGGCGTCGTGCGAGTCCGTCACCAACATCTTGGACCCACACTCCCCGCACTTCTTGAAGCCCGGACGCGGGGTCGAACACGAAGTAGAAGACATCTTCACACAAAGGATTTTCTCACAAAAACGAACAGGTTCAAAGAACAGAACTCCAAAGAGTCGAGGCGTTAACCGAGATTCACGAAGCAACACGTTCGCGGAAAAAACGGAACTGAGGCTACGGGCGTCGTGCGTCCTACTTATCACATCGGATGAGGTCCTCGACGACGGTGCATCGAAGTCATCGATGCAGAAAAAAGTTTCCGAAGCAGCACAGCTGTGGTGATTACCTGTCAGATATGGAATACGTCGGAGGACCCAATCCCCTCGAAATTGTTCTTATACAGCGCATACCTCTCAGTACATCTGATACAAATATGCCTTTCAAATTCAAAAGAAGACAGTTACCTATACATTTAGCCTTTTCAATTACCATTAATAAGTCACAGGGACCTACGCACCCTTCATGGAAGAGATAAGTGGTAATTTTGGTATTTAAGAATGGGGACAGAGGGGACCCATGAATTACTGACCGATATCAACCTTTAACACATGCTAGAACGGCATATGTTGGGACCGGTAGTGTATTTAAACAGATTTATCCCCCCGTACGGATCACTGTTGACTTTCGTAACCATGCTCTGTGCAGATATTTATCAACAAAATAAGACAGATTTGACTCTACAGTATTTCTACAGAGGTTCACTGCATCTATGGCCCTCCTAATGCCCTGCAGTCTGACGATAGCTTTTAGGTCATCGTAGCCATGTCAAAACAACATGAAATGAAGGACAGATTCCATATGCCTGCCATTCAACACTTTATGGCTAGCTCCAATTCTTCTTAAAAGCCACTACTCTCAAATCATAAAAAAGTGACTGAGCATAGTTCAGTGATATTAACCTCCAAATATTGCTCGTAGCCGAAGTCTTGCTTAGTCCACAAATACTGTTGGCCGCAGGACAACCTGAAACAAGCGGCCTCCATTGACCATCTATATTCTAGTATACCAGCCAACTTGATAAGTTCCTTGGGGCCAACCTCCATGACAGATGGTTGATCCTACAGGACACCAAGATTCAGTCTATTGCACCAACATGTCACATGTTTTAACCAGGGAGTTTGTCGACTACCTTCCAGTGCCAAGAGGTTCAGTTGTAAACCTGGACAAGCTTGGTGCCGTTCAGAGGTGAACCCAAAACAGAAGCGGTTTTAGGGAGATCAATTGCTGAGTGGGACAGAGATCGCATTCAAGATGTAATACAGAGTTTTGGCGCACTGGTTGGATGGACCAACAGCGATTTCAAAGATGTATTTTCACCCACACACAGTGCAGTTGTTTTTGTGAACCCCCAAATCTCTGCTCCACAGATAGAATCTGGGAGCTGCAAACAATATAGATGTAAGACCAGAGTGGCATGCACCAGTTTACAGAAAGCATTGGTAAATATTTTGTCACCCATCTCCATGGGGTGAATACATTGCTCTCCGGTCGAGTATGTAAACTAAGAAACTCAACCTTACAGGTCTTGTGTGGTTTTTACAGGCTACAGTTGTTGGAGGGAGAACATTTAAATAGGCTTTGGTTTAGGGAGTTGTAGAAAGTGAAGCAGGATAGGCAATCTTTTGCAACTACTACTGGCTACTACTAGGGCAGGTGCTAGTCCTAGTGGTCAGGATGCATGGCATAAACGCACGTGACATTTCTGGTCAATGACCAGGGAGCAAGCAGAAAATCACAGAATTGTTTAGAGACAGGCAACAGACTACAGTCAGTGTATATAACTGTGGGCTCCATCTTTTTGTAACAAGATCCCATGCTAGCTGCGAAGAACAAGTCTTCCAAATCTGGGGCGCAGCTGGAGATTACATTCAGTGACTAACTGTGTGCACAGTGTTTCTGTGAAGAACAAAAGAAAATGCTAGTGGCAGAGAAAAAGGTTTAGAATTCTTTAGAGGCAGAGGACTGTAGGTCAGGTAACAAAACAGAAGAGCGATGGCTGGTATGTCGAGAATGAATCATAACTTTTAGCACTGAGCTGTGCAACCCTCCAGAGAATTGTTTTTCAGCCTTGGATGCCAGTGCAGAAGGCAAAGGACTACATGTAAATCGGGCGTGGTCCGTCCCTTATAGGGGCAGTCTTGCCCAAACTACTAGGTCACACCAGTGCTGCACAAGAACACAAGTAATCCCTGATATGTTTCAGCCTCATTGGACATGTCAGTCAGGCTTGGGTGTCTAGATAGGAAAAGCTCTGGACCCAAATCTGAGCACGCTCGATTTGCAAATTGTCTTTCTCATTCTGTAATGGCATGGCAGGCTGAAAAGCGATGGTGCAGAGGGTCGCCTAAAGCAAAGCCATAGGTCACGATTCATTCAAGGCCATCACTTTTCCGTCCTCTAACAAAATACTAGTGTGAAAGAAAAAGTCTCACAACTTTGACAATAGAAGGAGACTTTATTAGTAGCTGAAATTCAGCACACAATGTACAATCTTCCTGGGCTATGGAAAAATCACTATTTTAAGTGCCAACATGTCCGGAGCTCCTAAAAGTGCCAGGAGGTGGGGTGGGGGTGGAGGGAGGCATGCTGCTAGGCTAGAGGGTGTTTTACATTAGCCAGAGCAAGTTCTGCTTGCATCTGTGATGGCAGAAGTATGTGTTGTAAAATTAAGTCATCAATTACACATTCAACAGCAGCCTCTTCAGTAACACAACACTCTGGTGTGCAAGATACATTAGTATATGTCAGGTATTGCACTTGGAGTCTGTTAAGTCTACACCCAGTATCTCTGGGCAGAAGGAGAGAAGAACAAATACTTACCCCTGGAAACATTATTTCGATTGGATGGTCCTCCCACGCATTCCTCCTCTTTAGTTAGATATCCTCTCCAGCTTAGCTGCTTCGGAAAACTTTTCTGTAGAGGCGTTGTGCGTCGAAGTGGTTCACCCGATGTCCCTCGAGGGCCTATGTCCCGAGGTCAACGGCATCCCTTGTACATGTAGCACACGCAGCGCCCGTTAGCTTCAGTTCCATTTTCACGCCCTCATGCACAATTAACACCATTAGTGTGTCCAAGATAGTATAAGACATTGAAAGGGCGTAAGGTGTAATGCACTGAAATTCCACTACGTGGTAGGTTTGTCAGGGGCGATGAGGAATACGTATTCCTCATCTTTAGATAGACTCCCAAAGCAGTGTTAGTTTTGGAGGAGGAAGGAAGAATTTTAGATGCAAATTTAAGAATTGGTAAGTACAGCATGTAAAACTGCCTTACCAAATCCTCCTTCCTGACCTGAGGATGAGTCCAGACATTAATATTTTGTGAAAATGTGAATGGAAGACCATGTAGCCGCTGCACAAATATCATGTGTCGGCACCCCTCTTTGTAAAGCAGAAGATGTTGCAATGCCCCTTGTGGAATGGGCCTTCTGGTGGATCTTTCTCAGCCGATCTGTAACATTCCGTAATGCCCAATATGAACCATCTAAACAAAGTTTGTTTAGGAACAGATAGTGCCAACTTGTGACCCGTGTATCCAACAAAACATTGGTCATCCGGACGTAACTAAGCCATACTGGAATTGTAAAAGCTAAGTGCTTGTTTTGGATCAAGCCTATGCAGTCTCTCCTCATCATTGCTAGGATGTGGAGGCGGATAAAAGAACAGTAACACAATTTTCTGGGATAAATGAAAGTCTGATACACTTTTCGGTAGAAAAGTTGGTTTGACTTTAAGAACTACCTTGTCCTTAGAGAAAATAGTATATGGAGGCTTACACGATAAGTCTTGCAGTACGCTAACCCTGAGGGCTGCTGTTAATGCAACAAAGGAAGAAGTTACTTACCTGTAACTGTTCTCCAGCATGGGTCTGGCATGGATTCACATGCTCATGTATAATCCCCGTCGTCAGGCCGGGAATCCTCGGTAAAGAAAAAATCAGTATCAGTTTCGTTTCTGATCTGTCTTTCTTAGTAGTAACCAATCACTGATCTCTGGGTCATACTGCCCCCAGCCAATGACTGCTCTCTACCCAAGCAGCCATCCTCAGATTTGGTAGCACATAAAGTGCCAGTATGTCCAAGTGAAGAGCCGCAGAGGGGAAGGAGGGAGGGTTCGCATGTGAATCCATGCCAGACCCATGCTGGAGAACAGTAGTTACAGGTAAGTAACTTGTTCCTTGTCCAGCATGGGGTCTGGCATGGATTCCCATGCTCATGAATATAAGAATACATATACTGATAAACATGCACAACCACAGGAGGTGGCAACAGGCTCAACAATAAGCAAAAAAACAACTCAACATTAAGCATCTCTTACCTCCTCACCAGGCTCACCTTTAAGCGAACAGGTTGCGCAGCACTGCTTGGCTCACCCTGGACTCCTCCCTGGAGTCCCGATCGACGCAGTAGAATCTCGTGAAGGTGTGCGTCGACCTCCACGTAGCAGCCCTGCAGATGTCCAGCAGGGGCACATCAGACAGGAACGCTGTGGTAGCAGCGATCGCTCTGGTCGAATGGGCTCTCGGACAGCCAGGCAGCGGTCGGTATGCCAACCGGTGACAGTGCATGATGCAGCCGGAGGGCATTCTGGAAATGGAAGCCTTCGAGAGAGCCTTCCCTTGATTCACAGGTCCAAAGTTCACAAACAGCTGACACGTCTTCCGAAACCTCTTTGTGCGGTCAACGTAGAGCTTCAGCGCTCTAGCCACATCCAGCGAGTGCAAAGTCCTCTCGGCCGGAGACGAAGGTGACAGGAAGAAAACTGGCAACACCAAGGGCTCGTTGAGGTGGAAGTCCGACGGCACCTTGGGCATAAAGGAGGGGTGTGTCCTCAGCACCACCCTCGTGTCGTGAAAGGTCAAGTATGGAGGCTTGCAAGATAGGGCCTGGATCTCTCCCACCCGTCGTGCGGAGGTGATGGCTACAAGAAATGCTGTCTTCCACAACAGGAACTTCAACGGCGCCGAGTGCATAGGCTCGAATGGGGCCCCCATGAGCCTGCTCAGCACCACGTTGAGTTCCCACGCCGGGGCAGGAGCCTTCACCGGCGGGAACGATCGGAATAGTCCCTTCATAAATTCCTTCACCAGGCGATGAGACCACAAGGACGCCCGTCCTGTAGTTCTGGTGTATCGGGAAATGGCAGCCAGATGTATTTTGATGGAGGCGTGAGCCAGTCCAGCTTTGGCCAGCGACAGTAGGAACGGCAATACTTGAGGGGCCGTAATCCGCAGAGGGTCAATCTTATGTGCACGGCACCAGACAGAGAACCTCTTCCACTTATGTCCATAACATTTGAGAGTTGAGGACGCCCTGGCTTTTGCAAGAACCTCTCTGCAGTCAGCCGGGATATCATATCCTCCAAACTCTAGTGCTGCAGAAGCCAAGCCTGCAATTTCAGCGACTCCGGGTCGTGATGGAGAATGGCACCTCCTTCTCTGGAGAGAAGATCCGCGTCTGTCGCCAGCTTGATAGGTGGGGACGCTGACAAGTCCAGAAGGTCCGGGAACCAGATCTGTCTTGGCCACGTCGGTGCGACGAGGATCATCCTGCACCTGGATCTCTTGAGCTGGAGCAGCAATGGCAACGGGGGGGAACGCGTACAGGAACAGGCCGTCCCAAGGGAACGAGAAAGCATCGCCCATGCTCCTCGGCTGGGCGAACCTGCTGGCGAACCTCTGGCACTTGGAGTTCGTCGCCATCGCGAACAGGTCGATCTGGGGTTTGCCCCATCGCTGAAAGAGCCAATCCATCTGGTCCTGGCGTAGTTCCAACTCGTTGCATGAGCGCAGCTCCCTGCTGAGTGAGTCGGCGATGGTGTTTTTTATTCCCGTCAGGTGGAAGGGAACCAGAAACATCCCCTGGGCGATGGCCCAGTGCCACAGATCCTGGGCGTCCTTGGATAGGGCTGGGGATCTGGTGCCTCCCTGCTTCCGGATGTAGAACATCGTGGAGTTGTCGGTGAAGATCCTCACCACTTTGTCCCTGAGGGACGGAAGGAACGATTTGAGCGCCCAGAACACGGCTCGTAGCTCCAGGATGTTGATGTGAAGAGAACTCTCCTCCGGGAGCCAGAGGCCTCTTGCGTGGAGATCTCCGGTGTGGGCCCCCCATCCCTCCAGGGAGGCGTCCGTCGTTACCGGCTCCTGATACGCTGGGGCCTGAAAGTCCATGCCTGCCGAGAGGTGCGCACGGGCACCCCACCATAGAATCGCCCGACGGAACTCCTCGTCGAGCGGGATCCTGTCTTCGAAGCAGCCCGCCGCTTGAATCCAGCGGGCGTCGAGGAACTCTTGTAGCGGACGCATCCAAAGTCTGAAAAGGGGTACAAGGTAGATGCACGAGGACATCATCCCGAGGAGGGACTTGATGGACCTCACTCTGGCCACCTCCTTTCTTCCAACGGAGATGCCAATCGCTTCACTGCATCGAGTTACGCTCCCAGAAACAGTGCCACCTGCGACGGGACCAGATGGGATTTGGGGTAGTTGATGGCGAATCCTAGCTCCGTGAGCAGGCGGACGGTCCTCGCTGTGTGTTCGTGTCAGGAATGGCACTCTGTCAAGAGTGGCACAGGGTACCCAAGTAGGGTTTGGGTGGCTGTGCTGTGGTAAGGTAGCAGATAAGCACACACAGCATGAAGTTCAACAAGAAAGAAGAGTAGGAAACAGTAGCTGTGAGCCAAAAGGGGCAAAAGATACAAAGGTACAAACAAACTGGATTCCCTCTTGGGGTGTATGCTGAAATGGGGAAGTGTGTTCCACGAACCTTAGGAAACTCCAGCCTTCTGCACAGATTGCTATAACAGAGGCCCAAACTGTATGCTCATGGCTGGGAACAACAGCAGTGGGTGTCTGTAACACTGAAAACGCGACAAAGGAAGGGGCAGAGGTTGCCTGCCGGAAACCAACAGGCAAGCTCTGTACAAAGGGATTACATAAGACACATGAGAAGACAAGAACAGAAATATCCAGCGAAAAAAGAAGTCAGTGCGCAATCTAGCAGAAGGAAATGAAGGAAAGGCAGTTAGACTGAAATAGATAACCTAAGGTGGAGTACAGAGGACTCAAGGAAGAGAACAAGGAGCAGCAGTAAGGAAAACAGAAGGCTGCAAAGTAGGAAGCAGGTCTGCAGTCAAGAGTGGCACTAGGTGCAGGCAAACTGTATTGGACTGCGGAGGACTGTAGTAGGCTGAAAGGCAGGGAGTCCAGAAGAACAGGACAGAGAGAGATTAGTAGTAGGTGACAGACAGAGAGCCCAAAAGAATAGGGCTGCTAGGTAGGGAACCCAGAGGAGCAGGGCTGTAAGCAGCAAAGAGGTGCAGGCTGCAAGGTAAGGAGGCCAGGGAACAAGGGCTTGGAGGCAGCAGAAGGTTGCAAGCTGCACGGTAGGGAGCCCAGAGGACAAGGGCTGTAGGCAGCCGGAGTGAGGCAGGCTGCAGGGCAGGGAGCCCAGAAGACAAGGACGGTGGGCAGCCGGAGTGAGGCAGGCTGCAGGGCAGGGAGCCCAGAGGACAAGGATTGTAGGCAGCCGGAGTGAGGCAGGCTGAAAGGCGGGCAGCAGAGGACTAGGACTGTAGGCAGCCGGAGTGAGGCAGGCTGCAAGGCGGGCAGCAGAGGACTAGGACTGTAGGCAGCCGGAGTGAAGCAGGCTGCAGAGCAGGGAGCCCAGAGGACAAGGACCGTAGGCAGCCGGAGTGAGGCAGGCTGCAGGGCAGGGAGCCCAGAGGACAAGGATTGTAGGCAGCCGGAGTGCGGCAGGCTGCAAGGCGGGCTGCAGAGGACTAGGACTGTAGGCAGCCGGAGTGAGGTAGGCTGCAGGGCAGGGAGCCCAGAGGACAAGGACTGTAGGCAGCCGGAGTGAGGCAGGCTGCAGGGCAAGGAGCCCAGAGGAGCAGGACAGTTAGGAGTGAGCCCAGAGGAGCAGGGCCGCTGACTGTAGAGGGCTGCAGAGGACTGTAATAGGCTGCAAGGCAGGAAGCCCAGAGGACAAGGGCTGTAGGTAGAAGGCAGCGGAGCGTGATCGGCTGCAAGGCAGGGAGCCCGGAAAGGGCACTGGAACAAAACAGGATAATGCAGCAACAGGAACAGCATACAAAGTAAAGGGTCAAGGCAAACAGGAGCAGGGAGAACTCAAGATGCAAGACTCGGTGCTCCTGCAGGCAGCTGCTTATATACAGCCCTGCCCTGTTCTGAGGCAGGCTAATTGACAGCACCTGTAGCAGCACACCTGAAGACAATCTGCCTCCTCCCTCTCTGGTCCTGAGCAGGTGGAAGCAGCACTGGCCGCTAGGGCTTCTGGGGATTGTGGTCCCAATAACGATGAATGAGAATAGCCAGGAATTAAGGACTGCAGCCAGGTGCATTGTGGTAAATGTAGTTAATTGAATAAAATAAGAAAGAACCAAAGTTGAGCAAATGGAAATAAAAGACCAAGGCGTGAAAAGGAGTTGTTCAAGGAGTATTTGGAGGATAAATGAGTACCAAGTAGTCCATGATGGTTGCCAATGCGTGCACCAGCGGCGCGGGCATGACAGTTCGACAGCGAGTTCTCTTGACCTTGCACAGATTATCCAGTTGTTCAGGTAGGGGTAGCGTGGATTCCTGGCAGACGCAGCCGCGCCGCCACCGGTGCGAGGCACTTGGTGAACACCCGGGGTGCCGACTTTAATCCGAACGGCAGGGCTCTGAATTGGTAGTGACGCCCCTGGACTACGAATCTGAGGAACTTTCTGTGTCCTTTTAGAATGGGGATGTGGAAGTAAGCATCCTCCAGGTCCAGTGATGATAGGAAGTCGCCCTCCTCTAGCTGTCACAGCACATGCTGGAGGGTGACCATCCTGAATTTCTGTGCCTTGATGTACTTGTTCAACCGACGCAGGTCCAGGATGGGACGCCAGCCGCCTGTCTTCTTTCGGACGAGGAAGTATCTTGAGTATACTCCAGAGCCCCGGAGCCTCTTGGGGACGAGCTCGATGGCCCCCTTCCTGAGCATCGCCCTTACCTCCAACAGCAGTTGAGGGACACGATTCTCCTTCCTGGCCACGGGAGGAATGTGAGTACACTTCTTTTGAAATTCCAGCGAGTGTCCGCAGGCCAGGGTGTCCAGCACCGAACCGTCGGTGGAGATAGACTCCCACACGCTGATGAACTTCGTCAGCCGGCCTCCCACAGGGGTGCTTCGGTGGGGGCCCAACGCAACGGCCGGTTCAGTCCTGCTTGGAAGAGGCCTTGCCGCCTTGGCCTCCTTGCCGACGGCGGCGAGACCTTTGCTGCGGCCTCTGTAGGCCTCCTGGGACGAGGAGCGGCCGCCTGGCGGTAAGTAGAAGAGTCGCCGCTGGATCCCTTGGAGGCTCCCTGTCTGGCTCCAGAGCTCCGAAAGGGCTGCCGTTGCTGAAGGACTCCTCGGGCTCGGGCTGTTTCCGTGTCTGTCTTGATGGCCTGGAGGGACTCATCCACCGTCTTTCCAAACAGGTTGTTGCCGTCGAACGGCATCTCCAACACTCTGGTCTGGACGTCCTGGCGAAAGTCCGTTGCCTTGAGCCAACCTCGTCGTCGGAGGCAAACCCCGTTGCCCAGTTGGCGAAATCTGGTATTGGCAATGTCCGTTGCCACCGTTATGGCGTGATCCGACGCCACCTCTCCTTCCTGCACAATCTGTAGGGCCTCCGCCCTCTTGTCATCCGGTAGGAAGTATAGCAGAGGAGCTATCTTGAACCAAAGCTCCCTGTCGTAACGGGCCACAATCGCTAAGGCATTGGCCGCCTTAATCGTCGTCGCCGCCGACGAGATGACCCGTCGTCCCATGGAGTCCAACTTCTTGCCCTCGCTGTCCGGCGGGGAAGTGGAAGTTGAAGCCGCCGCACCCGCTGCTTTCTTCTTGGCCGCTGCCGAAACAACAGAGTCCGGCGTGGGCTGGACCCTGAGGCACAAGGGATATCCTTTGTGTCATCGCCGCCGCCGTCTTCCGTCCCCGTCGCTGTATCCGTCGCTGTATCCTCTCTAGGGTCCGGCGAAGGGGATGGGAAGGGCGGAGCGGGGTGGACTCTCCTCTGCTTGTTTGGAGGGCTTCGTGACGGGCCTGGTTCTGGATCCTCCGTCGGGGTCCGTGGTAACCTCGTTCTTATCTCGGTACAAAATGGCCGCCGAGCTATCCTGGGGCTCGGGTAATGTCTGCGACGGACGGGATGGCTGCTCCACTGGGCCCTCGTCGTCGCCATCGTCGCTATCTCCGATCACATCAGCGGGAACCGTCTTCCTGGGGAACCTCTCGTTGAGGCCAATGAACCTCTCGTTGAGGCCTTTCACGGTTTCCACCGGATCCTCCTCGGAGGCTGAATCCGAGTCCGTAATGGCCACCCCCCCTCTTTTTCCGCCGGGGTCTTCACAGGGGTCTTCACAATGGTCTGGAAAGAGGATTCACTCCATGGCGGCAGGGAAACTCTGGGCCCCGAGGCCGCCTCCACTGGCGTAGCCTCTGCCGGCTTCGCCAGGGCCGCTGTGACAACCTCGATAGAGGCCTTTGCCGGGTGGATCAAGGCCCTCACCACCTTAGGTGCGTCCTGGGCCTTTGCTTTGGGGGGTGTGTCATTGCCTCGCTCCCCCTCGGCTCCCTTCGAGATCGACCGGGGCCTCTCCAGAAGCTTACCTGGGTTCTCGGACTTCCTCTTCCCCGAACCAGAGCGCTGGCTCGTGGTTGATCGTGCCGGGGAAGTCGCGCCCTGCCTGGCAGCCGAGGAGCCCGACCTTTCGGCGCTCCTGGCGCCCGCAGACTTGCGGTGCTTGGCCTTCTGTTGGGCCCCCGTCGCCGGGGCGCCCTCACAGGACTTAGAAGACCGGTCAGACTTTTTCTTCGCCTTCTCACCTGCTGTGCCCTTCTCCAGCCAGGCGGCGAGGCGGGAACGACTATCTTGCTTGATCCGTTCCGACAGGTTCTTGCAGAACACACAGTCCTTCTCCACGTGCGTCTTGTCCTCATGAAGGCAGTAAAGACATCTCGAATGCTCGTCCTCCTTGAAAACATTTTGCAATCCGCATCCTGGGCAGCTCCTGAACAGCTTGGATCCGGGCGTCGAGTTTCCCTTGTCCTGGGCCATGTCCGTTGAGGTAGGCCACCGATCTTCTGGAATCCTCCAAGAAGTGTAAGTCGACGGAAACTTCACCCTTGAGGGGCGTAGAAGAATTCTGAAACGGGTCCCCGTTATCGGAAGTAGAAACAGTGGAGCTTGAGGCTCGATTAACCGAAAAAGAGAAAAAAAAAAAGCACAAAAACGCAGTAAAAGCTCGAGAGCTAAATACAAGGACTCTCAACACTTGAACGTGCGGTAAACATCTGAGGATGGCTTCTTGGGGAGGGGCTTGGGTAGAGGGCAGTCGTTGGCTGGGGGCAGTATAACCCAGAGATTAGTGATTGCTTACTACTAAGGAAGACAGATCAGAAACAAAACTGATACTGATTTTTTCTTTACCGAGGATTCCCGGCCTGACGACGGGGAATATTCATGAGCATGTGAATCCATGCCAGACCCCATGCTGGAGAATAGGATTGTTTTAAAGGTCAACAGCCTTAAAGGACACAAATGATGTGGCTCGAAAGGAGCGCACATAAAAAATATTTTAGTACAAGATTGAAGTACTAAATCGGAACTTGGATGGAGGTAACACGTTAATGAATCCCTTTAGGGATTGTATGATTAATGGAATCTTGAAGTAGGATACCTCTTCCGACGTGCGCTTTAAGACTGAAAGCGCCGCCAACTATCCTTTAATGGTCCCAGTCTGGAGCCCCAGATTTGCCAAATGTAAGAAAAAAGATAACACTATAGGTGTACTACATTGAAAAGGGTCCACATGCTTTTCCCTGTACCAGCTACAGAATTTGTTCCAATGGCAAAAACTCCATTACGTCACCCGGGAGGTCCCAATCCTTATATCTCAACTTCTCAGAAACCATGCGTGAAGGTTGAGTGTCTTGACCTGTGGATGGAGAACCCGACCCTCCTCTCACGAGAGAGGGTCCTCTCTTTGTAGAAGACGTATTGGAGGGCAGATGGACATGTCCAGAAGGTCTGTGTACCACGTCCTACTGGCCCAGTCCGGAGCAACTAGGATCATGGATTTCCTGAACTTTCTTAACCTCCTGATCACACGAGGAAAGACAGGGACTGGAGGAAACACATACAGGAGAGGAAACTCCCAGTCCACTACGAACGCGCTCCCTAGCGCTCCTCTTGGGAGATACTCCCTGCAGCAGAACAGTTTGCACTTACGGTTGACACTGTTCGCAAATCGATCTATTTGAGGGGTTCCCCAAAGGGCTAAGATCTGTTGAAGGACTTCCTGATCTAGTTCCCACTTGTGGGAGACTGTGTCTGCTCAGAGAGTCCGCCATCGGGCTCTCCTCTCCGGCCAGGTGAACTTTCGACATGGAGCTTCCTTCTTGAATTGCCCAGAACAAGAGCTGCATTGCCTATCTGCACAGTTGTAGTGACCCTACACCTCTTCTTCGTTGAGGTAATACACGGCCACTGTGTTGTCCGCCATTATCAGGAGATTCTTTCCCCGTACAGAGGGCAGAAAGGCCTTTAGCTGTAGTTTGATTGCCCTCCGCTCCAAAAGGTTGATGTGTAGTTTGGACTCCAATGGAGACCGTCACCGCTGACTGTCAGATCGTTGGTGTGAGCTCCCTACTCCATGTGTGAGGCGTCCGTAACCACTGTTCTCTCCGGCTATGGCTGCCAAAAGGGTTCCCCTTTCAGGACGTTGTTCTCGCAGGCCCACCACAGGAGATCCTGTACAACTCTTCTTGGATTAGATCTCACATATTGCCAGAGAACTGAAACCACTGTATCCTGAGGTCCCATTGGAGGGATCTCAATCTCAGGTGAGCCTCTGGCACCAGGAAAACGCAGGATGCCAACCTCAAAAAGTCGAAGGCCGGGTGAAGCTGGGCACTCTGCAATTTGGAGGCCATCTGCGAGATGTGCTGAGCCCTCACCTTGGTTGAATAGGCTTTACCCAAGGATGCATCCAGGACTGCTCCAATGATTTAGAGTCTTTGAGAAGGTATCATGTGGGACTTCTTGTAATTGAGGGAGAAGTTCAGTCTGTGGAGAGAGTGGCAGGTCATGCTGAGATGTTCCAGGGCCTGTTTGCGCAAACAAGCCCTGATCAGCCAATCGTCCAGGTAGGGGAAGGCGCAAGTCCCCCCCCCTCTACTGTGACTTGCTGCCACCACTACCATTAACTTGGTGAAAACCCTCGGGCGGAGGCCAGCCCAAAAGGCAGAACTCGAAACTGATAGCGAGAACTACCAATGGCGATCCTCAGGTACTTTACGTGCTTTTGATGAATAGGCAGATGAAGGTTTAAGTTACTTACCTGTAACTATTGTTCTCCAGCATGGGTTTGGCATGGATTCACATGCTCATGAATATTCCCATTCGTCAGGCTGGGAATCATCTGTAAAAGAAAAAAAAAACAGTTTCACTTTCAAACTGTATTTCTCCTATAAACCAATCACTTTACTCTGGGTCAAACTGCCCCCCATCCAATGAGAGTCATCTCCAGATTTGGTAAGCACGTAAAGTGGCAGTATGAACCAAGAAGAGCCACACAGGGGAAGGAGGGAGGGTTTGCATGTGAATCCATGCCGGACCCATGCTGGAGAACATACCAGAAGGCCCTGGGAGAGCCGCAAGGAAAAGGACAAAGTGGTCATACCGGGGTCTAGCAAAACCCTGTATACAGTCGTCTTTCAGGCACGTAAATGGAAAGCTAAGGGAAACGATTCTTGCATAGTGAGAAAGGAGAAGGAACTGTGTGTTTGACAAGAGTAAACCCGACGGAGGGATGCCAACAGAACGGGGGGCGAAGCATGATGCCCCAATGAACAATGAACATTGCGTTGACAAGAGTGAACCCGATGGAGGGATGTCCACAATGGATTGTTTTAAAAGACAATAAGATTTGTGAATGCAAAAGGCGAAATCTTGTGAATTAAAGCCGCAGTGAACCCGACAGAGGGATGCTGCTATTCCAGAGAGATCTGAGCCCATAAGAGGGGGATCGAGGGAGTGAAAAGCCATCACCCACCGTACATACAGAAAGGAACGTTTTGTTTTATTATTTTGAACCCATCAGATCCTCGGAGGCAAGAGTCATTTTGTAGGAAAGAGATTTAAAAACCGAAGATCTTGATACCCGAGAACGGAACTGTAGTCTTGTGCTGGGAAAGCTCGAGAGTGTGTTAGGCTCACGAGTTCCACCTTGTCCCATGCTAAAACGTCGGGCAGGGCGACCCCCTGGCTAGAACATCCCCACTTATCATTTGTGAACACTTCTTTCTTTTGAACACTATCCCACTCTCTTTTTTTTTAATTTAGTTGTAAGGATTGGCAATTGTTTTCTTTTTAGTATAGGCCCTTTTATTTGACAAGAAGCCACTAGGACTGCCTTATTATTATTTGATGGTCATAGCTTGCTCCCATCTTAGATTTAGGTTTAGATTAGGCATTTTCCTAACCTACCTATACAGTTTGGTAAACACCCTTGAACTGTGATCACGTTTGTCTGTCTTTACTGTTGCCACCATGAGCTCCTTACAAGAAGCAGAGCCATGAACTGGTAGTGCTGACCGTGAACCACGAATCGTAGGAAATTTGCGGTGTTTCTTGTCAATGGGGATGTGGAAGTAGGCGTCCTCCAGATCCTACATCAGAAAATTCCCTTCCTCCAGCTGGCAGAGCGCGTGTTCTAACATGACCATCCACAACCTTTGGGACTTTAAGTACTTGTTAAGCCGATGCAGATCCAGGCTTGGCCTCCAACCCAGTTTTCTTTCGAACCAGAAAGTATCTGGAATATACTCTATCGCCCCCTTCTGTAACATGGCACGCACCTCTCGCAGAAGCTGTGGGCTGTGCTGTTCTTGCTGCGGCACTGGTGGAATACGACACCTGCTTTTTAACACCAAGGTGTGCCCCTTTCCGAGAGCGTCCAGCACCCATCTGTCAGTGGCAATCTTCTTCCACGCGCTGAGGAACTTTGCCAGCCGATCCCCCACTGGGGTGTATAGTGGGGGCCTGAGGTCACGGCCGGTTCAGGTCTGCTTGGGGGTAAGGGCCCTGCCCTGTGGGCAGGGCAACACTGTCCTCTGCTGCCTTGACCAATGTATGCTTCTTGAGTGGAGAAGCGTGACGGCTGTTACGGGGTAGTATATCCCTTGGAAGATCTGCCAGGCTTTCGTCTGGACGAATGAAAGGAAGACAACTGACATTGTTGCAGGGTTCCCAGGGAGCGCGCTGTCTCTGTGTCGGTTTTTATGGCTTGTAAGGACTCATCGACGGCCTTGCTGAAGAGGTTCTCACCATCGAACGGCATATCCAGCATCTTAACCTGAACATCCTGGTGGAGGTTTGTTATCTTCAACCCCTTTGTCGACTAAGGGACAAGCCATTCTCCATCCGGCAGAAACTTGTGTCCGCGGTGTCCACCGCCACTGTAACGGCAGGGTCAAAGCCCACTTCCCCTTCTTGAAACAGTTCCAGTGCCTCTGCCTTCTTGTCCTCGGGCAGGAAGTATAGACTAGGTCTCAACCTTGTACCATAGTTCCCAGTCACATCAGGACAAAATGGCTAGGGCATTAGCTGCCTTGATGGTAGAGGCTGCCGTGTAGCTTATCCTCTTGCCCATTGCGTTCAGCTTCTTCCCCTCCTGTTCCTGAGGTATCATGGCTGCCGACGATGGGTTTGCCGAGTGCTTCCTGGCTGTGGCCGAGACCACTGAGTCGGGAGAAATCGGGGATCTTAAACATCTGGGAGCTGAATCTGGTATTCTGTACTTTTTCTCCAATCTGTCACGCTTGTGCAGGGCCGTACTCTGGTTCTTCATTAGCGCCAGGCCCTCCTCCTAGATATCCCGGAAAGGAATGGATATGAGGGTCTTTCTTCTGGACTTGCGCTGCTGGTACAGGAACACTTCTTTCTTAGTTTCCTCGGTTACTAACTGAAACAGTTCAGAGGCCCTGGACATCATAGAATTAAAGGATCCAACTTCGTCTGGGGGGGGGGCCCTATGGGGGTCGTCCACATTCAGTGTTTCTTCATCAGCTGGCACAAAGTCATCGTCCTCGTCGGTGTCTGTAGCCATAGCAGTCGTGTCTGTGCGTGGAGCCCCGGGTGGAGTCCGGAATTTTGCGCAGAGTTTGAAAAGGCTCCTGCTTTTCCTTCTCCATCAGACATGGTGGGAAGGCACAAAGTAGAGCTAAGGCGTGCCTTCTCGAAACTTCGATGGACGATCCAACGTTGGATGAAGATCTTCACCAGCAGTGGATCCCCGCTGTCCGTAGCTGTCCTTTGTCGAAAACAATTAAGCAAAAATTGGTCAAAATGATTCAATGTCTATGGAAAAATTTGAAATTGCACAAAAAAATCTCAGAGAGCAACGTGAGGACTCCCAACACTGAAGCGTGTGGTAAAAATCTGAGGATGGCCACCATGGGTGGAGCTTAGGGAGAGGACGGTCATTGGATGTGGGCAGTATGACCCAGGGGACGGACAGTGATTGATTGGTTTAGAGGAGAAATACAGTTTTAAAGTGAAAGTGTTTTTTCTTTTACCAAGGATTCCTAGCCTGGAGACAGGGGGGATTCCCTGCCAGACCCCATACTGGAGAACTTGATTACTGAAAGATAGTGATTCTAAGGGATAAACTACAATAATGTAAGTATGCATACATTGTGTATACCTTTTCACATCACAGTCTGATGTATCCACAATTCCATAGCAATATTCAACAATGACATACATATTTATCTACAGATCCCTACATGTGTTACTCTATTAAGGATTGACATGACTTGTGGCTACATACCAATTTTCTACTTCATGAGCAAGCTTTAAGTTAGGCACCGTTCCTTACAGTGTTAACGCTCAGATCATTATCTTAGAATATGCCGGACAAAATGAGTGACCATCCACATGTATCACAGGAGGTGGAGTGTTAATTTGGAACTTATGCAGACCCTTTCAGAAAATACTTCCATATGAAGAATCTATCACTTACTTGATCTTCACCAAAAGATTACGGTGATGTTTTATTGCACTAGATATAACTCGAAGGTACGCCACCTATGACCTACCCTTAGATCCCTAAACTAAAACAACCTTTTGAACTTACTCCATAGAGACAAACAAAGCTTAAAGTATGAAGAAAACCTGCGTTGACAATAAGATTACCTGTTCCTGATGAAGAGACTTTGATCCCGAAACGTGTTGAGCTCTTTATTATTTATGTTAATTATTACTGTTGTCCTTTTCAACATTTTAGGATTTTTAATTAAATTCTGACAATTGCCAGAATTAAACCAAGAAACGTTGTTGTGTATACATTCACATTTGAATATTTGTAAACTTTCACTGATCGTATCTCAGTGACTTTGGTGTGCAGGGGACGGCAGTGTCCACCAATTAGGACACTACTTTTCTCTTGATTCACAGTAGCAGCTTTTTGTGCTACAGCGTTATTTTCTCCCCTGAACCCCTAATTTAGCCTTATCCAACAAGTACTACACCATCTGGTGTGCCTAACTCTATATTACTCAGAGGTGTGCTTAATACTGATTTTCGACAGTTCGGAGACTATAACAGGCAAGTGTGTGCACAAAAAAAAAAGTCCTGGTAAGAGTATACCTGGCAGTTACAAGTATGCTTAAGAAAGTCCTGTCAAGAGAGTGCACCAGGCAGTCACAAGTGTGTTTAAAGAAAACCCTGGCAGGGAAATATAACAGACAAGTATGCGCACAAGCACAAAAGAAAGTCCTGGTAGGGAATTACAACAGGCAAGGACAAACTGAGCAGTACATAAGAAGTGCATCACCGAAGGGGATCTTGAGAAGGATATGTCAGGACTAGCCAAAGGCTGTCTGGAAACAAAGAGAAGAGGAGTAAAAACCAGGCAGAGGCATACACCAGGTATCCTAACAGGATAAAGACAAAGAGGCAAGTTGTTTTGTGTATCAGTAGTGTTGTGGATGAAGAGAAACTCAAGGAACTGTTATCTTTGAGTATACAACAGAAAAGAAAAATCCAGGAGAAGGGAACCACCCTCTGGAACAAGGAACTCCATCCCTCTGGAACTTTTGTGTTGCAGTTACGCATTTTTTTTCTTTTGAACATTTACAAACCACTCAAGGCCAAATATATTATTACCCTTTTCACCTTAGAGTTTATTTCATTAGTGTGAGAGGGCCAGAATAGTACTGTGGATACGGGACGGTTTTGTTTTGGACATTCTGACATCGCCAGGCCCTTTGTTTTGGTTTTAGGTAGGGAAACACCTCTAGTTCAAGGACAGAGAGGCATTTCCCCAACCCCCTTTATTTTAGTAAAGGTACCAAAACCATGAATCCCCTGTGTCTGAGTCTCATTCCTGGCTCCTCACAGCTGGTTGTATCTGGAAGGGCAGTGTTTGTGTTGTTTGTTGTCAGCGGTTATTGGGTTTGTTGCTTGGTTAGAGTGTAATGTGGTTTGGGTGTTTCGGTGGGTTGATTCACTAGCTCTAGGGGCGTGTGTTGTTGGTGTGAGGTGTGGAAGAGGGAATTGGTCAGTGAGTTTTGGGGGATCTCTGGCATGTAAAACATTTCGAAGAACAACAAATAAATAAAATACAAATAATACCACCAGAGCAGCTCCATATTAGAATCTGGCCTGATTTATGTACTCCACTGCAAAATACGACCCCAATGTTATGCATGGTGTATTCATTTGAAACAGCTAACTTCTGCCCCACTGCGTCTAAAACCCAAATATAATGTATACTTTCCCAAGTAATTTATTTGCACACTCCGTACCAGCACAACCGGCCTTTCAAGTTTATTGGTATGTTGGAAAACACACAATTTTTCCTACACCAGCTAGCATCATATAATAATTTGTGTTCTTAGGCCGAGATGTGGTTTGTTGACCAAATTAGTGACTGTGTTCTTGGAAGGCCTGGATTTGAACCCTGACTCTTGACCATACAGGGTAATCCTAGGCAAATCCCTTACTCTTCTTGCACTCGTTATTGAGAACTTGCACTTTGGCATTCAGACGGCTTCATACTGGCATCCAGCCTGCTTCTAAGTATCAGAAGTAAGGGAACTAAAAAATGACAAAGTTACTCACCGTAGTGACTACCTTACTCCCATAGTCCCTTTTCTTCAACACTTGTGGGACATTCCATCCTTTGGGACTGGACCGCAGCACTTATAAAGCATAAAAAATGTAAATGTTTGTCCTTTTATTTTTCTGCGGGGCTACCGCACGTGACCATAGCCCCGCCCTGAGCATCGCCCTTCAGTCCTTTTCTATCAGCAGGTCCAGGACCATTTAGCAATAACCGAGAAAACTTATTGGAGGGGAAGGCGGGAGGGCGTACGTATGGAGGAAAGGGTCCTATGGACTAGGAGTAAGGTAGTCCCTACGGTGAGTAACTTTGTCCTACTCCTACGTCCCGTCCCCTTTACTCCATACTTGTGGGAGATTCTCAAGCACTGACCATAGGTACTACGGGTGGATGGAAAACATCCTATTGAAATAAATTATTGAGAACTGCCTGGCCAAATTGGGCATCAGCCCGGGAGCTCAGGTCAAGACAGTAATGTTTGCAAAAAGCCGATGGAGAGGCCAACATAGCCGCCCTGGCGATGGACTCCCAAGGGACGTACTTCTGGAAAGCAACTGCAGCCGCTTTGCCACGGACCAGGTGTGCATGGATGCCCTTTGGTGGCTGAAGGCCCTGAAGATTGTAGGCTTCAGAAATAAATGATGCAATCCAGCAGGAAATGTATGCTTTCGAGGCTGTTTTCCCTTTGGTTCGCCGAACGTGACAAAGAGTTGTGAGGTGCTTTCAAGTTCCCTAGTTCTATCGAGGTAGAACTTCAGGGCTCTCCCAATGTCTAGATATGCAGAACTCTCTCGGCATAAGAGGCCGGGTTCGGGAAGAAGACCGGTAAAGAGATTGACTGGTTCAAATGAAAATCAGTAACCACCTTAGGAAGAAAGGAGGGATGAGTGCGAAGCACAACCTTGTCCTTGTGGAAAGTGAGGATTGGATGTTCCACAGAAAGAGCTAGAGCTTGCTTACTCGCCTTGCCGGTGTTACTGCAATCATAAAAGCAACCTTCCAAGAAAGGACATGAATCCCAGACCCTCTGGCATAGAGAGGACCGTGGAACTGGAGCAGGTTTGAAGGACAAGGGAACAAAAAGAAAAATATTCCCTGTGATGCTAAGTGCATCAGACCCGACCGCGCAGAGGAAAGGACTGGAGGGCAATGCGCAGGCGGTGCTTAGGAGGGCAGGGCTATGGCCATGTGCGGTAGCACCATGGAAAAATAAAAAAAAGACAAACATTTTCATTTTTGATGCTTTAAAAGTGCTCTGGTCCCGTCCTGAAGGATGGAATGTCCCACAAGTATGGAGGAAAGGGGACGGGACGTAGGAGTATATATAATGGAGGCTGCTTTATGTTAAAACCATTGTAGTTTCAAGTGTTCCATTGTGTTCTACGAGTGGTATAGGATTATATCCCATTCTATTTAAAAGTGTGGTTCTGCATGCTGTATCACATAAAATCTGCAATATTAGCACATGGAAATCGTTATTGACCTTCTCTCAGCCAATCAGAATGTTTACAGCCCAGTCAATAACTACTGCCATTGACAGGGAAACAATGCAATGTCCAGGCAAGATTTTGTTTTAACAAGACAATTCCTCTCTGGGAGAACCTTTTTTTTTTTGCTGCAGCATGCATTTAACACAAGAAAGATAACATGGGAAAACCCTTTACTTTTACATGAAACATAATTGTATTTTTTTTTTATTTGAACTTTACTCAGTTACAACTAAGTTTTGTCAAAACCTTCCACATTAAACGAAGCTATTTGAGAGGGGAGAGGACTAAATACCTCCCCTGAGAGCTGGCCAGGCCTCTTTGTGACAGTAGCGAGCAGATTACGTAAGGGATCTTTATGATTTTCTTTAAGCTGAGTCAGAGTCCAGGACCGAGCCGCCCTCGGGCCGTAGACGGTTTATCTGGTCAAACACTAGTTCGATCAGTTTGGCCAGGGCTTGGGTCCATCTCGAAACATAATGCAGGCTCATGTTACTCCTGTTCCAGTCAAACAAGTTGCTATTAAAATGCTTAACCTATGAAGACATCCATGTCATTTAAACACTGAAAAACAAAACCACATTTAATTTGCCAACTCAATTTGTCTATTGACTTTACTCACTGCAAAAGCACCATTTTTAACTTTACCACAAAAACTTTAAAACGTATATGTGCTAATAGCTTTATAGAGCTCAAGAGGGGTCATTATCGCTTGGATAATGACCCCCCCCCCAAATTTATGGTTCATTATCCTGCGATAACGACCCTTCCTCCTCAGTCTATAAAAGTACACGTTCTGTCTATCCCACTTAATATGCCGATTTTGACACATCACTAGCTCCCGTTTGTGACTTGCACGTAGATTGTACTTGGGTAAAAGTTAAATGCCAGAAGTGCCGTGTCCAAAAAGGACATTTACATTTATAATACACTTGCATTGTATAGATTTGTAATAAATAGTGCTACTTAATATTGGCCAAAAATAAATCGTAATATATATCAAGTTCTTTATCCGGCACTTCATGCCAGATCCCTCGTGCTTCTAAGCGCTTTAACACGACATCAGAGACAAGTTATTTGTTGCCAGGGACAAGACGTGCTTTATTGAAGCTATTTTGTACGCTCGCCAAACAGGCTTTGGCATCAACCTCTGTTATTTTTTCCAGTGTCCCCTAAGTGGCAGTATTGTTCCAAACTGTTTATACCGGTGAGTCACATTCTGTTCAACATTACTTTGCCCCTGGAATCGCAGGTTAGAGGTGCTGCCTGTTATAACACTATACAGATGCACTTTATGGAGGCCACGCTCAGTGTAGGCGCACACACTTAGTGGTGACAGTTACCTATCTGTTGCCAAAGGAGAAACGCCAGACATGCGAATGCCCAAGCACGCTGACAAAATATGCACCAAATAAACACGTTGTTAGAAGCTTTGACTTGGTTTCGTACGCTAGTGCTTAGCTGGGGGCAGTTTAGGGCTTGCCTGAGGTAGGATTAATTTCTGAAATTTAGACTATATAGAACTCTTGAATGTAAGCAGTTTATGTCGTTTTTTTGCCTTGCTATGCAAGGGTTGAAGAGGTCAGGAAGTCATGGTGTGACCTAGGATGCACGCGCATTTTCTAATAGCGTTCCAAGAGTTTGTAATAAACCCAGTAATGTTGAAATAATTAAAGAGACAATGAAAGTGCGACAGTGGTTGCTTTTTCTTGGAGTTAAGCAGGCACATTATCCATAGGGGCTACAAAACCAAACAAGCATTGGCATGCCAACAATTTGGGCTTTTGTATAGGCATGGGCAAGGCACTTGATAGGCACAGCCATTGTGGTATTAACTACCCATTGTTGGAAGCAGGTGCCAAATATTGCAAGTACCAGGCATCTAATAGCAGTGCCTGGCAAAAGCTTAACAATGCTTGCTTTAAACTGAACTTCAGTGGCTTTGCCAATGTTTGTTTTAACAGCCACGCAGAGGGCTTATAAATCGAAAAGCTGAAGGCAGGCCTTGAAGAAATGTGTATTAAACCACTGGTGTGTTTACAATTCCAATTAAGTCATCAACTCTTAGAAGACTGCTTTGAACAAACACGTTGAATGCAAAGCCTGATGGTGGGGTTCATTAAAGTGAGCTCTAAGAGTTCACATGAGGAGGTGGTTTGGAAGGGCAGAGGCGGAAATGTCCGTAGGGATTAGCAAAATAGGGAGCTACATGTATGGCTCTTCGAACTTTATGGACATTGTTGGATTGGAATTAATTCATAATTCAACTGTGAAATATATATATATGTATATATATGTATATATATATATATATATCCACGCACACACGAATTTACCGCAAAATTATAGATTTTGTTAACATATTATATGGGTTTGCCTCGGTGGCGTAATAGTGTTCCATTGACCTGGGGAGCCTGCTGTCTCTATCTGCATTTTGATTCCAACCCGGGAGAAACAATTGGGACACAAAAGGAAGATGAAAAACATTGGTGTGCCTTTGCTTTTCTCAAGTTAAATGGGTGGGCACATAACACCTACATACTATGTGGCACTCCTCACATGTCATTCCTCCATCTGTACTCCAATGCAATAGTTTCGGCGTATAGGTGTTGCGAGTGATAATTAGGGCTGTACCGAACTTCGGCTTCGAGTCCCTATTCTGCCGAAGTTCGGCTGAAATACAGCTATCCGGCTTCGGCAGAATAGTTTCTGTGTAGGGACTCGAAGCCGAAGTCCACTTTCTATGATTAACTGCCCTCTCCCTGTTTGGGAGATGACAGCCAATCATAGAACGTTTTACAGTGTTCAGGCTGCAGAAGCCAAACAAGCTGTTTGCCTATTGGCTTCTGCAGCCTGACCACAGAGGAACCAGCCTAACGTGTTGAAATAGGAAGCGAGGGAAGGGAACAGTTCTTCCCTTCCCCCGCTTCCTATGCCAACGGGCGGGCTCCAGCAGATGCCAGCACCCGGAGAGAGCACCAGGTAAGTGACCATGACCCCCTCCCATGCCCCTTCACTGCAGTTATATTGTTGTTCATCGGGCCACCGGTGCAAAGCCGGTGGCCCGACATTGTTTTGCATGAGGCGGCGGGGCACTTTGCAGACCCCGGCAGCCTCCATTTCAAATGTGCCCCCCCATGCCCCCTCATCACAGTGAGGCCGTGGGGGAGCCCTGCTCCCCCATGGTCTCACCGCAATAATTTTGTTAAAGCCGGTGGCTCGACATTGTTTGACATTGGGGGGACGCTCCTGCAGGAGCGGCCCCCCAGACTCATGAGGCCGCCAGGGCACTTTGCCCACTCCGGCAGCCTCGAATTCAAATGAGCCCCACCCACCCCCTCCGTTGTCCCATGGTATCCCATGTCCCCCCACTGTTGTCCCGCAATGTTCTGCCATGTTCCCCCACCCCACATTTGTCCCGCAATGTTCTGCCATGTTCCCCCACCCCTCCATTGCCCCATGATGATCTCCCATGTCCCACACCCCTCCATTGTGCCATGATGTCCCTGAAGGAGCGGCCCCCAGGGTTGCTTTTAGCCTTGCCCCCCATAGAGTTCTGCGTCTAAAATGTTTTATGAGTGGATCTCAGTCCCGCTGGCTGTCATGGGACTTCTGCGTCCCAAAGAGTCTCATAGTTTGTTCCTTTTAGGCCATAGAGTTTCTTGATCTTATGATCCAGTTGTCCTGGCCCATTTATTTGTTCTTGTAGACTTGTTGTGACAAAATGTGATGAGTAAAAAAAATGTGCATTTTCTTAATCCTGCAACACTTGTCTAGCAGTAACATCATCCTTCTCTTTACTTTAGTTATACCACAGCCCAGAAAAGACGCAGCACCTACCAAGGAAGCTCACCCCAGAGACGGATTTACACCACCTTGATGCAGATGCCTGCTTAGTGCCTACAATCCTGGTGAGTACTATGGGGGTGTTACTATTCAGGGGAAGCTTGAGGTGGGAGGTTAGCACTCGGTGCATATGCCTGATTAAATGAAAGGCTGCTATATTATGTTTCTTGCCATCAATGGATGTACATAATGGCTCCTTCAACTCCTGGCAATTTCAAGTGAGGTTTTTGTCGTTTATATTTTGTTTTTTTACATAGTTATTTTTGATAAAAGGCTTTTTCAAAAACTTTTTTAAAGGGAACCCTGATACCACTTCAGAGCCCCGAGCCATCATGCAGTACTGCCCTGCCGCCAAAACTCTTAAGTTTGACTTTTGCTTTACATTTCTTTGTCACCAGTACAAGCTTCTGATTTACCTAAAGGCCCACAAGCAACAGCTAGGAGACGTGCCCAGCAGAAACCCTATCCCTCGCCCAGAGATGCAGAACCCCCTTAGTTGTCGGCATGAGTAGCACCAAGGAGAAAACCAGCCCTGTGTGCGATTACTTTACCATAAAAATGGATGATAACTCCAAGGCAGTGTGTTCTGTGTGCCTTGCGGTTTTGTATCGTGGATCTGCAAACTCGAGGCAGTGCAGCACATCAGCACTGAACAACCATCTGTGGTCCAAACATCACAATGAATATGTCCAATATGAAAGGAAAAAAGAGGCAGTTGTTGGGAGAATCAATAGCAATGTGTCTCCCGCAAAGTGCAAGAGGGCATTGTCACAGCTGTCCATTAAAGATTGTCTGGACAAAAAACAAGTGTGGCCTCTGGACAGCCCTTGCGCACATGCAGTGCATCGCAGTATTGGCAAAATGATAGCGCTAGACTTGCAACCATTTTCTGTTGTTGAGGATGTCGGTTTTGTGCACTCCATAAATTTGAGACTAGGTACAAAGTACCATCACGTAAATATTTTTCAACGCGCATCATCCCTGACCTGTATGAGGAAGTGAGCCAGTTTATTGCTTCAGAGGTTCAGAGGGCTGAGAAAATTGCATTTACTGTGGACATTTGGACATCTGATAACACTGAAATCTGTTATGAGCTTAACAGGGCATTGGCTGGTCAGCAACATGAAAAGGCATCGAGTTTTGTTGCAGTGCGAGGCTTTTGGCGGAAGCCATACTGGTGCCAAAATAGGATTAGCATTCCAAGAAATGCTAGAGAGGTGGCAAATTAGCCATTCCAAAGTGCACGTCATTCTTCGGGCTAATGCAGCTAACATGTGCAAGGCCTTCAGAGAAGCAGACTTAGCTAGTGTGGGGTGTTTTGCTCACACCCTACAGCTTTGCATCCATGATGGCCTTTTTGTGTAAAGATCTGTGTTGGACATGAAGGCACATGCAAGAAAACCTGTAGGCCACTTCAAACATTCTAGTTCCGCCACGCCCCGCCTGCACGCACTGCAAAAAGATGTAGGGTTGCCTGAATTGCAGTTGATTCAAGATGTATCTACACGGTGGAACTCGTCCTTTTTGATGCTGGGGTGACTGGTAGGGCAGAGGCGGCCAGTAAGTTTGTACTGTGCGGAGGACGATAAAGTGTCAAATCTTTCTGCCTGCCAGTGGCTTTTGGCAAAAAATGTTTTATCTTTGTTGGCACCCTTTGCAGAGCTCACAAAGGAGATTTGCTCCCATGCATCAACCATCTCCTTGGTGGTTCCTGCTGTGAGAGCTTTAAGGGCCGACCTGAGCTCTGGCGAGGTTAGGGACACTGGTGTGAAGCTAGTGAAAGCAGAGTTATTGAAGTCTGTAGAGGCAAGATTCAAAGACATTGAGGCTATACCCATCTACTGTGTGGCAACAGGCATCGATCCGCGGTTCAAATTAATATTTTTCAGCAATGATGTTGTGGCCAACAATGTGAAATGTTCTATGCACTATACTGCCTTAGCCCTCTGTGAGCAGTCCTCCCCTCCTGGAGGGGCAACCTGCAGACTCTGACCCACAAGAGGACAAGCCACCACCCAAGAAGAGTGTTCCACCATGTGGCATATGGGCATTCTGGGACAGTGTTGCAATAGAATGCCTCCTTAGTTTATTCATTGAAATGCTGTTTATTATGCCCTGGAATATGTTTGCCTAAAAAAACAACTATTCGGCTCACTATTCGGCTCCGGCCGAATAGTTGACAAAATATTCGGTATTCGGCCGAATACTAAATATGCTATTCGGTACAGCCCTAGTGATAATAACCCAAACTTAAAACGAGCGTTCACCTTTACTTACATTATTGGAAACAAACACAGACTATCAGAAGAAATGCTAATTTTGTTTGTGTGGGTTGCATGCATCTAAAATTGCAGATTAAATAATAGGGCAAACAAACTTCCAAATGAATACATGTTCATTTCGATTTTTCACGCGGGTTTCATGGGCAGCTTTATTTTCTTCTTGCTTACCAATGGCAGAAGAGGCCACATGAGGACTGGTGCCACTTTCTTCCGCTCTGACAGGTTTAAGTTTCCCTCCGCAGCCTGTCAAGCCACTTCAGATTTTTCTCAGCCCACCTCGCGTTTCCATCACTTTCACTGAGACTGACGCCTCGAGCACCAGCGAATCTAAAGGATCGCTCGCTCTACCAATAGGGGCCAGCGCTGAGCTGAAGCTGTCCTTTGGGCCCAGTTGACAGCAAAACAAGGTGACCCGAAATTTAAAAGAAATCCCAATTCTCTTACAAGTGCAAAATCCAGTTCCAAAAAAAAGTTCGAGCACAAAAATTAAAGTTATGCGATTGTATATTAAACTGCAAAATAGTTAAGACAAGTAATATGTTTATATACGACCATATTGTGTTTGGTACAGTATTATTTTTAGGGAAACAAAATTAAATAACATAGTTTATTGTGATATACTCCAACATTTGGACTTTACACAACATAAAATTCTTAATATAGAGAATACAGAAAGTAAAGATACAAATGTGCGAGAATACAAATAGAAGTATACAGGTAAAAATACACAAGTAAAAATACAGTTCTGTGTGACACAAAATAAAAGTGTACCACACTGCATCATATAGATCTGTGGTACTAAGACCTTACAGGCACTTGATGTATATTTAATTCAGCAGACCAGTGCAGCAATAAAATAAAAACACATCTTTTAAATGTGACTAAGATATGATTAATGTGCAATGCGCAGATGGACATTTCAATTCCACTGCCAAGTACATTCTACTTCCAAATACTACAAGATACATCAGGCAATTCAATTCAAATCGTGGATCAAATTCATAGAGGAAGGAAGGAGGAGGCTGGGGAAGAGGGGGAGCAAGGGAGAAGAGGGGGAAAATAAATTCGCAAACACGGCTGTCTAATTTCATTAATCAGGCAGTAGTGCATTAACATGCTGCCACACTCTAAAATAAGGCAAGCTGCACTGAGATAGAATGCAAATTCAAACAATAACCCCCAAAAAAAGTCAGCAGTAATCGCCTCATAGGAACGGACAAAGCTGCCCAGGGTGCACATATATAAAGGCTCCAGTTCCATACACTGAGTAAGACACCGTGTGCTGTCTCCACCTGGTCAGATTTACAACATATTCGACAAAACCTAGGTTCCAAGTGGGGGCCCAACACCGCCATTACTGGCAGTTGATTTATGCGAAACTTTAGAATGAACTGTCTAACTTCAGGGATATGCCAAAATATAAAGGTAAATTAATCAGATTTACCTTTAAATCTGATTAATGTCCGCTCCCTTTGCAAGCAAATAAACACACTGCAGAACTTTCCACACTGGTCTATCTTGTCTCCCAAGTCAAGACCCTCGTGCAGTAGTACCTCCTAGAACACCCTCTTACTGTGTTTACCACTGCCATATCGCTTCACTACATGTATGTGCTTGTCATTATTGCTAACTTGGATGCCCCTGCCTGCTTTCAGGGACACATGCATCCTTTTTGACTTATAAAAAACCAGGCAGTCTGCTACTTACATGAGCATGCTGCAAGGCTTCATTAAAGCGAGCTCACAGTTGCCAAGAGGAGGAGTTTTGGGCAGGGAGATGCAGGAATGACTATAGGTATTGGCATGGCCATGGGCGAGTTAAAGGTTGCAGGGGTAAAGGACTAACATATCTGCAGAGATTTTCATGTACCTTTTTACTTATGCTCTGGCAGAGTTGTTTGTAGAGGTGTTGGTCTTCGGCTGTGCGCTGCAGCGACGGCTCTACAGTTAGAGGAGGCGTTACTGATATCTACTTCACAGCACAAACGGTACTATATTGATCATCTTATATATGATACAGGATATGATAAGGCATTTATAATGCGCCTATACACAAGTGTTTCAAAGTGCGACGCAACAAGGGTGGGGAACAGAGGGAAGACAAAGACAACGATCCTAGTAGGCCAGGTGTCATTCAGATCGGGGCAGTGCATGGGAAGGAGGAAGGGGAAAGTGCGGGGTGAAGGGGGAGGGGACAGTGCAGTACAAGGGATAATAGAATAAATAAAAGTACGGCCAGCTGGTGGCAAGTGCAAGTGCAGACATCGGGTGTCAAGTGCTGGTAGCGGGACTGAACGGATACAGAAGACAGTCCCCAAGTGCAGG
Source organism: Ambystoma mexicanum (assembly GCF_040938575.1). Taxonomy (NCBI): domain Eukaryota; kingdom Metazoa; phylum Chordata; class Amphibia; order Caudata; family Ambystomatidae; genus Ambystoma; species Ambystoma mexicanum. The sequence continues at coordinate 79,179,137 of NC_090936.1, forward strand.
GGTTGCCCGAAGGGCAGTGCACGTGTGTGACTGGTAGGGGAGGGGACCTGGGCTCGAGCTCAGAGGGTGGCCAGGTAACCAGTGCAGTTTCAGTTGCAGTCAGTTATTCAGCAGGGGAGAGGAGGAGAAAAAGCAGAAGAGAAAGGTTTTGAGGAGCTTCTGGAACCGGAGAGGATTCTCCTCAAGTTTCAGGCAGGCTGTTCCAGAGGGAGGCCCTAGCCGAAGAAAGATCTACCACCAACTTGTTGCTTGGAGAAGCGACTGACCCTGAGCAAGTTGGAGGCGAGTGAGCGAAGAGCACAAGAAGGAAGATATTTAGGAAGAGAGAGCTGAAGATATTGAGGCCCCAGAAGGCCTTGTGGACAATGCAGAGGGCTTTGAATTTAATCCTCGGAGCCACCGCAGAGATTTCAGTTCTGGAGAGACCTGATCCCTGGGCTTGAGGCCAAGGACACGTGTCGCAGTCCTGTGCTGGTTGAGTTGCAGAGGGCGGTGAGTAGAAGCAGGCAGATTTAGAAAGAGGCTGGTGCAATAGTCCAGCCCAGAGAGAATCAAAGCTCTGGAGACAGCAAGCTTCTGGGGGAAGGAGAGGAAAGGAAGAATGCCTCTGTGGAGGTGCAGCTTGTAGTGTGACTCCTTAGAGACGTTGGAGATGTGAGGAGAGAAGGAGAGTGTAGAGTCGAAGATGACCCGAGGTTTTTAGCCTCACAGGTGGGAGCAGGAATAGGGCCAAGAGAGGCCGGCCAGAGAGTGACAGGAAAGGAGGGAGCAGGGGTGCCGATGAGGAGAATCTCAGTCTTACTGGCATTAAGGCAGAGATCCTTGGCAGCGCACCACTCCCGGATGGCAGACAGGCAGTCAGAGAGGAGAGGGAGAAGAGGTGGCTGAAGGTAGCCTGACAATGAGCTGACTGTCATCCCCATAGCACTGGAAGTCAGGGCAGAGCGCGACAATGCGGTGGGCAAGCAGTGCCAGGTATTGGTTGAACAGCCAGGGAGAGAGGTTAGACCCTTGGGGAACACCACAAGTAGAGATAGAGGAGAGGAAGGACCCAAGTTGAACCTGGGAGGGTCGGTCAGAGAGGAAAGAAGTCAGCCACGCCAGGGCCTGACCGGTGATACCCAGGTTATCACGGAGATGGTTGAGCAGGATGGCATGGTTGACCGTATCAAAGCCAGAAGAGAGAGCAAGTAAGATGAGGATTCAGGGGGTGTTGCAATCAAGGTTTGAGAGCAGGTCTTCACAAATATTTAGGAGAGCAGTTCCTGTGCTTCTGGCAGCTCTGAAGCCAGACTGTACGATCATGGAGACAAGCAACAGATTCAGTGTGAAGATTGAGCTGGGGGATGGCCAGCTTTTCCAGGAGTTTGCCCAGGAAAGGGGGGATGGAGATTGGGCGATAGTTAGCTGGGCAGGAAGGGTCGGCAGAGGGTTTCTTAAGAAGAGGGTGCACAAGCGAGTGCTTCAGTGGGGAAGGGAAGACTCCAGTGGAGAAGGAGTGGTTGCAGAAGTCGCCCAGCGCAGGAGCCAGGGAGTCAATGGGGTCCTTCATGGTTTTGGAGGAGCAGTGATGAAGCTGTTTTGACGAAACATTCACAGGTCGGACTTGTCTAGAAACTTTGTCTGAGGAGAACAGGGGAAAGGCAGAGAATGTACCGGAAGCATGCCATTTCCTCTCAGCCACCCTGCACCTGCGTTTGAGGGTGGCGAGGTCTGAGTCGTACCAGGAGTTGCACTTGGCTTTGGGTTTCAGGCGGATCCTCATGACGGGAAAGAACATCGAGAGTATCAGATATAGCAGAGTGGAGACGGAAAGGGCTGCGTCAGGGTGAGAGTCAGCCAAAGGTGGAGGGGAGGAGTAGGGGGGTGCAGAAAGTGGCGGTGAAAGCCTCAACTGACACGTGATTCATGGGTCGGATGACCGAGAAGGTGGGTGGCAGTGCTGGAGTTGGCTTGACCTGAGGGGTAGAGAGGGTGAGCTGGGAGGAAAGGAGAAAGTGATCGCTTCAGGAGAGAGGAGTGGTGAGACAGATAGCAAGGGGAAGGTCTGAGGAGATCAGAACATCTAAAGTGTGCCCTGCAGAGTGAGTCGGGCCAGAGGGGAGAATGGAGAGTGAGAGAGTGTTGCAAAGGTTGCAAATGAGTCGAGAGAAAGGACAGGAAGCATCTAGGTGGATGGTGAAGCCTCCAAGAAGGAGGGAGTTGAGTGGCGAAGACCAGGAGGGAAGAGGAAAGGTCTGCCCACTCAGAGAGGAAGGAGGAGATCTGACCAGGTGGCCGATAGATAGTAGCCACAGTAAGGGAATGGCTAGGGGGGGGGAAGAGAGAGAGAGAGAGAGAGAGAGAGAGAGAGAGAGAGAGAGAGTCTGCAGACGAGGCATTCGAAGCAGGAGTAGGCCTGCGTAGGAATGGCAGTGGCAGGAATCCACTCGGGGCGATCAGGGCTACACCCCCACCAGAATGGTTGGACCTGGGTGCGGAGAGGAGCTTGTAGCCGTCAGGGAGTATCAAAGCTCATGACGGAGCTGGCTGTGAACCATGTCTCGGTGAGACCAAGGACATCGAAGTCAAGTTCCTCCAGAAGGTGGCGGATGTCAGAGGCGTGTTTGACAGCTGAGCGAGAGTTTAGAGTGGCAATATAGAGAAGGTTGCCTTCCTTGAAAGACTTCCGGGGAGGGGTACAAATCAGAGGTACAACCAGCAGAGGTGTAGAAGAAGCCCGAGGGGGTGGGGGCAGAAATAGAAGATAGAAGGAGGAGAGGGCAAGGTAGCCAAGGAGGAGGCAGCAGGGGGAGGGGAGGAAGCCGTGGAGGGGGGAGAGGGGACAGCAGGAGAGGAAAGGAAGTTGATGAGGTGCGGGAAGCGTCTATCAAAGAGGAGAAGGTTGGCCTGAGGGTCTTGGACCAAGACGGTACCATTCACATAAACATTAATGATGACCTTAGAGGAGTGGAAGGAGGACAGGAGGGCCTCCCACTGGGTGCCACCATTAATGGGAGAGGAAGAGAAGGGAGAGAGCACAGAGACCATATGTAGAGTCCATAGGTCAGGAGAAGCAGTTAGAGAAGATATGAGAGACAGAGAGCACCATCGAGTAGGTGGAGAGAGTTGAGAAGAGGAAGAGGGAATGAGAGAACACTAGGGAAGGACACAGGACAGGGTGCAAGCAGTATAGACAGAGAGAGGCGAGACAAGTTGACAATTGGACACGACGAATGACACTCAGAATTTTAAAGACTATCACAATGCAATTGTTTTCTTTTTTTAAATAAAAAACTGGAAGAAAATGTACCTAGGTTTCATGATGCAATTTTAAAGAATTTCACAATGCAATTATTAAGAAACTGGAAGAAAACGCACCCAAGTTTGAGAATCCTGGAAAGAGGGGAAAAGGCCTAGGTTTCACAATGCAATTTTAAAGACTTTCACAATGCAATTTTTTTTAAAATAGGGGTAGAGTGAGGTTCTAAGCCTAACCCGGTCAACTCATACCTTCCTTAGTCGCAGCTGGTTGACAGCTGGCTGCTGGCTTCCCCTCCTGACACCTGAAGACACCAACTAGAGCCGCCTCTGTGGGAGCTGCCCTTTGCCTAGGGGCTCTTATCCGCAGGGGCTGCCAGGCAGAGGGCTGCCCTGGGAGGGTCAGTTAACACAGTACAAGTGACCAATCAGGGAGGGTGGGCGATCCGGGAGCGAGGGGAAACCAACGGGGAAGGAGGAAACGGGAACGGAGAGGGAGAAAGGGTGAAACAGCAGGCCTCGGGGCTCACAAACACTCAGAGATGATACCAGAGGTCCAAGGGGGGAGGGGGGAACTTCAACACACGGTAATGCTCAGCTTGGATGGGAATATAAGCATTATACGGCTTTCTAGTTCAAGCTCTGTACTTTACTCAGTGACTCCGGGGTTGCTCGTTGAGCTTCCCTTTGAGCCAAGCTCAGTGCATAGTGTCTACATTTCACTCGGTGGCTACGGGTTTCTCCTGAGCTTTCCTTTGAGCCGAGCTCAGTGCATAGTGTATTCATTTCACTCAGTGACTGCAGGGTTGCTTTTGAGCTTCCCTTTGAGCCAAGCTCAGTGCATAGTGTCAACATTTCATTAGATGACTGTGGGGGTGCTTTGAGATTCCCTTTTAGCCGTGTTGAGTGCTTTCTGTTTACACCTCAGTACTCCGTGCGTGTGCTTCGTTTTGGGTGACTGAGGAGTGGCATTTTTGCTTCCCTTTGAACCCAACGTTATCTTAGCCCTACAGACTACGCTATATGGCTGTACGCACTGGCTTGAGAAGCCAAGGTGGCGTATCAGACTTAGGTTTGTTAATTTCATCTGCCGCAGGGCCTCCTCCCGTTACAAGTTATGATCCCGCTGATGGCCTTCCAGCTGGTGTCAAGATGAAAAGTCAAGAGGTGGCAATTGAGGCATAATCTTGGTGGCCAACAAAGCAACGAAACGCATGGGATGTCAAATATGCCATCTCTACATGCCTCCACAGAAACGAAAAGAGGAAGAAAGTGTGGGGCAAACTCAATCTTTCATGTGGAAAGCAATAGCACAACTTCCATTATCCCCTATTGCGGGTCAAAGTATTACGGATTACTTCCAGAAAATATCTGGTACGAGTACAGAAGTAAAATCTATCCTGCCAACGAGAAACCCTGCATTGTTAGATTGGACACACATGAATGTCTTAACAGATCGGAGTATAATTGCGTACGCTGATTCTGCTATTCAATCTAAGACTTGTGAGGTCTCGGAAAGCGTAATTAAGCAGACATGCAATGCCTCATGCCCTGGGTCACCTACTGAATTGCCCGACTATATGATGCAAGAGAAATGCGGGAAGCTCTCCATATCTTCTGCTCACTATTCTGTCCATTCTAACGAGGACATTGTTCATCATACATTGAGGGAGGCTGACAATCGCATAAAGTTGTCTTCCCCAAGCCTCTCTGCTCTTAATATGGTTTTGAGCTCTTTTGCGAAACTGTATGATAATATTTGGGAAGAAGTGGAGATACATACTACCATTCTGAGCTCTATTAGCATCAGGGTTGGGGATCTGGAGGCATGCTTGGGTCACATTGCACCCAGAGGTACTGAACCCCTCCTTGGAGACACGCAACGGTATTCACATTCTGCCTGTAGACAACCCAATAATTATCGATGAATCTGTGATTGAGGTAGGTTCTTCGCAATCCTCAGCCCCTACGGTAGAAGAAATACCATCCAAAGGTACTGGGGCATTACAAAACAACCCACATGTAATTAGGAGGGACAGACATTGTGGATGGAAGGGCTAAGAAGACTAAAGAACTGTTAAAACAGAAGAATACTTCCTCCCGCAAGTGAATGTGCAACCTTACTATCCCTGAATCATTAAGAAAAGCACAGTTTGGGACCAAGGGGCAACCCTCTGTGTTAACTCCTCTGATAAAGGAAAGTGCTAATGATTTAAACCTTTGCACGGCAGTTGGGCCACAAACTCCCTGCATTAACACGCTTCTTGCTCCGCCGAAGACCCCATTGGAATCCAAAGCTCGTCTTTGTTGACCACTCAGTGCACATTTTGCGACAAAGCTCATCAGAATCCTCCACATTCGACAATATCCCTGCCTTTAAGATCTGTTTTCTCAGCCTTTGATGCTAAGGTAGACGTAGGAATTCAAACTCTGCCTAAAATGGTAACTTCTAAAGAAGAATCCTCTTTGAAAATGCCTCTAGGCCTGCCTTCTGGTTTTATACCCTCCTCCCCCGTTCTAACCCTGCCTTGTGTTTTGGGAATTAGTCTAAATTGTACATTCCTGTTCTTAAACCCGACTGTTCCAATCCTGCCTTATTTTTCAAGAGGGAGTCTTCATGGCTAATCCCGACTCTAGCAGTATTATCTTCAGCAGATATTGAAAGAGTGATGCTCTCAGAAAAACAAAACACACACTGCACAGTCTTTGCTTCATTTCAGATCTAGACTGGTTATAGATTTGATAGTCTCAGAAAGGGTATCTCTGAACAATATGGGCTTTTTGATTGCCCGGTGGTCTGAATGCAGACATGCCATTCAGGCGCCCCAGTGAAGGAATAATCCCCATGAAATGAAATGAAATGATATTTTATTTATATTGCGCTCGTACACAAGTGTTTCAGAGTGCGACCAGGCAAATAGGGAGAAAAAACAAAAAACAGTGATCTTACTAGGCCCAGTGACATTTAAGAAAGCGCAAGTGCATGGAAAAGGGAACAGGGAAAAGTGCATGGAAGGGGTGCCGGGGGGTGGGAGTGGGAAGTGCGAGGCAGAGGAGAGAAAATAAATAAGGGCGATAAACCATGGTAGCGCAGCCAGCAAGTGGCAGGTGAAAGTTAGTCAGAAAGGTATATCTGATAAGTGCAGAAGAAAGGTGGGGGGGACTGTATGGGTACATATACAGAACCCCAGGTCAGAGGGTGGCCTGGAGGCAGCGCATGAGGGTGGCAGGTTGAGCAGGTACCTGGGCCCGAATGACAGAGGGTGGCCAGGTGCACAATGCCAAGAGAAGAAATAGATCAACAGGGGAGATGGGGGGGGCAGATGCAAAGTCTTGAGATGCTTCCGGAACCGGAGATGTTTTTCCTCAAGTTTCAAGGTGGCCGGGAGGCTGTTCCAAAGGGTGGCACCACCTGAAGACAGATCTACCCTCAGCTCGTTTCTTTGCAAAACGACTAACCCTGAGGGAGTTAGAAGTAGAAGAGCAAAGGGCTCTATAGGGGAGGTATTTACGGAGGGATAGTTCAAGGTATGTTTGTAAGAGCTGCCGTCTAATGTGGTAGTGGGTGGTGGGGACTGGCTTTGGATTCGGACCCCGGTGTTGTACCTATGCCGGCTTGTGGTGTTGATTTGTGAACACTGTTCATTTAGCCAAAACGATTTATTTCTTTAAAAAAACTCGTAACTGGTAAATTATATACTGGTTAGTTTGGTAGGATATTTGGACCATGTTCTAATTGTCCTTCTTGTTTTCTCTTTTCCCGTAGGTAACTAATGGAATCAACAAAGGGTTGTGGCTGTGGATGTATTTTCTAGAGGAAGACTAGAGTGGCACATTGTTTTTATGCCATTATTTGTATTTCTATATAGACACAGATAGTATTGAATTACGAGAAACTCATTTGAAGTGTGGGTTCTTGTGTTTTACTTAGTGCACAAATGACTGACAGACGTGACAGTACCCTGATGAATTTCCTTTCATTTTTGTTTATACCCCCTCTTTTTGTCTGTGTGGTTGACGGAAAGAAACATGTTGGATGATTGTATGTTGAGAAGGGGATGTATGAGATGTGTTGAATGAGAGAACGCTGTGTTTGTTTGAGAAAACCCTGTTTAATTTTGTGTACATTTTTGCGTATTTGCACTTGCACAAAGACACTTTAGGTGCATAATACCTCAAACTTTAAGGACGGTTATCCTGTCCTGTCCTTTACACCCTAGACTGACTGTTTTATCTATGTTATTGCACTGATGTCCTTTTCTCCTTTTTATTGTTGTTTACACTGAAGAACAAGGAGGGTCAATTTGAAAATTAGCTAATTATTTGTTCCTCTTCCTTGAATTACTTAATGCTAGTACAATCCCTTTGGATGTACTGCTGTGTTCTTCAGTGAGTGTATTATCTCTGTATAGATTTTTATGATTGACTTTTGTGTATATCAATAAAATTTGTATATTTTTCTAAAAACTGCCCATCGATTTAATGCAACAAGGGCAGATCTTTTTTTCTCTCAATCACTTTGTTGACCCAAGGTTACCAACGTGGAATTTAAACAAGATACCTGTCGGACTCTCATGTATAGTTTTAAAGGTTGTTGACCTTTTTATGAAGGTGGTCTAGCACAGGCTTTTCTTCCCTTCTTACCTCCTTTGTGTTATTGGCAAGGTATTTTGGACCCAGGCCCCAGAAAGCCTTGTGGACAATGCAGAGGGGTTTCAATTTAATCCTTGCACCCACTGGGAGCCAATGGAGGGATTTCAAGGCTGGAGAGTTACGATCCCAGGGCTTGAGGCCAAGGACAAGTCTTATAGTCCTGTTCTGGATTAGTTGGAGAGGGCAGAGAGTGGGGGCAGGTAGGTTTAGAAAGAGGCTATTACAGTAATCCAGTCTGGAAAGAACCAGAGCTTGGGAGACAGTGAGCTTTTGAGTGAAGGTGAGGAAAGGCAGAGTACCTCTAAGGAGGTGGAGTAAAAAGTTTGACTTTTTGGAAACATCAGAGATGTGTGCGGAGAAGGAAAGGAACAAGTTACTTACCTGTAACTGTTGTTCTCCAGCATGGGTCTGGCATGGATTTACATGCTCATGAATATTCCCCGTCGTCAGGCTGGGAATCCTCGGTAAAGAAAAAACCAGTATCAGTTTCGTTTCTGATCTGTCTTTCGTAGTAGTAACCAATCACTGATCTCTGCGTCATACTGACCACAGCCAATGACTGCCCTCTACCTAAGCCCCGCCTCTGGCAGCCATCTTCAGATTTGGTAGCACGTGAAGTGGCAGTATGACCAAGTGAAGAGCCGCAGAGGGGTAGGCGGGAGGGTTCGCATGTGAATCCATGCCAGACCCATGCTGGAGAACAACAGTTACAGGTAAGTAACTTGTTCCTTCTCCAGCATGGGGGTCTGGCATGGATTCACATGCTCATGAATAAAGAATACATAGCAGTACACACATGCACAACCACGGGAGGTGGCAAAGGCTCAACATTAAGCATTACATCAAACTCAACATTAAGCAAATCTTACCTCCTCACCAGGCTCACCTTAGGCGAACAGGTTGCGCAGCACTGCTTGGCCGACCCTGGACTCCTCCCTGGAATCCCGATCGACGCAGTAGAATTTCGTGAAGGTGTGCGTCGACCTCCACGTAGCAGCCCTGCAGATGTCCAGCAAGGGCACACCAGGTAGGAACGCCGTGGTAGCTGCGATCGCTCTGGTGGAATGGGCTCTCGGACGGCCAGGCAGCGGTCGGTTTGCCAACCGATGACAGTACATGATACAGCCGAAGAGCCATCTGGAAATGGAAGCCTTCGAGAGAGCCTTCCCCTGATTGACAGGTCCAAAGTTCACAAAGAGTTGTGACGTCTTCCGAAAACACTTTGTGCGTTCCACGTAGAACTTCAGCGCTCTAGCCACATCCAGCGAGTGCAAAGTCCTTTCAGCCGGCGACGAAGGCGACGGGAAGAAAACAGGCAACACCAAGGGTTTGTTGAGTTGGAAGTCCGACGGCACCTTGGGCATGAAGGAGGGGTGCGTCCTGAGCACTACCCTCGTGTCGTGAAAAGTCAAGTACGGGGCCTTCAGGAAAGGGCCTGGATCTCTCCCACCCGTCGTGCGGAGGTGATGGCCACAAGAAACGCTGTTTTCCACGACAAGAACTTCAACGGAGCCGAGTGCAGAGGCTCGAACGGAGGTCCCATGAGCTTGGTCAGCACCACGTTGAGCTCCCACGCCGGGGCCTTCACCGGCGGGAACGATCTGAACAGTCCCTTCATGAACTCTTTCACCAGACGATGAGACCACAAAGACGTCCGCCCCGTGGTTCTGGTGTATCGGGAGATCGCAGCAAGATGAATCTTGATGGACGCGTGCGCCAGTCCAGCTTTGGCCAGCGTCAGTAGGTACGGCAGTACTTGGGGAGCCGTAATCCGCAGAGGGTTAATCTTCTGTGCGTGGCACCAGACAGAGAACCTCTTCCATTTGTGTCCGTAGCATTTAAGAGTTGAGGACGCCCTGGCCTTTGCAAGAACCTCTCTGCAGTCGGCTGGTATGTCGTATCCTCCAAACTCTAACGCTGCAGGAGCCAGGCCTGCAAGTTCAGCGACTTCGGGTCGTGATGGAGGATGGCGCCTCCATCCCTGGAGAGCAGATCCGCGTCCACTGGCAGCTTCATTGACGGGGACGCTGACAAGCCCAGAAGGTCCAGGAAGCATATCTGCCTCGGCCACGCAGGTGCGACGAGGATCATCCTGCACCGTGACCTCTTGAGCTGGTTGATGAGCCGGATCAGCAATGGCAATGGAGGGAACGCGTATAGAAACAGGCCCTCCCAGGGGAACGAGAAAGCATCGCCCATGCTCCTCGGCTGGGGAAACCTGCTGGCGAACCTCCGGCACTTGGAGTTCGTAGCCATCGCGAACAGATCGATCTGGGGTGTGCCCCACCGTCGGAAGAGGCGGTCCACTAGATCCTGTCGTAGTTCCCACTCGTGGCACAAGCGCAGCTCCCTGCTGAGTGAGTCGGCGATGGTGTTTTTTATCCCTGCCAGATGAAACGGCACCAGAAACATCCTTTGGGCGACGGCCCATTGCCACAGATCCTGCGCCTCCCTGGACAGGGCTGGGGACCTGGTTCCGCCCTGTTTCCTGATGTAGAACATGGTGGTGGTGTTGTTGGTGAAGATCCTCACCACCTTGCCCTTGAGGGACGGAAGGAAGGACCTGAGGGCCCAAAACACTGCACGGAGCTCCAGGACGTTGATATGGAGGGACTTCTCCGTCGGGAGCCAAAGGCCTCTCGCGTGCAGATTTTCGGTGTGCGCTCCCCACCCTTCCAGGGAGGCATCCGTGGTCACTGTCTCCTGGTGGCCAGGGGTATGGAAGTCCATGCCCGCCGTCAGATGTGCGCGGGTGCCCCACCACCGGATCGCTTGTCGGAAACTCTCGTCGAGTGTGATCCTCTCCTCGAAGCTGCCCGTCGTCTGGATCCAGCGTGCGTCCAGGAACTCCTGCAACGGGGGCATCCGGAGCCTGCACAGGGGGATGAGGTAAATGCAAGAAGACATCATTCCGAGGAGGGACTTGATGGACCTCACTCTGGCCGCGTCCGCAACCAGCATCCGCTGCACCTTGCCCAGAATGGCCCTCGTCCTTTCCTCTGACGGAGAGGCCAGAAGCGACACTGTGTCGAGCTTCGCTCCCAGAAACAGTGCTTCTTGCGCGGGCACCAGGTTGGACTTGGCGTAGTTTATGGAGAATCCCAGGTCCGTGAGAAGTTGGACGGTCCTTGCCGTGTGCTCCACGGCGAGCTCCCTCGTCTTGGCTCGGATGAGCCAGTCGTCCAGGTAGGGGCAGACGTGGATCCCCTCTCGGCGCAGCTGCGCCGCCACCGGTGCGAGGCACTTGGTGAACACCCTGGGTGCCGACCTTAGTCCAAAGGGAAGGGCTCTGAACTGATAGTGACGTCCTTGGACCACGAACCTGAGAAACTTTCGGTGTCCCTTTAGGATGGGAATATGGAAGTAGGCATCCTCCAAATCCAACGACGACAGGAAATCGCCCTCCTCCAGCTGACCCAGGACGTGTTGGAGGGTGACCATCCGGAACTTCTGTGCCTTGATGAATTTGTTCAGTCGTCGTAGGTCCAGGATGGGACGCCATCCTCCCGTCTTCTTCTTCACGAGGAAGTATCTTGAGTAAACTCCGGAGCCCCGAAGCCTCTTTGCGACGAGCTCGATGGCGCCCTTCCTGAGCATCGCCTTTACCTCCAAGAGAAGTTGAGGGACTTGATGTTCTTTCCTGGCCACAGGGGGGACGCGCGGGCACCTTTTTTGAAACTCGAGCGCGTGACCCTGGGCTAGGGCGTCCAGCACCCAACGGTCGGTGGAGATGGACTCCCACACGCTGACGAAGCTCGCCAGCCGGCCTCCCACCGGGGTGCTTCGGTGGGGGCCCGACCCCACGGCCGGTTCAGTCCTGCTTCGACGAGGCTTTGCCCCCTTGACCTCCTTGGCGACGACGGCGGGGTCCGCCTGACTTGCCTCGTCCCCTGTAAGCTTCGTGCGACGACGAACGGGCCGCTTGACGGTAGGTGGAAAATCCGCCGCCGGAACCTTTGGAGGCACCCTGTTTGCCTCTGCCGCTCCGAAAGGGCGGCCGCCGTTGCTGGAGAACCCCAAGAGCCCGGGCCGTCTCCGTGTCTGCTTTGATGGCTTGAAGGGAATCGTCCACTGTTTTCCCAAACAGGTTGTTTCCATCGAACGGCATGTCCAAGACTCTGGTCTGCACGTCTTGACGGAAGTCAGTAGCCTTGAGCCATCCACGCCGCCTAGGGCACACGCCGTTGCCCAACTGGCGAAATCCAGTGTCAGCGATGTCTGTCGCAATCGTAATGGCGTGGTCCGACGCCACCTCTCCTTCCTGCAAGATCTCTAGGGCATCCGCCCTCTTGTCGTCCGGTAGGAAGTCCAGCAGGGGGGCCAGTTTGTACCACAGCTCCCTGTGGTAGCGGGCTACGATAGCCAAGGCGTTGGCCGCCTTAATCGTCGTCGCTGCAGACGAGATGACCCTGCATCCCATCGTATCCAATTTCTTTCCCTCGCTGTCGAGGCCGCACCCCCCCGCTTTCTTCCTGGCCGCCGCAGAGACGACGGAGTCCGGGGTCGGCTGTGCCCGGAGGCACAAGGGGGCCGCGTCCGGGACCCGGTACTTTTTCTCGTACCGATCCCTTCTAGCCGGCGTCGTGGATAGGTTCTTGAGGAGGGCGAGGCCCTCATCCCAAATATCGTCCAGTAGAGGCACGGAGAGGACCGTCTTCCTCTTGGCCTCGCGCCGTTGATAAAGGAAACCTTCCTTCTTCTCTTCCGGGGAAGAGCTGGAAGAGCTCGGATGCCCTCGCGATCATGGAGTGAAACGATCCAATCTCGTCGGGCGGGGAAACCCGGGTGGGAGGTGACGACGGTAGATCCTCGTCGTAAACCTCGTCGCCCGTACCCGTCGCGGCTGTGTCAGTCCCCGTATCATCCCCACGAGTCGTGGACGGGGAGGAGGGCTGAACAGGGCGCGATGGCTGAAAAGGAGGTGGAGGATGAATCCTTCTTCTCTTAGGGGGAGGGCTCCCAGAAGGGCCTGGCTCCGGGTCCCCCGTCGGGAGCGGTTCCTCCGCTGGTGGTAACGGCAGTCTCGTCCTTATCTCCGAGCATAAGGACTGTATAGCCAACAAAATGGCCGCCGAGTTGTCTTGCGGCGCTGGTTGAGGGGAGTCCGACGGGCGGTCAGGGGCCCAGTCGGCACCCTCGACGTTATCGTCGTCTCCTACGTCGGGATCCCTCCCGACGGGCTGGTCTTCTTCCACGCCAACGCCGTGGCTTAAGACCTCCATCAGCTCTTCCTCAGAGGTTGAGGCCGAATCCACGACGACCTCCTGCCCCCCCTTTTTCTTCTCCGTCGGAGGCTTCACGGGGGTCCTGTCGATGGGCATAAAAGAGGACTCCCTCCGCGGTGGCAGGGAGACTCTGAGCCCCGAGGTCGCCACCACTGGTGTAGCCTCCACAGGCTGAGCCAGGGCTGCCGCGACTGTCTCGATAGAGGCCTTGGCCGGATGGATTAAGGCTTTCACCACCTTAGGTGCGCTCACCGCCTTCTCCTTGGGGGGAGCGACACTGCCTCGCTCTCCCTCCGATGGGGCCTTCGAGCTCGACCGGGGCCTCTCCAGGAGCTTCGCCGGGTGCTCGGCCTTCCTCTTACCCGAACCAGAGGGTTGGCTCGTGGTAGATGGTGCCGGGGAGGATGCGCCCTGCCTGGCGCCCGTAGAGCCCGACCGTTCGGCGCTCCCGGTGCCAGCGGACTCGCAGTGCTTGGCCTTGTGTTGGACCCCCGTCGCCGGGGCGTCCTCAAAGGTCTTAGAAGACCGCTCGGATTTCTTCTTCTTCTCGCCTGACGGGCTCTTCCCTTCCAGCCAGTTGGCGAGACGTTGATGGCGGTCCTTCATGGTCCGCTCCGACATATTGCCGCAAAACGCACAGTCCTTCTCCACGTGCGTCTTGTCCTCATGTAGGCAGTAAAGACAAAAGGAGTGTTCGTCCTCCTTAAAGACATTCTGAAGCTGGCATCCAGGGCAGACCCTGAACAGCTTTCCGGGCGTCGAGCTTCCCTTCTCCTGGGCCATGTCCGAGATGGGCCTGAGAAACTTCTGGAGTCCTCCAAAAGCGTGGCTCGACGAAATCTTCACCCTTGAGGGGCGTAGACGAATCCGACACGGGTCCCCGTTGATCGGATGAAGAAACGGTGGAGCTTGAGGCTCTTTTTGACCGAAAAATCGAAGTTTTTGAGAAAAAACGTGAAGAAATAGCACTAACGCTCGAGAGCAATAGCACGAGGATCCCAACACTTGAACGTGCGGTAAAAATCTGAAGATGGCTGCCAGAGGCGGGGCTTAGGTAGAGGGCAGTCATTGGCTGTGGTCAGTCTGACGCAGAGATCAGTGATTGGTTACTACTACGAAAGACAGATCAGAAACGAAACTGATACTGGTTTTTTCTTTACCGAGGATTCCCAGCCTGACGACGGGGAATATTCATGAGCATGTGAATCCATGCCAGACCCCATGCTGGAGAAGTGTAGAGTCAAAGATAAGGCAACACAGGTGGGGGTAGGAGGAGGGCCAAGGGAGGCCGGCCAGAGAGTGAGAGGAAAGGATGGAGATGGTGTACCCATAAGGAGGATCTCAGTCTTGTTGGCATTTAGACATCGATCATTGGCGGCACACTAATTTTGAATGGAGATTAGACAATCAGAGTGGAGGGAAGGAGAGGAGGAGGCTGAAGGAAGCCTGAAAATGAGTTGGGTGTCGTCAGCATAGCACTGGAAAGTTGAACAGAAAATTGAGATGCCGTAAGCGAGAGTTTCCAGGTATTGGTTGAAAAGCCAGAGTGAGAGGTTATACCCCTGGGGGACATCACATGTAGAGAAGGAGATAGAAGATAGGAAGGACCCAAGTTGTACCTGGGAGGGTTGATCCGAGAGAAAAGAGGTCAGGCAGACCAGAGCCTGATCAGTGATACCCAGGTTGTCACAGAAACAATTGAGCAGGGTGCTATGGTTGACCGTGTCGAATGCAGAGGAGAGATCAAGTAGGATGAGGACAGAGGGAATGTTAGAGTAGGAGTTTGGAGTGCAGGTCTTCACAGATGTTCAGTAGAGCAGTTTCCGTGCTTCTGGCAGCTCTGAAGCCAGATTGATGGTCATGGAGGGAGCGGAATGGAGATTAAGCTGATAGATGTCCAGCTTTTCCAGGAGTTTAGCCAAAAAGGGAGTAATGGAAATTGGGCAGCAGTTTGCCAGACATGATGGATCAGCAGTGGATTTCTTGAGAGGATGCACAGTGTTTAAGAGGGGAGGGGAAAGAGCCAGAGGCAGAGGAGAGGTTTCAGAAATCGGCAAGGGCCGGCGCAAGGGTGTCAATGTGTGTTAGGGAGAATTCTCTGTTTAGGCTGAATTTCCCTACCTAGTGAGTCCCCCAGCAGCTTTGCTGGATTTCTGGGGTTTATTTTTTTTTCTCCTGCCAAGAGTGAGACTCTTTTACCCTCACTCTTGGACATGTTGAACTGTGTTATCTTGGACAAACCTTGTGTTGAATGGGCTATGGGGTCTTTTACTCCATAGGGCCTCATGTATTTTTGTGATGTGGGTTACACAGCACCCTCTGTGCCGTGACCCAGGGGTGTCCTAGGGACTCCCCAACATAGACTCCATACCCTGGGACTGACTACTGTCTCCCAGGGCATGTAAAGTCACCAAAGACTTTGCTAGTCTTGAATCCTGAACAGAACCAGTACAAACCATCATATTGTGGACGTACTGGCTGGGGCAATTCGATTGCCCCAGGGTCTGTTAGTCGAGGGGGCACGTCTCCGTCCCCCCTGATCGAGTTTTGGCTGGTGGCAGTGGAAACTACTTTTTATATTCGACCGCGAATATTTCCCTATGGGATTTCCCATTGTTTTAGGCTAACACATTTAATTATTTATTTACGGTAGCCTTAAACATCCCGCCGGTTTATATATTTCTTTTTATAACTCCGGTTGGGACTTTTTGCCAAAACTTGATTCTAAAATGGCGTTGGTGTTCGCCTCTGTAACTCTGACCCAAAGTGGAGCCCTTTGTTCCACTTTTGGCGGGCTTCTCCACAGAAGCCCTCCAAAGTGGTGCCACTCTGTCTGGGGTACTTAGGAGGGGTGGAGGGGGATTTAGGCACCCTGGACTGAGTTACCTTGGTAACTCAAGTCGCACTCCGTCCTGATTGGCCCAAGTGGTGAGCCGCCCGGCTCACCACTTAGCATGTTTGAGTGACAGCTAGGCTGGGTGAATGGGGGCTTGCTGCATAAAAGCAGGGCTTTGGGGACTGGGACTTCAGAAGTCGCCACAGGACCAAGAATCCGACGAGGGAAGAGCTGAGCCGACCTGCTTCGACGACACCACCCGGTGGAGCCCTGCTGAACCGTCTCACCACTTTTTCCCGACGACCGAGGAGAACTCTTAACGGAGTGGCTCCTTCCCTTAACTGGTGGGGACAACCAGTTTTCGCCTTCTTTCCGTTCTTTGAGGTATCTCGTGGCCGCCTTGCCTGTGCCAAGCACCCCGGCAACCGGAATACCACACTTTACCCCCCTACCGCGAAAGTCGGTACCAACCCTTTAACCGGAGGACTCCGCGGCTGGTTTCTTCCCGGGCAGTGCAACGACCCTCCTCTTCTGCTCTTCAGCGAGAACTTCTTCTCCCCTGACCGACGTCGAGCCCTGCTGCCACTGCCTGGAACAACTGCCACCGCTGGAGGATCCTTTCCGCTTAAGGTACTGTGTTCCGCCTGGCTTCCCTTGCCACCGACTGTACGGGGTAGATTTAGTCCCCGGCTTTCGAACCTGGGAGTGCCTGGGACACTTTGGCTAAACTTTCTGAGCCACTCTAAAACTCTTTTTGACTCTTTGCAAGACTTGAATCTCTAACTAACAGTGTGATCTTGGGCACCTTTTCGCTCCGGCTACTCTAAGAGTGGGCCCTGCCTAGTGACTTTTGCTCACCTGTGACTTTGTGCTTCTTTAAGCCTATTGCAAGTGTTCTGGACCTTAGAGTGGTGTGTTTAACCTATTTCTGCTTTTTCTCTCCCTTTCTTGGAAACTACTAGAGTGTCATCTAACGTTAAGCACTCACCTCTGTTTTAATTAAGTGGTGTTAACCTAGAGTTGTCTAGATAGGAGAAAGGATTGAATTTACTTTCATTATAACTGTGTTGAAGTGTTTTTACCATATTCGTTGCTAGAGTGTTTTTACTTATGTGTGTTTTTAAATAAATAACAATATTCTTTTGAAACCAAGCTCTGGTCAGTGTTTGCTTGTGCTATTGTGTTTTGGTACATATTGTGTATACTTTGCATACTGCCTAACTCTTCTTGAGGGAAGTCTGACTGCTCAGCCACAGCTACCAGGTAAATCTGGGTGGTACAGACTGCTACCAAGTGGGTTTACTGCTATACCTGTAGTCTTAAATCTTTTGCAGTGTTCCCCAAGGGAACTGCACAGGTTTCTGCCTAACACTGGTGTACAGCGGTGGGATTTGTATTGAGTATACACTTTATTGTGCTTTAGATACCTTAGTGCAACTAACCACAAAGCTTAGCACTGAAAAAGTAAAACCTCTAACATGTCAGTTATAGAAAGCTATAGTCAAGAGTCCCTTGCAGCCAAAACTGCTGATTGTTTAAGAGTGCTCTGTAAACATAAGGATCTCCTGACTAAGGGCAAGAAAATGGAGCTGATTGAAAGATTGTTAGCTAACCAAAGTCTGGGTGATGGTTCAGAGGAACCTACCACTCCAGCAACTGTAGATGACAGTGTTGAAGTTAACATGGAGCAAAATGTTGATGATTCTGAGGAAGAGTCAGAAGAGGAGGGTGAGGCTGTTGTAACTGTCCCCCCTAGGCCTCTGCCTGCTCTACCTGCTGTGCCTACTGGACCTTTACCAGGTCCCACATTTAGTCCTCAGTACTTTGAACTGGAGAAAATGAAGCTAGAATTGGAGTATAAGAAACTTAATGCTCAAACTGACAAAGAACTAAGGCTAAGGGAAATGGAGCTCAAGTATGACTTAGAAATGAAGAAATTATCTGTTGAGAATGTTTCTCTATCTGGCTCCTCTAGAAGTTCCAGTCCTAAAAGACCCCGGATGCCTAAAGAATTGGTTGGTATGTATGAGCCTAAGTTGGATGTGTTGGATTGGTTGTCTCTGTTTGAATATAATCATGGGCTCCAGAACATCACAGGAAATGACTTACTCACCTGGTTGTTCTCTAGGCTTCCCCCTGTTGCAACTGATGTGGTAATGGAGATGGGGGAGGAGGATAGGAAGGACTATGAATGTGTGAAACTAGCTTTGATAGCTAGGTTTGGGAAGACCCCTTCCCAGTATCTTAAGAGGTTTAGGAGCCTCAAAAAGCATGATGGTACCCCTTGGGCTACCTGGGTGAGTGAATGTTTGAAAAACTTAGAGGGATGGATTAAGGGTTACAAGGTGAACACTTATGAAGGTATGAAGAATTTGTTTATGTTGGAGACTATTTATGATGCCTGCTCTCCTGAGCTCAGACAACACTTGGCTGATTCCAAGGAATTAGATTCCCGGAAGCTAGCTAAGGCTGCTGACTTGTGGGTTGCCAACAGGGCCACTCACAAGGATTCTGGGGTAACTCAGAAGAAGGATGGGGAGAAACAGTCTAAAAAGGACTCCAAAGAGAATTCTAATAATTCCTATCCCAAAGAGGGCCCCAAACCACAAAATAACCAGGGTAAGCCACATGGGAAACCTAGTCAGGCTACTGTACCTTCTGGCCACAAGCCAGAAGGAGGTCAGAACAAGCCACCCTTCCAGAGAGCATTTGGACAATGCTATGTCTGTCAGGGTACTGACCATATCAAAGGAGATCCCAAGTGCAAGGGTAAACCTGCAGGGATCAGCGCAGTCTCCTTAGCCTTCACTCCTGAGGATGAAGTACAGATGGCTAGTGCCCACTTTGAACTCTTTGCTGAAGAACCCTTGGGTCTTCAAGCAACTGTAAACTTAGAGCCTATGGGTCTGGTTAGTCCCCAGAATAGGGTTGTGTATAACTCCCTACCTGTTAACTCTAAGGTGTATTATGTGGACAGTGTTCTTGTCAATGGCCAGGATACTCCTGCCAGGAGAGACACTGGGGCCAGCAGAACAATAGTGGATGAAAGCTTCTTTCAACCTGAGGATGTGGCCAAAGCACCCAAAGGTCCCACTAAGATGTCTGGAGGCCCTGTCCAAATGGTTCCTATTCTACCAGCCCTCATTCAATGTAACAACATGACAGTAAGGATCCCTGTCAGTGTTCAGACTGAGGTACCTGGGAAGGTCCTGTTAGGGAATGACCTAAGAACTCTAGGAGTAGTGTCACATACCCCCAGGCCTCCCAGTATGGAGAAGCAGAACTTAACCAAATTGGCTAGAAAGGCTACCTTGAAGGACCCTTCTAAGCCTGTGGGACCCTCTACTGAGAACCCCACTACAAGCCCTGGTGTTAGTAAGTTGACCTCTAACCCAGGCACATTTCAGGATAGTATGCTAGGAACATGGGCGCCCCAACCAAGCTCCATCATTGTTCCCCTAGTCTCAGAGTCTCTGCCTCCCCCTGCTTCTGAGGAAGAGGTGGCTAGACCAACTAGGCCCCTATCTGGACCTGAGAGAACTGGTAATTCTCAGTGCTGGTGGAAAACCAGAAAGGAAAAGTCTAAGGCCAAAAACCTTCAGACTGTTGGAACTTCTACTGAAGACCCCAACTCAACTCCTAATATTAGGGGGGGAACTCCTAAAATAGGTAAGGGTAGATCTAAGAGGAAGGGGAAGCAGGTGCATTGCCTAACCCCAACCCCTCCAACCAAGAGGCCTAAGACCCAACCTGCTCCCACAAGAGAGGTGGTGAGGAACCTTGGAGGCCCCTCTAGATCTAAGGGAATCCTTTATAAGGACCCCTTCAAAAAGCCTAACATAGGTTCAGAAGTTGTACCAACTTCTGAGGGACTGGTCAACCAGATCCCCTATAACAAAAAGACTGATGTTCCTCAAAGGGTTTGTAGGTCCTTTAGCTTGCAAAAGAAAACCTTTGAGTTCTCCCTTAAGCAAAGGTCAAGGTGTCACCATCAAAATGCTGATGGACTCTCTAGGATGTATATCATCGACTAGAGGTATGAGGTTCATCCAGGAGTGGATTAAATCCTCCTGTCCCTTAGTCTGGGGGGGGCGAGTGTTAGGGAGAATTCTCTGTTTAGGCTGAATTTCCCTACCTAGTGAGTCCCCCAGCAGCTTTGCTGGATTTCTGGGGTTTATTTTTTTTTCTCCTGCCAAGAGTGAGACTCTTTTACCCTCACTCTTGGACATGTTGAACTGTGTTATCTTGGACAAACCTTGTGTTGAATGGGCTATGGGGTCTTTTACTCCATAGGGCCTCATGTATTTTTGTGATGTGGGTTACACAGCACCCTCTGTGCCGTGACCCAGGGGTGTCCTAGGGACTCCCCAACATAGACTCCATACCCTGGGACTGACTACTGTCTCCCAGGGCATGTAAAGTCACCAAAGACTTTGCTAGTCTTGAATCCTGAACAGAACCAGTACAAACCATCATATTGTGGACGTACTGGCTGGGGCAATTCGATTGCCCCAGGGTCTGTTAGTCGAGGGGGCACGTCTCCGTCCCCCCTGATCGAGTTTTGGCTGGTGGCAGTGGAAACTACTTTTTATATTCGACCGCGAATATTTCCCTATGGGATTTCCCATTGTTTTAGGCTAACACATTTAATTATTTATTTACGGTAGCCTTAAACATCCCGCCGGTTTATATATTTCTTTTTATAACTCCGGTTGGGACTTTTTGCCAAAACTTGATTCTAAAATGGCGTTGGTGTTCGCCTCTGTAACTCTGACCCAAAGTGGAGCCCTTTGTTCCACTTTTGGCGGGCTTCTCCACAGAAGCCCTCCAAAGTGGTGCCACTCTGTCTGGGGTACTTAGGAGGGGTGGAGGGGGATTTAGGCACCCTGGACTGAGTTACCTTGGTAACTCAAGTCGCACTCCGTCCTGATTGGCCCAAGTGGTGAGCCGCCCGGCTCACCACTTAGCATGTTTGAGTGACAGCTAGGCTGGGTGAATGGGGGCTTGCTGCATAAAAGCAGGGCTTTGGGGACTGGGACTTCAGAAGTCGCCACAGGACCAAGAATCCGACGAGGGAAGAGCTGAGCCGACCTGCTTCGACGACACCACCCGGTGGAGCCCTGCTGAACCGTCTCACCACTTTTTCCCGACGACCGAGGAGAACTCTTAACGGAGTGGCTCCTTCCCTTAACTGGTGGGGACAACCAGTTTTCGCCTTCTTTCCGTTCTTTGAGGTATCTCGTGGCCGCCTTGCCTGTGCCAAGCACCCCGGCAACCGGAATACCACACTTTACCCCCCTACCGCGAAAGTCGGTACCAACCCTTTAACCGGAGGACTCCGCGGCTGGTTTCTTCCCGGGCAGTGCAACGACCCTCCTCTTCTGCTCTTCAGCGAGAACTTCTTCTCCCCTGACCGACGTCGAGCCCTGCTGCCACTGCCTGGAACAACTGCCACCGCTGGAGGATCCTTTCCGCTTAAGGTACTGTGTTCCGCCTGGCTTCCCTTGCCACCGACTGTACGGGGTAGATTTAGTCCCCGGCTTTCGAACCTGGGAGTGCCTGGGACACTTTGGCTAAACTTTCTGAGCCACTCTAAAACTCTTTTTGACTCTTTGCAAGACTTGAATCTCTAACTAACAGTGTGATCTTGGGCACCTTTTCGCTCCGGCTACTCTAAGAGTGGGCCCTGCCTAGTGACTTTTGCTCACCTGTGACTTTGTGCTTCTTTAAGCCTATTGCAAGTGTTCTGGACCTTAGAGTGGTGTGTTTAACCTATTTCTGCTTTTTCTCTCCCTTTCTTGGAAACTACTAGAGTGTCATCTAACGTTAAGCACTCACCTCTGTTTTAATTAAGTGGTGTTAACCTAGAGTTGTCTAGATAGGAGAAAGGATTGAATTTACTTTCATTATAACTGTGTTGAAGTGTTTTTACCATATTCGTTGCTAGAGTGTTTTTACTTATGTGTGTTTTTAAATAAATAACAATATTCTTTTGAAACCAAGCTCTGGTCAGTGTTTGCTTGTGCTATTGTGTTTTGGTACATATTGTGTATACTTTGCATACTGCCTAACTCTTCTTGAGGGAAGTCTGACTGCTCAGCCACAGCTACCAGGTAAATCTGGGTGGTACAGACTGCTACCAAGTGGGTTTACTGCTATACCTGTAGTCTTAAATCTTTTGCAGTGTTCCCCAAGGGAACTGCACAGGTTTCTGCCTAACAATGTGGTCCTTAATTGTTTTAGCAGAACAGGGATGGACCTGTTTTGATGAGGTTTTCATAGATCGGACTTGTCTAGCTACCTCATCGGGGGAGTAAAGAGGAAAGGAGGAGAAAGGGGGAGGGGGCAGCTGAGGGAGGGTCAGCAAGCCGAGGAGGAGGGGGAGCGGAGGAGAGGGTGGACAGGATCTCCTGGGTTTTAGAGATAAAGTGAGAGGCAAGGGCATTGCAAAGAGCCTGGGAGGTGAGAGGAGGGGTGGAGACTGCAGCAGGGTTGACCAGCTCCTTGCAGATTTTGAAGAGTTCGGCCGAATTGTTAGATGCCGCAGAGACACAGGCTTGTATGTGGACTATCTTCTTAGTGCGGACAGCAAGTCGGTATAGCCTTTGGAGCAGGCGGCAGGCCAGTTTGTCAGAGGATGAGCAAGAAGCCCTCAATTTCCTCTCCGCCGCCCTTCACTTCCGTTTAAGTGTAGCTAGGTCAGAGTCATACCAAGAATTGCACTTGGCTTTGGACTTAAAACGGATCCTCATGAAGGGGGCACGAGTATCAAGAGTAGCAGAAATAGTAGAGAAGAGAGAGGGCTGTGTCAGAGTGTGAGTCAGCCTGGGGTGGAGAGGGGAGGGGGGGGGGGGGGGGGGAGAAGGTTGCAGCGAAGGCCTCGACTGACACACGCTTCATGGCCAGGATAACTGAGAAGGTGGGTGGCAATCTAGGAGTGGACTTGGCTTGGGGGAGGAGATGGAGAGATGAGAGGAGACAGTGATCACTCCAGGAGAGAAGAGTGGTAAGGGGGGTGGAAAGGGGGAGGCCAGATGAGATTAAGACATCAAGTGTGTGGCTAGCCGAGTGAGTAGAGCCAGAGGGAAGGATAGAGACGGAGTGTGAATCGCAGAGGTCGCGAAAGAGTGCAGATGAGGGACAGGTAGAATCAAGATGGTTGTTAAGGTCACCAAGGAGGTTACGTTCAGTGGTTGAGGCCAAGAGGGAGGAGGAGAGGTCAGCCCACTCAGAGAGAAAAGAGGTGATTTGACCAGGGGGCCGGTAGAGAGTAGCAAAAGTAGGAGAGTGGCTAGGAGAGAGAGAGCCTGCAGACTAGGCATTCAAAAGAGGAGTAAGCTTGAGTGGGAATGAGAGAGGCAGGAATACACTCAGGGAAGGTAAGGACTACAACCCCTCCTGGCCAGTTGGATCTGGGAGCTGAGAGGATCTTGTAGTCGTCGGGGAGGAGAGTGTCAAAACTCGTGACAGAGCTGGCCGTGAACCATGTCTCGGTGAGACCGAGGACATCAAGGTCGAGTTCTTCTAGGAGGTGACAGATGTCAGAGGAGTGTTGAACAGCCGAGCGAGAATTGAGTGTGGCGAGATGGAAAAGGTTGCCTGCCTTAAAGACCTTCCAGGGCTTTCAGAGGTGGTCAATACAACAGTGACATGGAAAGAAATCAAGAGCGAACATCAGTCTTCAGAGTAAGGAGACCCCAGATATAGGGCAAGACAATGTCGTAATTAAATCAATAAAACAATGTACCTCTAATGAAGAACTGAAGATACTTTCCTGGAATTCTAGGGGTAATGTACACTTAATGACAAAGAGTCACTCTGGTGCTACTGCGAGGATGATCCAAGAAACCTGGTTAATATCCTTGACAGTGTTAAGACGGTTTTCAAGTCTTCTCCCAGCTAGCTAAAGTGTCATATCTCCTCTTACCCGATGGTCTTGATGGCGTCGGAATCGTCTTTGTTACATTACTGCCCAGGGTGTTTTTCCTTATGGATCAAGAGTTGCGGCTTCTCCCAAGATGGTGGTTGTTTCCTGCAGCTTTGTTCCAGCGCCTTCGTCTATTTTCTCTCTCCAGCATCCTCCGCCTTCCACCGATCATGTGACCTTTTATCACCACAACATTCAGACTCCCAGTTGCGTCGCTACTCCTTGGCAAGACGCATCGCAAGTTTGTTTCCTAGGGATTTGATTCTATACTACTCCTGCTCTGTAACTCATGCTTTCTGTTTTTCTTAGGCACTCACTTATCAGCCACTCCTCCCTTGACTGCCTTACACCAAACCTCGATCGTAGATACTCGGTATCTGGGTTTCTCTGCCCCATGCAAAACCGCAGATCCAGCACGGTTCGAACTCGTCTCCACACGGTAGGAAATAGTCTTCTGGGGTTCTATTGATAGCCGATTCTGACTTAGGCTAACTGTTATTCTCCCACGTTTTAGCCTTTCTCACCACGAGTGTTCCGGACATTCCTACTCCCCGGTATTCAGCCTGCCGTTGCTTACTCCACCGAGGTGGGTTTTGAAGGGAGAGTTTGGAGTATTGTCCTGGTCTGGTATTTCTTTCTTACTTACATTTTCAGTCTACATCTTCTACAACACATATCTCCCGTCTACACCACTGTGACCATTCCAGTATCTACACCTCTGGTAGAACCACCAAACTCCTCCCTTCTTCTATCACAAGTATACCATAGTCCATCTTTGTGCTCTTCTACCTTCCCTCCGTGTATACTTACCTTGTTTTCCTTCTCATCTCAGTAGAGAATTTGAGTTTCCATTCAGAATTCCGCCTGACTCACGACTGAAGACTTCTAGCCGGGGTTATTCGCTCACTACTCCAGTCGTGGATTTCTAGCACCTGAGTCCGGATCCAGGGTTTTATTCCCCAGAGGGTTTCCCTGGGAAGCTTGCCACCATCCATCCTGTTATTCCAGGTGGAGGGCGGTAGGGTTTCTAGGGAAGTCTTCACAGATAACAGGGGCAGTCTGCAATGCAGGTTAGTGGCTTCTGTGAATCTGGTTCTTTCATTATTACATAGAAAGTCCAGTAATCATCAACATAGTCTAGCCACAGTCTACAGATTATAGAAAGCAGGCTGCGGAGGAAGACCTTCTGGTGGCCGTGTTACCGCCATATGAAGTGATTTGGGCTTTGTTGCACATCAGATTGAGAATCTTCTGCATGAAATGCTGGCTGTCGAGGTGACGGCATTGGGTTACAATTTCCATGCTTTGCTGGTCAATGCCTATTGGCACAAATTAATGGGTGTGCTAGAGGATTTTCTATACATCAACACTGATTTTGTCTCCCCATGGCAGTCCAGTATTGGTTCTAGACATTTTATTTTGACTGGTGATCTAAATGCCAACTGTATTTTACCTAATCTGGACTGTCTTCAGTGGCACATCTGCCCAGACTTTATAGATCCTGATTTCAAGTCTCAAGCTGGTTGGCAGTAGTGTAGCGGTACTTCTATTTTAGAAAAAAAGAAATTAATCATGGATGCCCCAACGAACGCGGCAAAAATGGCCTGTTCTATGGGATGGTACCCACTCTAGAGTCCGCAGCCACATTTGAGCTAAAGTGCAGCTGCAGACTCTCGAGTGGGTACCTTCCCAAAGAACAGGCCAATGGGCCGTGTTCGTTCTCGCACAGGGGTGCCTATGGACTATTTTTTGATTATTTAAGAGACTTAGGTTTAGTCACCCTAAGTTTCCAAGGGGTATCCAGACGTGGACCCCTTACTCACTCTGCTTAGAGAGGCACAGCTCCACCTCACTGATGAGGCCCAACAAGGCTGAAACACGTGTATGGGGTTGCTGGCGGTACTCTTGTTCAGAAGGGAATTGCCATAGCAATTCAGTGCTCGACTGCCCATGTGGGCCGGACAAATGCTGATATGTAGGGATATTTCTCTTCTGTGAAAGGGACAGCGAGCTAAAGACTTGGTTAAGACTCTCCCGGGAGTCATCCACCCAAGAACAGAACAAAGCGCTGTGTTCGTGCCGGTAGAGAGATCCCAGAACCCCCTCCGTTTTGCATTTTAAGTAACTTTGGGTCTCACCCTAAGTTACCAGAGGAATCCAGACGTGGACCCTTTGCTCACTGTTCTCAGAGAGGCACAGCTCCACCTCACTGATGATGCCCAACAAGGCTGAAACACGTGTATGGGGTTGCAGTTGGTACTCTTGTTCAGAGGAGAATTGCCTACCATTTCGGTGCTGGACTGCCCCTGGGCAGGTCAAAGACTGATATGCAGGGATATTTCTCCTCTATGAAAGGGACAGTGAGCTAAAGACTTGATCGAGACTCTGCCGGGGGCCATCCACCCAAGAACAGGTCAATGGACTGTGTTCGTGCCGGTAGAGACTCCCAGAACCCCCCGTTTTGCAAATTTAGAATGAGGCTCATTGTCTGCTATTTTCTATTAGGTCCTTAACGTCTCTCTCTTTTTTGCTCTCAATTAAAAGAGCATCTGCTCTTACTTTCTTACCCTTCTGCCGCTGCGACTGGCGGCCTGGTCCCTTATGAGTCTTACAGAGCACCGGGCTCTCCTTGACCAGTCTATACCACCCCCCCCCCTTACCAGCACTGTCTTCCGGGCCCCCTTCCCTGACTAGCCTGGTGGGCTGGGCATCCCTCTCGATTCAGATCCACAACCTGTCCTCGCACTCGGGCATCCCCTGGCACTTGCCCCTCTAGGCTCCCCCGAGCACTTGCTTCGCGCCTGGGCCCTTCCCCCTTCTCCCCACCTGCATTTGTATGCCCCTCCCTGACTATCACCTAAACTTCCTCCCCTCCTTTGCGCTTCTTGTTACTGTACTTGCTCGATCCAAATGTCACAAGGCCTAGTAGGACCGTTATTGTTGCTTATCTCACCTACCCACCCCCCTTTGTCTTGTGGCACTTGGAAACAACATTTTGCTGTATAGTGTGCCTTATAAATAATAAACAAAGGTTCAAATTATGAATTCTTGGTTTGCCTGTTTTATACTATGTTGTGCGCTTTGGCGAAAATCTATATATGCTAAATAATAAATACAAATGCTACGAGCTAGCATGCAACAACTCTCTTGGTTGCTCTAATGTTTATTTGCTTTCTGTTTAGAAGCATTTAGACTCCCAGATGATTGGCTGACTAAATATGGCAGCTGGGGTAGATAGCCGTTACCACCCACAAGGGTCAATGGCACATCCTGCAGTTCCCCTTCATGCTTGAAGAACCTATTCACGTTCAATCACTCATCCAACTCGTGTTTAAATGAGAATCGCTCCTTAATTCCCACTTGGAATTTCTGCACATTGGTTTATTTTTCATACATAAAATTGTGACCATGTAACCAAAAAGGTTGGGCAGCAGGCATCCAAATTGTGTTTTTTGGTTATTTTTACAAAGTGCCACACAGCAGGGTGAGGCGAGTAGATTGGTTTACAAAACAACTAGACCGCTTAAACGTGTTAGTCCTTTGGACAAGTAAAAAAAGCTATAATAATAAAAACACATTCTTTTTTTTAATTTCATTTAGTTTATACAAACTTTTTGAAAAGAATTCCCATCCCCCACTCACGAAGTGTCATGGAAGCAGAGTAGACACAAATTACAAACAAATCATAAAACACATTGACCTAAGCATTTCCACAAGTTTCCGCCTCTTATCTAACTTAATATTTTCGCTTTTCCAGTCTGTGTTCGATTTCTAGGTTTTGTTTCTTCCATTCCGGGGTCTTCAAATTTCTTCATTGCCCCGTATAAGCGTCTCTGCTTCCGTAACACACACACATCTTACTTCTAGACGATAACCATCAGAATTATTTCAGAGCTTTAACAAAATGTCCAGTTTTTGCAGAAAATTTGTCAGCCCGAAGATGTCTTTCTCGAGGGTTATAGAATTATAACCCACGTTATACACACACACACACACACATCTTACTTCTAGGCGATAACCATCAGAATTATTTCAGAGCTTTAACAAAATGTCCAGTTTTTGCAGAAAATTTGTCAGCCCGAAGATGTCTTTCTCGAGGGTTATAGAATTTTCGCCACAATTCTTCTCCACATAAGGTTGAATATTGTCTTACTAGGTCTCCTAAGTGCAAGGATCTCATGTCTTTCAGGCCTTCACAGTACAAAGTAAGATGTTTAGAGTCTCATGCTGCTTATTACAAAAGCGGTAACTTAATATCGCTGTCACTTTCCGAGCTCTTAGGGCTTGACTTACTCTTGTGTTAAATAGGTTCAGTCGAAATTTCATGTACATTGCTCGATGCCTTGCATTAGCTGTTCTTGTCAAGTATTGCAGCATTTTGTTCCGATCTTTAGCTTCAATCGCCGCATCTTCCATGAGTTTATGACGATTTCGATCATCGACTGTCGAGGACCAATCCTGCTCCCATAGTTTTTTCTTGACATGGTTCATGTTGTTTTTCAGTGTTTCCTGATCAGTGCCCAGCTGCACTAGCTGGTTTCCGCAACCGGTTGCCCATTTGCACAATAGGGATTCCGGGTTTCCTTTCAGAGCATCTTGTAGAAGCTTGAACTGAGGTGTGTAGTCGTCTATGATTATTTTCCTGTATATGGATAACATGGTCCATAGTACTCGGGCGTGCATGGATATCAGATTGAGTTCATATCGAACACACGCACTCGAGATTCCCTTTTGTAGTTGCAGAACACGTCTCCAATATTGATTTTCTAGTTCTGACCATAGGGTTGCGGATACTCCTAAAGCACTTTCAGCACCATAAATCAATGTTGGCATAACTTTTTGATTATAATGGGCTAAAACCGGTAGGAGAGAGAATTTTCCAAACTTTTTGTTTATGATTACTCCTTGACATGCCAGTTGTTTACATTTTTGTTTGGCATTCTCTGCCCAGGATGCATCATTTATGTTACTGTTAATCCACATTCCCAAATACTTTGACTTTTTCACACATCTTAGATTGTCATTATTCAGTCTCCATTTTGGGGCAGATTTTTTGTTCTGTTTATTAGTTCGTGTAAGATCCTGAAAAATTATTATTTCGGACTTTGCAGGGCTGATCTTTATTTTTTTGCACATAGCCTTCTAGAGCAGTTAACTTTCTTGTTAGACCAATTGGCGTTAAATCCAGTAATGTAATATCGTCTGCATACAGCATCCAATTTACAATCATTCCATTAATTTTCGGTGGGAAGGAAGTTACACCTTCTAGGCTTTCTCCAATATTTGACAGAAAAAGGCCAAACGGAGTAGCTGCCAATGGGCACCTTGGTTTGTTCTTATTGACCTACTCATGGTTCCCCCAGAGTCTAGTCTGACCTTAATTTCTGTGTCCGTGTGCAGTTCTTTTATAGGCTGTAATAGATTTTCAGGGCATTTCCAATTCTTCATCTTATTCCAGAGCATCTCTCGATCAATTGTATCAAAAGCGCTAGACAGATCAACAAACGCTACATAGATATTTCTATTTTGGCGGATTGCTTCCATCGTTATGAAGTTTAAAATTGTCAGGTTCAAGCCACATCCAACACCCTTAACGAATCCTGTTTGACAAGGATCATATCTTTTTGAGTCTTGGATCCATTTTAGTAGTTGGATTTGCAGCTGGGTAGCAAAGATTTTTCCAACCACATCAAGGAGTGCTATAGGTTGATAATTCTTAGGGTCAGTGTGGTTGCCCTTTTTGAAAATCGGTACAACAATAGCACTCTGCCAGGATGTGGGGATCTTTTGTTTCTGTAGAATTGATGTAAACAAGGTGTAGCAAAATTCCTCCCATAATTCCGGCTGTTGTTTTAGTAGATGGTTTGTTAACCCATCCGGCCCAGGGGCTCTTGATGTACTTAGTTTTATGATGTTTCTGTAGATGTCTTCTTTCTTTATTTCAATAGACCCCTCTTGGTCCGGATTTGCTGGTAAGTCTGGCTTAATGGTATTGTTGTAAAATATTCCCGCATGTTGCCTAACCCATAGTTCTTCTAGTACCACGTTCTATATGATAGCACCTTGGGGGGGTTGAGACATTCAGGTAGGCCCAAAATTCGCTTGTGTTTCTTTTAGCAAGCGTTTTCATCATATTTTCCGCATCTTGTTGTAACATTATGTGTTTACGACTAATTAACCAGTTCTTGTAGGTTTGTTTTAGTTGTTTTACCCTGCTTTTGCTGCTTAAGTCCGATTTATTTTTGAGCATTCTTAGGGCTTTGTTCAGCTTTTTTTTCCCTTAGGTTAAGCTCTTCATCCCATACATGTAACTTTATGAAGTCCAGTCTCGCTTTAGCAGTTTTCTTCTCTCGGTAGGTCTCTAAGAAGGTTGGATATTCAATTTTCTCCATTTCAGATTTTTCTTCCAATGATTTTAACAGAGAGTTAACATTATTTACATTTAGTCGTAATCGATTACGACCAGGTCCCACCTCTAGAGCTCTTTTTGCCATATCAGTTGGTCCTTCGATTTGTTGTGACTTCAAGTACATTTTTACTGCACAATGATCACTTGACTTCATTTTGGTAATTTTCAGAAGTGTGACTTCACCTCTCAGTCTTTCTTTTACAAACATGTAATCTATAGTTGATCTTGGTGAATTCCTTCGCCAAGTTGGTTGGGGAGGAATGTCCCCTGTGGTTTCTCCGTTTAACATCTGTAGGTTACATGCGTCCATTTCAAGCATCCAAAGCTGCGCTGCTTGATCACTGAGTTTTCTTCTCTTCATAGTTGGATCTAATTTTATTTTGCAAACAATTTATGTTAATATCTCTGCATATTAGGATATCTGCATCCTTTTCATTACTCTTGATGTCACAAATAATTTCTGAAATGGATTCCATGAAGGTTTCCAGTTGTGTTGCAGCATGTTGCCAATAGATATTTACCAATATTAGTAAATTTTTTGCTTTCGCTGATCTCGTCTGGAGTTTGACCTTGGAGACTTGTATATACGATGACACAGTGAATGAGGATAGTATACGTATACCACTTTAGATTTTTGCAAGGGTCACCATTTCTGACATTGGGTGTCCCTTGTTCCTTTTAATTGCTTGGTTGAAGGCGATCTCAAAGCCCTCCGCAATTGGAGTTTTCATTAACCATGTCTCTTTCAGACATAGTAAATCTATATCCTTTAGTTCATTCGGTATGTCTTCAAAAAGATGCACATGTCCTCGTGTGTTCCAAGAGGCTATGCATATATGACCAGCGTCGTTGATCTTTGAACATTAGCTGTTTTTAGGGTTGTTGATGGTTTTAGCAACCCAAGTCCAATCAAGATCCTCATCTAGCACAGAGGAGTTCCTCTGAGTTTTGGGATCTGATTCCCCAATCGTGGTTTTAGCTGAATCTTTCCTCAGCATTTGTTGATCACCATTAGTTTGTCTCTTAGGGGAGTCAGATTTGCTCTTTGGACTGCCTTCTTCAGCTTGTTTTTCTAATCCATTAGTTGTTGTTGATTTAAGTTCTGAGAAAGGTCCTCTTTTCATGTGTTGTTCCATCTCCTTTGTTTTCCATATTTCATTTATGTCAAACCCAAAGGAATTCAAGATGGCACCAGTATTGAGAGTCACAAATAATTTTGGAAGCTATGTGTAGTATCACACGGTCGTTTTTTTCATCTTCAAATTCAACTACTTGGAATCTTCGGAAACTACAGTTCTTAGTTGTGGAATGTGATGTAATAACCTCATCACATTTTTCCTATTTAGTAAGAGACCATCTTTTTCTCTCACTATTCGCTCTAGTCGCAGGAGATATTTCCCCAGTTTCTTGTTACATCGAACTTGGTGACCAGAATCATTACTGAAAGCTGCATTCGCTCTTACATTGGTCTGAGTTTTCTCAGACATTGATTGGTGGAGATCAGAAAGTGTCTTTTGGTGCAGCGGTGAGCATTTAGACTGTGGCTGAGGAAAGGACTCAGTTATTTTAGGGTCCTTAACTCCAGTCTCTACCTCAATGTTAGGTGTTGCTTTGGTTAACCCAACGTCCATTAGGGCCATTTTGGCCTCCAGAGCCACAAAATGTTGCTCATATTTCCACAAATCCAAATTGTGAGATGTGAGCTTCAGATTAGGCTGTTCTCGGTTCTTAGTGGCTACAGTTAACGCTCTTTTGGCTTCAAGAGTGATGAATTTGGTTGGGACTTCCACTATTGATTGTGGCATGTTACCATCTTGGTTTATTGATTCCATTCTAAAACATCTTTGCAGGTGTACGGGTTCCTCACTTGCCAGACAGCATGTTTTGATGGCAGGAATTTCTCGAGAGGGAGGCTGCCTCTTGCGGATTTTCTCATCTACAGACGACTTCTCTTCGTTAAGTGGAGGGCTAAGGTCAATGTTTATAAAAACATTAGCGGACAAGCACTCCTCGTTCAATGCAGAGTCTGGAATCTCGGTCCAGCCACTTTTATCACCTTCGCAATGTTCATACGTCGAGAGGTCAAGAAGAGCCTCTTGAGAACTCTCATTTCCAATTGTGTTGCATTTTTCTACTTCATTGTTATTCTTTTGTTCAGCAATTGCAGGAGTCATTTGATTGCAGGGATTAGCATTTGCTATGGCCCCATTTGCTTGCTTAGTGGTTCTTGTAATGCTGAAACCTTTGATATTCCTTAAGAATGATCGCACACTTGATCTTTTTTTGGGTTTTTCTTTTTCTCATGTTCTTTGGTTTTTTCCCAACTATTATCCCTTCCGCCTTGTTATTTTTTGCAGACTCTATTTTTTTTTTGTTCAAAGATTGGGAACACTTCTTTCGAGATTGAGACAGTTTTTTTTTTGCAAAGCTGCTTCAACACCTAGTTCGTCGCTGCCAATAGATGTATTATGTTTACCTTGACTCACAAGGGCATTTTTAGAATCGGGCAGTTTTGCGGATGATACAGCTTTGCTCCCCCGAGCTACTTCAGGATTGACAGTGGTTCCAACACGGTCAGGTCGCACTGAAGTTGGATCATTAGTGCATCCAGGGAGTTCTGCGAGCAGTTGGCGCAAATTCCCATTTCTTTCCGCACATAGAGGGGCACCCTCTGTTCGTATAGGTGTCTCACTGTCCTCTTCTTCCCTACTAATGCTAATACTACTAACTTTCTGATGATCAACTCCGTTTAGTCGTTTCAGTTTCTATTTACATTTCAACAGAGGATCTTTCCTTCATCCATTGCCACTGCTTGTCTCTTGAAGTCGTGGGTTCGCGTCTTTGTCCGTATTCAGCACTGCGCTTTGAGCATACCGATCAGATGGGTTTGTAGCTGATATCATCTCCACACTGACATTGTGGCACTCTTTATTCTCTTTAGGGGCCTGCTCCGTTATTGTGGAGTTCAGCTTCTGCGATTTCATCAAAGCAATCGCTTCTCGAGCTCTTCTGCGAACAGCCGTTTGCCAATTGCACTGTTTTTAGTATGTTCCAGAATTATCTTCACGTTTGCCTCAGATCTTAGATGTTCGTCTGCCAATACTTGTTTAGTCATGTTCATGTCTTGCTCCACATTTATCATTTTTGTATTCAGCATAGCTAGCAGGGTGGTTTGATCTTTAATGTTCTTATTCAATTGTTCATATAGTTTCATATATGGCAGCATAGATATTGTATGTGCCGCCATTATTAGTGTATTTAGCTCTCTGGTAATTTCTTTTTAAAGACATTCGGCCATGTTTTGTGTTTGAATGTTTTTTTTTTGGTGTTGAGCTTTGACCTAGATGTTTTTGATTTTTCCATCCATGGATTGCTTTTCTTTGTGAATCGATCGTCTATTTTAGTGCCATCTGAGAGTAAGGATAAATAAGACTCACATCCGTCTTCATCCAGACCAGCTAATTGTCGTTTCTCAGCATGTCTTTTTTGCGATGCAGATAACTGGTCTAAATAATCCTCGTTTATGGAGTCAAGTCTTTTCATTTTCGCCCTGGGTTTCAACCACAAGTTCCGTTTTTCATTGTGTCCCCATATTTCAGGTAACTGATTTAAAGCATTCTTCACCTGGGGCGCAGGGGCACTTATCTCCTGCTCTTGCGGATTTTGATGTTCATTAGTTGATACTTCCACCATGTTTTCGAAGGTAGGATGGCTTCCCAATCTGGTGTTTATTTCGATCAGATCTTTTCGTACCTTATCTACCGCGGTAATCGAGCTGCGCCGATTTGGACTCCTCACATCACATAGTGGTTTGTCTGGTGAAATAGCTAAACTAGTCCAGTCAGCATTGTATGGTGTACAAGTTTCAGCATCAGTTGTCGTTTCACATGGGGGATTAGAGGGGCTGTTGCCGGTACTCCATTCTGCTTGTACTAAGACAGTGTTGTTATACGTGTACGAGTCATTACCAATAGCCCCGGTAATACCCCCGCCAGTGGGCCAAACCATTGAACCAGCACCCTCATCCCCTTGACCATCCATCCCCTTCATCTGAATCTTCACGTAGTCCAGTGCGAGTTCCGCCAAAGACTGTAGTGTCTTAACAGACTGCGGCTCAGCTACTCCACTTAGGTGGGGAGCTGCAGCTGTTTGCGGGATATTTACATATATACGACACTCTGCAGTATCAACGGAGTCGGCAGCCAGAAACACCTCAGACACGGCATGACTCACGTTTTCTCCCTCAAAGTTATCATTAGTTACGTTGGCTATTAAAGGTGTCGTAACCATGGAGAATGTAGGCGAACTACTTGCCTGACAATCAAAAAACTCTCCCGAGTTTTTAGATGAAATTGAAGCACAGGTCCTTTTACGGGACCGGTTACCGCTTACCAGGGATGCCGCACGATATTCAGCGTTCTCTCTTCCGCCGGCAGCCAGAAAGCGACGCTGCCGCCGCGTGAGTGGATGCATGCCTCCATCGTCTCCCGTTTGCTGGAGCTGCACAGCTGCCTCATTCAGGGCAAGTTCCGAAGGGCCAGGCTCCGGTGTGATCATTAGGCTCACAGTTCTGTGATCTGGAGGGAGCGATGTGGAATACGGGGCCCTCACGCAGACTGGTACTTCACTCAGTATGGAGCTCCCGGCACCCCCGCGCACCCCTGGCAACACTGACAACAATCTACGTTGCTCTGCGACCGGGGCTGAGTATTTAGCAGCAAAATGAACTTCCTTACCAGGAGGTAGACAGCACGCAAAATCCAGAGTTTCCAACACTGACAACACTCAGCTTCACATTCCTACTGCTGGATTTTAAAATGAGAAGTGCAGGGTGACCACCATGTCTTAAGAAAACTCTTAATCACTGAGCTATCCTATCCTCCTGATAAAAGGTTTACTTTAGAAAGACTGGTACATAAGCAATAATAAGAGAACATGTGCACAACCAAATTGCATACCATATTGATGAAATCAGAATTAATTAATCCAGGGCCATTTGCAGAAACCACAGTAGTTTATCGTGTTCCATTACACATGTACATGCGTCATATATACAGTCATAGCCCATGTTTGGGATCTTGGATTTTACTCTGAACCTTCTTCAGAAGAGATCATTAAATGCAAGCAAAGATGGATTCCTTCTCCAGTTTGATAGATGCTAAACCTTCTTTCCTTTGTGTAGCTTTAAGATACAACTTTTGCCAAACATCAAATAAATCTGAGCAAAAAAAAAAAAAAAAAGGTCAAGTTGCAAGCTACTAAGTCCCTTGCACCGGACTTGAATGCAGCCCATCATTTTGGGTTCGCCAAGAGAGAAATCGCTCATCAATGACGAGTGAAAATTCAGTGGCATGAATGTTTTCAGCAAATGATCAAATGGACCATACAACGGTGTGGTTAAATGGATGGCGTGCAGCAGGAGTTAAAAGAACACGACCAAGGAGCTCTCTCACTTTGGCGGTTAGTAAAATCCATAGCTGTCCATAATACTGATGCAAAGGCTTGAAAGTCTATCGCTCCAAAGGCACTAGCGGATACCAAAAAAATGAGAAAAAAGATAATAAAGTCAATCAAGTGAGGCCTACCAACAACTGGTATAATAATAATAATAATTTAGCATTTAAATAGCGATACGAACCCTCAGGTATCTGAGCGTTGCTTATTATTACCCAAGGTGTGTGGTGCTCATTTATCGACCTCGGAAAGGATGAAAGGCCAAGTTTGGCCCTGCCAGGATTCGTACCTGCGCCAGCAGGCTCTG
The DNA here is from genome assembly GCF_040938575.1 of Ambystoma mexicanum. NCBI lineage: Eukaryota > Metazoa > Chordata > Amphibia > Caudata > Ambystomatidae > Ambystoma > Ambystoma mexicanum. The sequence goes on from NC_090936.1 coordinate 79,215,188, forward strand.
CACAGATGTCAAAGCAAGGGCTCTACTCTTTGTGCTGTCGGACCAGCTAATAATAGGTTTCCAGAAGTACATTCGTGATAACTCAGTTCTCGAGTTTGATAGAACCACTTAACATATCACAAATCTTCCCATTCCCTTATCCTTGAGCACTGAAAGTAGCATGATTACATTCCAAGGAATCTAAATCCTTTGGCATCTTGAAATAATAATGAAAGTGGTTTACCACTAATCGTGGCTGCTACGATTTAAACAAATGCAACAATAAAAAACATTAATAACTCACTTTCAAAAAAGGGGATTCTTCCAACATATCTAGGAACTCTGGGAAGTAATCCCCCACCTCCTCATCCACTGCTCCAACCAGGCTGATTTGTCGCATCGCACCAGCTCTATAAGTGCCATGGGAGTAAGTTCTTTTAACCTAAACGGGAATAAATATACACATTAAGATAATACTGAACAATATCATATACTTGTCATAAGGCATCTTTTTGCTTTAAATACATGTGTTTCGTAGTGTGAGCAAACTGTCTCTATACTAGCCACTAGGGAGGATAGGGGAACGATAGGTGCCACCCGCACCATGATATGACCCTCAGTGGTGCCATAGCGAGGACCCTTCACAGTCCTTCCTTGGTCAACTCTAAAGGGTAACATCAACCCAAGCCAATGCAGGAAACAATGTCCTTCAGGATTGGGGCCAATCTAACAACCCCTTTCTGCTCAGGACCCAACAGTCCCAAAACCTCAAGAACAGTGTGGCCAGAGCCTGTGTTTCAGTGTATTAGGAAAAGCGAGCAGTTTACTGGGGTTGGTTGGTTAAGGCCGTGGTTCTGTGCAGGGAGCACAGACTGAGCACCTCCCGCAACCACAAAGCCTAGAATGGAGTGTTGTCAGAGAAGGCGGGGAAACATTCAGATGCAAGTTAACAGTCAGAATGCTCACCTTCAGTGCATGGATGCCAAGTGCTCGCAAACCAATAGGTGGAGGACAACAGAATTGGATCGATGGGTCACTTTGGCCAGGACAAGGGGCAAATCTGACAAGACCTGGCAAACACCTGGGTGACACAGCCCACCAGCCACACGACTGGGGAGGAGGTGGCACTCTGACCTAATAATAATAATAAACCTGGGATGGCGAATTACAGGCCTTGAAGGCACAAACCTATTCAGTTTTCAGGCTATATCCACTATTAATATTCATGAACTCAATTTGCATGCACTTAGAATTAAGGACCTTTAATGAGGGATATCCTAAAAACCCAAAAGGTTTTCTGCTGTTTAAGCCTGGAGCTCGATGCCCCTTCCTTAAAGCAATCTGAGACTTCGTGATGGGCGAAACAGTGCCCTGCGTGGATGCTCAGGGGTTAGTGGGAGTTTAGATCCAGATTTTAGGCCCCATATCTTAGTTTGGACAGAGAATGTGTTTCATCCCTTCTTCCTTTCACTGTTAGTACCTCATCTCCCATTTTTCAGTTGCACCAGACATGAAGGGGATTCTCAAACCATGACCCTGAAGTTATGTGATACCAAACTCAAGCTTGACACCCCAACTGGCCGGGAGATATCCCAAAAGAGATTGTTTCAATCCTGTTAAAGATACAGATCCCCGGAACCGTGGGTCTGTCATATTGGCCTTTTGAAGAAAGCGATCTCGCCAAAATGGTGTATTACGTTAAACCCCCTTTTGTTTTTTTACCCTTTTTTCTTAAAAATGTAAGAATAAAGACTTATCGAGATTACCACATGATTATCAATGCTCTGCTCCTCACTCATCTCGAAAGTAGCTGCTTGCAAAATAATCAACCTTTAAACATTGTTTCTCTTTTCAATTCAGGAAAAACATACTACTAAGCAATTTAAAAAAGTCAGAAAAGGGCAGCAAACTTACTATAGTACACCCGATACTCATCGACCTTACACTGCCATATGTCAAGGATTGCTAACAATGCCATCAGTTGGCAGTATTTAGACACTGCATGAACAAGTTACCCTTCGTAATGTTCTGATGAATGCAGTATCCCTCTCACAGATTGCATATCTCTTGAAATGGCATTCAGGCGCAGACCGTTTTGGAAGCTTTTCAGAGGTACTAGAGGCCAGGTCAGGGTTCTGCACCCTCTCAGCCACTCACAGTGTTAATGTTATGCTACAATACTCGTGTACTAGGCCGAATCGCTAACACTAATGCATTGAAACATCCTGTATACACATACTGACCAGCGCTCAGGCCACAGTTCAAACGTTTTACCAAGACGCAGGAGCTGAGGAATGCACACATGCCATACATACAGAAGATGGGAGGGTTGAGTACTCGGGAAGAAATACCATATCCAACAAAATTAACATCACAGACGATAATTCACTTTCATTTAATGGACACCTCCTAACAACAGATTCTTCATCGTTTCAAAAACTCCCACTTCAATGTAGAGCGTATACAGAGCAGAGTACATGAAATTAGTCTTGCACCAGGCATCTTTGCAGCACAGAAAATCCTACCAGAATATCTTCTCCAGCCAGAGTCATTAGTCAACATTCGCAGAGACTACCATGTTGCTGTTGGACATACCTCGCAGTGGAACTCCTCAATGCAATACCAGAGTTAGCTTCTTGGGACCAAGCAGGCCATAATACTCTTGGCAATATCTATATTATCCAAACATGTTTTGATAACCGGGATAAAGACAGTCAATTTAAATAGGTCTCTCGTTTGATGCACATTTCTTCTTATTGGGTCCTGCATAGCCAACTAAGGGCTGGCCATCCGGAATGTACTCTGCTCTGGCCACATAATCTCAAATCCCTCTTAAGATCTAATACATGAATGAACCTGCTCTTTCATCTTAGAAAAATGCAGTGGTGGAAATAAGCGCAGGCAGATTGTTGGCAGTAAATGAAATCCTAAAACCACATCCTTCTAAAACGGCTCCCTCTCCCAGACGGGAGACACTTTTGAAAAGAGCCTGAAGCTCAAACATCCTTCTTGGCTGGGGTAATTGACTGGAAGAATGCAAGGGGCTAAGAGACAAAAAGGCTTCAATTAAGAGGCCATCAGAAACTAAGAACGAGACTGAGGTCCCAAGATGGAACTACAAAACTGGATGACGATTGGAACTGAAAAAAAAAGAAATTGAGGCAAGACCGGATGTATAACTTTGAAAATGATACATCTGCCAGACACCCCTCAGTTCTATCAACATTCAGGCCTATTTGACCAGAGCAAGACACCATTTTAACACTGAGGAAATGGGGCAATTCCTTACTGCGACAGAAACTTGAAACCTTGCACCTCTTACTGGTACAAATGGACTTAGTGGGTTGTGTGAGAAACCTAGGGATATTCTCCCATGCAGACAATGAGAATACTTTGATCACAAAACTGGTCCCTAAAATACTCCTTAATGGGCTCAGAGTGCATGAGATCCTGGAACTTGGCGAAGAAAGTGCCCTATGATCGCTGACTGCTCCTACCTTGTGGTTGAGACACAGTTTTCTGAGGTGCCAGGGACCTGGCCAGGACTCTATGGAAGGAACAAGTTACTTACCTGTAACTGTTGTTCTCCAGCATGGGTCTGGCATGGATTCACATGCTCATGAATATTCCCCGTCGTCAGGCTGGGAATCCTCGGTAAAGAAAAAACCAGTATCAGTTTCGTTTCTGATCTGTCTTTCGTAGCAATAACCAATCACTGGTCTCTGCGTCATACTGACCACAGCCAATGACTGCCCTCTACCTAAGCACCGCCTCTGGCAGCCATCTTCAGATTTGGAAGCACGTGAAGTGGCAGTATGACCAAGTGAAGAGCCGCAGAGGGGTAGGCGGGAGGGTTCGCATGTGAATCCATGCCAGACCCATGCTGGAGAACAACAGTTACAGGTAAGTAACTTGTTCCTTCTCCAGCATGGGGTCTGGCATGGATTCACATGCTCATGAATAAAGAATACATAGCAGTACACACATGCACAACCACGGGAGGTGGCAAAGGCTCAACATTAAGCATCACATCAACTCAACATTAAGCATCTTACCTCCTCACCAGGCTCACCTCAGGCGAACAGGTTGCGCAGCACTGCTTGGCCGACCCTGGACTCCTCCCTGGAATCCCGGTCGACGCAGTAGAATTTCGTGAAGGTGTGCGTCGACCTCCACGTAGCAGCCCTGCATATGTCCAGCAGGGGCACACCAGATAGGAACGCCGTGGTAGCTGCGATCGCTCTGGTGGAATGGGCTCTCGGACGGCCAGGCAGCGGTCGGTTTGCCAACCGGTGACAGTACATGATACAGCCGGAGAGCCATCTGGAGATGGAAGCCTTCGAGAGAGCCTTCCCCTGATTGACAGGTCCAAAGTTCACAAAGAGTTGTGACGTCTTCCGAAAACCCTTCGTGCGATCCACGTAGAACTTCAGCGCTCTAGCTACATCCAGCGAGTGCAAAGTCCTCTCAGCCGGCGACGAAGGCGACGGGAAGAACACAGGTAACACCAAGGGTTCGTTGAGATGGAAGTCCGACGGTACCTTGGGCATGAAGGAGGGGTGCGTCCTGAGCACTACCCTCGTGTCGTGGAAAGTCAAGTACGGGGCCTTGCAGGAAAGGGCCTGGATCTCACCCACTCGTCGTGCGGAGGTGATGGCCACGAGAAAAGCTGTCTTCCACGATAGAAACTTCAACGGGGCCGAGTGCAGAGGCTCGAACGGAGGTCCCATGAGCTTGGTCAGCACCACGTTGAGCTCCCACGCCGGGGCCGGAGCCTTCACCGGCGGGAACGATCTGAATAGTCCCTTCATGAACTCTTTCACCAGACGATGAGACCACAAGGACGTCCGACCCGTGGTTCTGGTGTATCGGGAGATCGCAGCAAGATGAATCTTGATGGACGCGTGTGCCAGTCCAGCTTTGGCCAGCGTCAGCAGGTACGGCAGTACTTGGGGAGCCGTAATCCGTAGAGGGTTAATCTTCTGTGCGTGGCACCAGACAGAGAACCTCTTCCATTTGTGTCCGTAGCATTTAAGAGTCGAGGACGCCCTGGCCTTTGCAAGAACCTCTCTGCAATCGGCCGGTATGTCGTATCCTCCAAACTCTAGCGCTGCAGGAGCCAGGCCTGCAAGTTCAGCGACTTCGGGTCGTGGTGGAGGATGGCGCCTCCTTCCCTGGAGAGTAGGTCTGCGTCCGCCGGCAGCTTGATCGGCGGGGACGCTGACAAGTCCAGAAGGTCCGGGAACCATATCTGCCTCGGCCACGCAGGTGCGACGAGGATCATCCTGCACCGTGACCTCTTGAGCTGGTTGACGAGCCGGATTAGCAGAGGCAAGGGAGGGAACGCGTAGAGGAACAGGCCCTCCCAGGGGAACGAGAAAGCATCGCCCATGCTCCTCGTCTGGGGAAACCTGCTGGCGAACCTCCGGCACTTGGTGTTCGTCGCCGTCGCGAACAGGTCGATCTGGGGTGTGCCCCACCGTCGGAAGAGGCGATCCACTAGATCCTGCCGTAGTTCCCACTCGTGGCACGAGCGCAGCTCCCTGCTGAGTGAGTCGGCGATGGTGTTTTTTATCCCTGCCAGATGAAACGGCACCAGAAAAATCCCTTGGGCGACGGCCCAATGCCACAGGTCCTGCGCCTCCTTGGACAGCGCTGGGGACCTGGTTCCGCCCTGTTTCCTGATGTAAAACATGGTGGTGGTGTTGTCGGTGAAGATCCTCACCACCTTGCCCTTCAGGGACGGAAGGAAGGACCTGAGGGCCCAAAACACTGCACGGAGCTCCAGGACGTTGATATGCAGGGACTTCTCCGTCGGGAGCCAGAGTCCCCTCGCGTGCAGATTTTCGGTGTGCGCTCCCCACCCTTCCAGGGAGGCATCCGTGGTCACAGTCTCCTGGTGGGCTGGGGTCTGGAAGTCCATGCCCGCCGTCAGATGCGCGCGGGTGCCCCACCACCGTATCGCTCGCCGGAAACTCTCGTCGAGCTTGATCCTTTCCTCGAAGCTGCCCGTCGTCTGGATCCAGCGCGCATCCAGGAATTCTTGCAACGGGCGCATCCGGAGCCTGCACATGGGAATGAGGTAGATGCAGGAAGACATCATCCCGAGGAGGGACTTGATGGATCTCACTTTGGCCGCGTCGGCCACCAGCATCCGTTGCACCTTGCCCAAGATGGTCCTGGTCCTCTCCTCCGACGGGGAGGCCAGAAGGGACACTGTGTCGAGCCTCGCTCCCAGAAACAGTGCGACTTGCGCGGGCACCAGGTGGGATTTGGTGTAGTTCACGGAGAATCCCAGGTCCGTGAGGAGTTGGACGGTCCTTGCCGTGTGGACCACGGCGAGCTCCTTCGTCTTGGCGCGGATGAGCCAGTCGTCCAGGTAGGGGTAGACGTGAATCCCCTCGCGGCGCAGCTGCGCCGCCACCGGTGCGAGGCACTTGGTGAATACCCTGGGTGCCGACCGCAGTCCGAAGGGAAGGGCTTTGAACTGGTAATGCCGCCCTTGGACCACGAACCTGAGGAATTTTCGGTGCCCCTTTAGGATTGGAATGTGGAAGTAGGCATCCTCCAAATCCAACGACGACAGGAAGTCTCCTTCCTCCAGTTGACCCAGGACGTGCTGTAAGGTGACCATCCTGAACTTCTGCGCCTTGATGAACTTGTTCAGCCGTCGCAGGTCTAGGATGGGGCGCCATCCTCCCGTCTTCTTCTTCACGAGGAAGTACCGCGAGTAGACTCCGGAGCCCCGAAGCCTCTTTGGGACGAGTTCGATGGCGCCCTTTCTGAGCATCGCCTTTACCTCCAGGAGAAGTTGAGGGACGTGAAGTTCTCTCCTGGCCACGGGGGGGACGCGCGGGCACCTTCTTTGAAACTCGAGCGCGTGGCCCCGGGCCAGGGCATCCAGCACCCAACGGTCGGTGGAGATGGACTCCCACACGCTGACGAAGCCCGCCAGCCGGCCTCCCACCGGGGTGCTTCGGTGGGGGCCCGACCCCACGGCTGGTTCAATCCTGCTTGGACGCGGCCTTGCCGCCTTGACCTCCTTGGCGACGACGGCGGGGTCCGCTAGACTTGCCTCGTCCTCTGTAGGCCTCTTGCGACGACGAGCGGGCCGCTTGACGGTAGGAAGCGAAACCGCCACCGGAACCTTTGGAGGCGCCCTTGCCTCCGCCGCTCCGAAAGGGCGTCCGTCGTTGCTGCAGGACTCCCAGGGCCCGGGCCGTCTCAGTATCCGCCTTGATGGCCTGGAGGGAATCGTCCACCGTCTTCCCAAACAGGTTGTTCCCGTCGAAGGGCATGTCCAGGACTCTGGTCTGGACGTCCTGCCGAAAATCCGTAGCTTTGAGCCATCCACGACGTCGAAGGCAAACGCCGTTGCCTAGCTGGCGGAACCCCGCGTCGGCGATGTCCGTCGCCACGGTGATGGCGTGGTCCGAAGCCACTTCGCCTTCCTGGAGGATCTCAAGGGCCTCAGCCCTCTTGTCGTCCGGCAGAAAATCCAGCAGGGGAGCCATCTTGTACCAGAGCTCCCTGTCGTAGCGGGCCACGATAGCCAAGGCGTTGGCCGCTTTAATCGTCGTCGCTGCCGACGAGATGACTCTACGTCCCATAGCATCCAATTTCTTTCCCTCGCCGTCCGGCGGGGAAGTCGATGTGGAGGCCGCACCCCCCCCCCGCTTTCTTCCTGGCCGCCGCGGAGACGACGGAGTCCGGGGTAGGCTGCGCCCGGAGGCATAGGGGGGCCGTGTCCGGGACCCGGTACTTCTTCTCGTACCGGTCTCTTCTAGCTGGCGTCGTGGAAGGGTTCTTGAGGAGGGAAAGACCCTCATCCCAAATGTCGTCCAACAGAGGCACTGCGAGGACCGTCTTCCTCTTGGCCTCGCGCCGCTGATAAAGGAAGCCTTCCTTTTTCTTCTCCTCGGGGCAGAGTTGAAAAAGCTCGGAAGCCCTGGAGATCATGGAATGGAAGGATCCGATCTCGTCGGGCGGAGAAGCCCTGGTGGGGGGCGACGACGGAAAATCCTCGTCGTATGCCTCGTCGTCCGTACCCGTCGCTGCCGTGTCAGTCCCCGTATCATCCCCTCGGGTGGACGGGGAGGAGGGCTGGACGGGGCGCGACGGTTGAAAAGGAGGTGGAGGATGGATCCTTCTTTTCTTGGCAGGGGGAACACCAGAAGGTCCCGGTTCTGGATCCCCCGACGGGAGAGGTTCCTCCGTCGGTAACGGTAGCCTCGTCCTTATCTCAGTGCATAAGGACTGTATGGCCAACAAAATGGCCGCCGAGTTGTCTCGCGGCGCTGGCAGAGGGGAATCCGACGGGCGAGCAGGGGCCCCGTCGGCATCCTCGACGATGTCGTCGTCGTCGCCTGCGTCGGCACCCATTCCGACGGGCTGGTCTTGTTCCACGCCTAGGCCGTGGCTTAAGACCTCGACCAGCTCTTCTTCTGAGGTTGAGGCCGAATCTACGACGACGCCCTGCCCCCCCTTCTTCTCCACGGAGGTTTTCACGGGGGTCCTATCGATGGGCATAAAAGAAGACTCCCTCCGAGGAGGCAGGGAGATTCTGGGCCCTGAGGTCGCCACCACTGGAGTAGCCTCCACAGGCTGGGCCAGGGCCGCCGCGACCGTTTCGATAGAGGGCTTGGTCGGATGGATCAAGGCCTTCACCACCCTAGGTGCGCTCACCGCCTTGTCCTTGAGGGAGGGGGCACTGCCACGCTCCTCCTCTGCCTTCGAGCTCGACCGGGGCCTCTCCAGGAGCTTCGCCGGGTGCTCGGCCTTCCTCTTACCCGACCCAGAGCGTTGGCTCGTGGTTGATGGTGCCGGGGAGGGTGCGCCCTGCCTGGCGCCCGTAGAGCCCGACCGTTCGGCGCTCCCGGTGCCAGCGGACTCGCGGTGCTTGGCCTTATGTTGGGCCCCCGTCGCCGGGGCGCCCTCAAAGGTCTTAGAAGACCGCTCGGATTTCTTCTTCTTCTCGCCAGACGGGCTCTTACCCTGCAGCCAGTTGGCGAGACGTTGATGACGGTCCTTCATGGTCCGTTCCGACATGTCGCCGCAAAACGCACAGTCCTTCTCCACGTGCGTTTTGTCCTCATGAAGGCAGTAAAGGCAGAAAGAGTGTTCGTCCTCCTTAAAGACGTTCTGCAGCTGGCATCCAGGGCAGACCCTGAGCAGCTTTCCGGGCGTCGAGCTTCCCTTCTCCTGGGCCATCTCCGAGACCGGGCCTGAGAAGCTTCTGGAGTCCTCCGAAGCGTAGCTCGACGAAATCTTCACCCTTGAGGGGCACAGATGAATCCGACACGGGTCCCCGTAGATCGGATGTAGTATCGGTGGAGCTTGAGGCTCTTTGACCGAAGAATCGAAGTTTTTGTGAAAAAAGCGCGAAAAAATAGCACTAACGCTCGAGAGCAATAGCACGAGGATCCCAACACATGAACGTGCGGTAAAAATCTGAAGATGGCTGCCAGAGGCGGTGCTTAGGTAGAGGGCAGTCATTGGCTGTGGTCAGTATGACGCAGAGACCAGTGATTGGTTATTGCTACGAAAGACAGATCAGAAACGAAACTGATACTGGTTTTTTCTTTACCGAGGATTCCCAGCCTGACGACGGGGAATATTCATGAGCATGTGAATCCATGCCAGACCCCATGCTGGAGAAGTAATTTGCCAGGTCTGCCTAATTTGTTACAAATCTGCATAATATGGAAGAGAAGATGTTTCGTGCCAAAGACAAGTTTTGTTGGAGCGACATATGTTGGCGCTGATCCTTACACGCTTGCCACGAAAGGATCTCTCCCTATAGAGGCACTAGGGGTAGACCCGGGTCGCGGTTCCGGGGTGCTAGCCAAGGATGTGGCAGACTCAGTGTCTATGGTCCCACTTGATTCTGGCAACTTATAACGACATTGTGACAGGTGTAGGCTCTGATGATTTGAGCAGCGTCACAACAGACTGGTATTTTAAAGTAGGCTTGGCAAGATTGGACATCTTCAGCAAGCGCAGTCCTTCTCAAGGTTGAACTTCAGTAGTCCTCAGTGACATGATTGACCTTTCCCATGGCTACCTCGATGAGGGAGCCTTGGTAAAGGCCCTGGAAATGTTATCCCCACAATGATAAACCTTGGTGCAGTCGGTCACATTTTTAGCCCTCACTGAGGGAACCTTGGAGCAAATTTTGGTTTTCTAATCCCCCAATGGGGAATGCTTGGTCTTACTGGTTTTGAAGTTAGCCCCTTTGTGGGGAACCTTGGGACAAGTCTTGGAAACGCTACAGCCAGAACCGTCCACTCTCAGGACTAGAAATCACTGAGAGGAGATCCCCAGCCCAGGGTGATGTGAAAATGAATTCATGTACCGGTCACAGTCGTTTCTCGTGATGAAATCCTGGAGGTGCTTTGGAGCCAGGCGGTGGAAAACCTTGCTCCAACACTGAAGCCGATGTGTTAGGGCTCAAACCGATCATGCGTTGCACTACAAACAAGCGATCCACAGGCACTCTGACCCCAGACTCTAGACAGATTAAATGCGTCCGCTTACATGCATGGACACCTGCAAGAAAGGCAATAAAGCCTTTATGTGCTGGTATAAGCGGGAGAAAAAAACCCATTGCAAAGCCAGAGAAGAGGGCAGACAATGTTGTGTGAGGACAAAGAAAAAAGGTAGGAACAAACACCTGGTGCCGCACATGGTTCCATCCCGACAGCGTGGAGAAAACAACTGAATGGCGAGGCCTTGAGGCGGAGATTGGTGAGGTGGGACATGTTGCTGCAAATGCACAGGGCCCCACACCAATAGAAAAAGGACATTCTTTGTACTGCTAGAAAAAAAAAACTCTCCAGTCCCACCTCGCAGATATCACTGGTGACTAAAGGCCAACATAAATGTTGTCCAATGCTATCTAGTGACGTAGACATCCTTGTGACCAGCTGCCGAGTGTTGTGCCACATTTGTATTATTTTTTATTTTAATGCCAGAGTTGGCAAATACAGCTTGTTGTTATGAAAAATCGACTGGTTCTAGTGGAAGCACAAGAGAATTGCTACACCAAAGATCACAGAAATCAGTAGATTTACACAACACAACAGGCTTCTACAAGCTGACGTAGAAGCCTGTTGTGTGGCATTTTGTGGCATTCCATCATGGTTGATGTCTAAATGCTGTAGAAGCCTCTTGTGCCAGCTGCAGGAAGGAAGTGGCAGCACGTGTGAACACATGTCCGGATGGAATATTTTTTTGTGGCATTCCATCATGGTTGATGTTAGGATATATTCATTAGAGAGCACCAGCAACAACGTTGAGGGCACCTGGATGGAATATATGTGATAACAAGATTGTACTGTGTTAAAAAGTATTTTCATTGGGCTTGTCAACTATTTCTACAATCTATTTGTTGAAGGATTTGAAGATTATGGTGATCACTTCTAATTTCCACAGGAAACCAAGCTCGCAGCAAGAGACATCTCCTTTCTTGGCATGCTTGTTTCTTAGCTAGTAATTCTATTCCAAGAACACAAGAATTAATTTTGCTTATTAGTTTCTAGGATAGATTAGCCACAGGGTGGCGTTCATCTTCTGTAACATGTTTCAACATGGCTCCAAACGCTAGAAAGGAGGCATCAGTTTCAACAAGAAATGCATGAGGAGGGTGCAGATGACGCAAGATAGGTGCCCTAACAATCCTTCTTAAAGTGGTGAAACATCTTCAGCTTGTTTTATCCATGCAAAGGCCTTTCTTTGTTTGAACAAGTCAGTCATGCTAATTGCAAGAAACGAATATTGCTTCATGAACTTTCTGTAAAAATGTGCCACACACAAAGTTCAGTCAGAACATTGGAAAAGACCAGTCCAGGGCTGCTGTAATCATTTGGGGTCCATGGCTGGCATATTGCCAGACACCGTATAACCCAGAGCAGTGCTCCAGATAAGATTTTGAGTGGGAGTATTTTACTCCCTATTTTTTAAAGTTGTGAGTAAAATGTAAGTGCATTTCCCAATGGGAGTATTTTATAAGGGAGTAAAAATATGTATTAACTGAAAAACAGAAATGTTCTTGTAATAATTATTTGTTTCCACGTCGTTATTCATGCAAAGGTTTACTTCTTCCGATGAGGCATATCCATGGAGCTGTTTGGGTGAAAGCAGGGGTACAAGGTCATTCGTGTCTGCTTCTTATTTTTTGTTGTGGTATTTCTTTTTACTCCTTATTTACATTTTTGGGAGTATTTGCCCATTTTTAGGGAGTAAAAGTGGTTGATTAACCCCTTATCTGTAGGGCTGCCAAAGAGGCCACTGATGTCAGATGAAACAAACATTTCTCGGTTTAGCTAAGAGACTATGTTGACGTAGACTTTTCGAAACCTCATTGGTGTGGCAAGTACGGTGACAGGGATCATTAGAGAAAAACAGAACACCATAAAACTACACGACTGAGTGAATCAAAAGTTCTAAGAATAAATGGTACATAAAACGCTGAAATGATGCAGGAACAATGATCAGGCCGAAGGGTATAACCGTATACTCTTAATGGCCAAAGGGCATATGGGAAGACATCTTCAAATTATTATATACAACCAAGAGTATTACTCTGGATAAATTATACATAGCGACATTCATTCGTTTTCTGAAATGTTTTTGATCTTTTTTAGTATTTGAAACTTACGTAATGATACATATTTTGCCAGTGTTTTAATTTACCACATTTTATTACATTTCATTTCAGTAAACACCCTCTTCCTACTTTTGCTAACACTTAAACATACAAATACTTAAATTCATGTATACAACACATCCATTAAAATGTACATTTACAGTATTTTAGTGATTTTGAATCATTTCTCTCATTAGTTAAAAAAAATATGTATTGAACATGTACAATATTTATTTCATCTATATAAAATCTATCCAACCTGTTTGTTTATTTGGCACTTATAAAGCGCACAAAGCCCAGAGGAATCTAGGTGTATGACCTCATATCTGTGGCCACGTCTGCGTCAGGAATGTAAATTATCCGCAAGACCAAACAATTACAACGAAAACACACAGATGCACACACATACGCACTGGACAAGTTTATACTCCTGCATAATACCCAACAGTTTTCTATATAACAAACTATTTACAATCTTTATCGGAAATCAAACTCCAACACTTGACTCCCCGACATAACAAGCCATACAAAATACTATTTCAATATGTCTGGTCACAGAAATGTATGCACACACCAAATCGAATTCAATGCGAAGAATATGTAAAACTCATTACACTCACCTTGTGTCACACTGTTGACTTTTAATAAAAGTGTTTCCTCTAGTTCTACAAAACTGATGTGATTATACATTTGTGTCCCTTTTTTATTTTCAGATTATATATTTGCAATCATATTTAAACAGAAACACAACTAATATACCTATTGTTATTCACATTTCTGTATCTCAAACTTTGCTTTCCTAACTCCTTATCATTGCTATATTAATAGTTACTCACCGTAGTGACTAACATACTCTTAGTCCATAGTCCCCTACCATCCACCTTGCTATGGAAGACAGACTGATAACCTGGTCTTGACTCACCGAAAGTAACAAACAGGGCGTCCGACTTGCGGAATTCCTTGGTCCTGTCCAGGTAGTATTTCACAGCGCGTCTGACGTCCAGACAGTGCAAGACCCTCTGAGGCTCATCCCTGGGGTCGGTAAGACAGTCTCCCTGTTGAGATGGAAGGAGGAGGTCACCTTGGGTAGGAACGCAGGGTGTGTTCGTAGGACCACCTTTTCCCTGTGAAAAGTGGTGTGGGGCTCTGATGCCACCAAAGCCTGAATCTCGCTGATCTGCGAGCGGAGGTGATGCCCATGAGTAGAGCTGTCTTGACCAGCCTGAAGTCCGCGGACGCCACTGGTTCGAATGGTTTGTGCGCCAAGGAGTAAAACACAATATTGAGGTCCCACGCAGGGTGTGGTTTCTTTATAGGCGGGTAGAGTCTGTAGAGGCCCGCCAGATGTCGCTTGACCACTGGGTTGGAAGAGGAGAAGAGGCCTTCCCCCGAATTCCTGTAAGCCCCTATGGCTGCCAGATAGGTGCGTCATCTGTCCACCTGTACGCCGGAGTGGGCGGGGTGTGCTGACAAGGAGAGCATGTCGTCCAAGGTGCACCATCTCCTCAAAGTCGGCCCAATGACACAATCTAGACCATTTACTCATATATTGGCTCCTAGTAGCCTTGCTTCTAGCACCCGGTATGATCTCTAGGTTAGCTTCAGAGAGGTTCAGTGACCTGCTCAGGAACCACGCTGCGAGGGCTAGATTGTGAGGGGCGCGAGTACCCTGCCCCCTGCTGGGCCAGGAGAGGAGCCGGCCCCAGCGGGAGGTGAATGGGTGGCCTGTCCGATAGGCTGAGAAGCTCAGAGAACCACGGTCTCGCCGTTCACCATGGAGCTATCAACGTGATGCTGAGGTGACTAGATTCCTTTATCGTGAAGATCACCCTGTGGACCTGGGGTGTGGGCGGGAAGGCATATGCCGCCATGTCGTTCCACAGTATATTTAATGCATCGCCCAGGGAGCCGAAGCCCTTCCCCTGCCAGGAGGCAAACAGCCGGCATTTCCTGCTGTCCCGGGAGGCAAACAGATCCACTTGAGGATGCCCCCACCTGAGGAAGATCTCTTTTAGTACCAGGTTGTTCAATTGCCACTCGTAATTGTCCGCCCCCAGTCTGCCTCCAGGTTGGACTCCCCCGGGATGTGGACTGTTGTGAGGTAGATGTTGTCCAGTGCCCATTCCCACATGCTGACGGCTAGATTGCACAGTGGAGGAGATCTAGTAGCCCCCTGCCTGTTGACATAGTACATGCTGGTGGAGTTGTCCGTCCGCATGAGAGGGAGAAAGGCCTTAAGAGCCAGATATTGTCATGATCTCTGCTTCCAAAAGGTCAGGGTTTTCCCAACTCCATTGGAAGCAGATCCATAACCCAGGTTCCGAGTGCCAACCAGTCCCAATTGGGACCTTTTGGACCCAGTCCTGGCGCGAGTGGCACCAGGCTCATAAATATGCCCAGTCCCAGCGCTGGAAGCGCCGGGCTCATAATGCTTGTGTGGACTTACCTGCAGCAGACCATGCTGCTTACTTGCCTGCCAGTTGAGCCTCTGATCCTCTTCTGTTTGGAACTACTTTTCCTGTTGGGTGGGGCAGGAGCCACTCCCTAGATTCAGAACACTGGAACTCTTCTGGAAAGCAGGAACTCTTTTCTTACCTAGGCGTGGCTGTGGAAGGAGACACCTAAGCACTACATGAGGCTATTTAAACCACACCCGATGGATGAATCTTGCTTTGCGTTATTCTGCATCCTCTGCAGCAGAACGCTCATCGTGTCTTCTGCATCTGATCCTGGGCCTAAGGAAAAAGGCTTACCATCCTGAATCCAGTCTTCAGCAACACCTATAAAGACAAGAAAGAACAGGTTAGCATTACGGTCTTCAGTGACAGCTCTTCACTTACCTGGTCCATCGGCTGTCACCAACGCCTCGCGCTGCATTCCGGCATCTGAAAGACAAAGGCTTACCTACTCTTCGTGCGCTCCGGAGGTCTTCACACTGCATTCCGGCATCTGAAAGACAAAAGCTTACCAACTCTTCGCACGCTCCGGAGGCCTTCGGCGCTGCATCCCGCATCTGAAAGACAAAACAAGGTGCGTTTAAAGACTTTGGGGAACTTTAATACTCACGTGCCATTACTCCTTTCCACATCTAACCCAGTGGGTATTCCGGCACCCTGCAGCCGCTCCGAACTTGTACCTGCAAAATAAAAAGACAGTTAGAGCGCATCGTGAAGCAGGCAACAAGCGCTTACTTACGTGCTTCCAGGCGCTTCTATTCATCACACGGGCTCCATCTTCAACTCACTTCAGCCCGTCATCCGCCATCGCCGGAACCCTGCAAAACAAGAGACATCATTACTAAAGACTTTAAAGACATTAGAATTACTCGAAACTTACTGTTCGTGCAGTAAACGACGGACAGCAGTCCTCTGAAGTCAAGAGGCCTGCTCCCCTTATCCAGTGAAGAAACTGGTTACAGCACCCTGCCCCGAGGCAGATGGAGAGCACGGCGTTCACTTACCTAAGACATTTTACCCTTCGAGTCAGACATACAGTGCACAGAGGTCCAGCCCAAAGAGCCAGCCGTGTGTTACACATCACCTTTGAAGATACGGTATACGCCCAGTCAAGACCGGCGCCTCTACGGGAATCAGGTGAGCGTTACAGATATATGGCCTTCAATTCCAGCCAATTGATGTGGGACTCCTGTTCCTGCCAAGTCCAGACACCATGGACGCTGTGGCTGTCCAGAGTGGCTTCCCAGCCCTCTAGGGAGGAGTCTGTGGCAACAGTGACGTGAGGAGCCGGCTGCCAAAGGCCTACCCTGCCGCAGGTTGGAGTCCGCGGACCACCACTTGAGGTCCGGGTGGAGAAAGGGAGGAATGTCGACTGGCTCCTCTTGGGAGCCTTCTCCTGATTCCATGAGGCTGCGAAGTGCATCTATAAGACCGTGCCCTGGAGAGGAAGTGTGAGGTGGCTTTCTTGATGGTCACCACCTTGTCCTCCGAGGGAAAGACTCTCTCGGAGCTCGTGTCTGAGATGAGGCCCAGGAAGGTAAGGGTCTGCGTGGGCTGTAGCAGAGACTTCTTGAGATTGATAGTGAACCCCGGGTCGTGGAGTGTATTCATCAGTGCAGAGGAGGTATGGTGAACCGGGTATGGGTAGACATGGTGGCCCTGAGGAGGGCTGCCAATGCATTCATCAGCCTGGTAAACACCCTGAGGGCTGAGTTGAGGCCAAAGAGTAGTACCTTGTATTGGAAATGGCAGCCAATGATACTGAACCGCAGTAAGGAATGATGCGGCTGCCAAATCGGAACATGTAGGTACACGTCCATCAGATTCAGGGAGCACATCCAGTCTCCCATATGCAGTGTTTCCGCAATAAGTGCTGGCGTAACCATCTTGTCTTTTTGCAGAGGAAGGGAGAGGATGAGGGTGGAAAGGTCCAACAACTCTCAGGCCAGCCTGGTTCTTCTTCTGCATGGCGAAAATCCTGGAATAAAAGTATTCTTCCACAGCCTGGCTCTCGACAAGCGACCGGATCTCTGACAACAGAGTTGCTGTCCAAATCTGTAGGAGAGCAGGGGAGGAGAGGAAAGTACCGGTAGGCGGTACCCTGTGGAGACTACAGAGAGGATCCAGGGGTCCGAACAATTCTGGCGCCAAGAGAGTGTCACGACCCTCGCCCAAAACCTCCTCTGGCAAACCCATTATCCAGGTGGAGTCAGGACTCGGGCCTCTAGAGCCTGGCATCCTCTTCAAAAGCCCTCCTGGGGCCAGTCTTGGAGCCTATGGCGCCAGGCTCATACACCATGAAAAACAATGTGCTTGGGAACTACTTTATTGTATTGTCAGCCAACATGGAGGCATCCACATAGCTTGGTTTCCAAGAACCAAGCTATGCGGTCTAGTGTTTTGTGTGTGGTAGCCTAGGGACTACTTCACCTGGACTATTTTGTTGGGGCTATTTAAAGCACACCCGAGCAAGACAACACGCTTCGCGTTACTTTGCAGCTTGCAATGTGACGCTTACCGTGTCCAGCTATTCCCTCGAACCTCGGAGAAGCAGAACCTGCAAGGAGACAAAAGGAACATCATTAGCAGCAGCATCTTACCTGCAGTCTTCATCTTTAAACACTTGCAGCTACTGAGAACAGCTTCTTCTAATCTGCACGCCTCCCGGACAGAATTACCTGAAAGAGGAAGATAGAGGCAACATTAAAGAAAGCAGTAGAGACATTTACAAATTACGAACTGCTCAAAAGGCTTACCTGGCTGGTCGCCTCTCGGCTGGCACCACTCCGGACATTCCACTCGCGCTAAAGAACACTGCGACCTACAAGGAATGAAAATACAGGTTAGCAAAGGCAAGACTTCGCAGCGCTGCGCATACTTACCGCATCATAGCGCTCTTAATGCGCTATCATTTACCCAGTTCGTCGCGCTGAAGCTCTGCATACCTAAGGGAGAAAAAAAGACATTTTAAACAAAGAAAGGCATGCAGGATAGCAACAAAACTAAAGAACAGCAATAAGACCTACCTGAACTATATCAAACGGGCCGGCGTCAGTGAAGTAAGGAACAAGTTACTTACCTGTAACTGTTGTTCTCCAGCATGGGTCTGGCATGGATTCACATGCTCATGAATATTCCCCGTCGTCAGGCTGGGAATCCTCGGTAAAGAAAAAACCAGTATCAGTTTCGTTTCTGATCTGTCTTTCGTAGCAATAACCAATCACTGGTCTCTGCGTCATACTGACCACAGCCAATGACTGCCCTCTACCTAAGCACCGCCTCTGGCAGCCATCTTCAGATTTGGAAGCACGTGAAGTGGCAGTATGACCAAGTGAAGAGCCGCAGAGGGGTAGGCGGGAGGGTTCGCATGTGAATCCATGCCAGACCCATGCTGGAGAACAACAGTTACAGGTAAGTAACTTGTTCCTTCTCCAGCATGGGGTCTGGCATGGATTCACATGCTCATGAATAAAGAATACATAGCAGTACACACATGCACAACCACGGGAGGTGGCAAAGGCTCAACATTAAGCATCACATCAACTCAACATTAAGCATCTTACCTCCTCACCAGGCTCACCTCAGGCGAACAGGTTGCGCAGCACTGCTTGGCCGACCCTGGACTCCTCCCTGGAATCCCGGTCGACGCAGTAGAATTTCGTGAAGGTGTGCGTCGACCTCCACGTAGCAGCCCTGCATATGTTTAGCAGGGGCACACCAGATAGGAACGCCGTGGTAGCTGCGATCGCTCTGGTGGAATGGGCTCTCGGACGGCCAGGCAGCGGTCGGTTTGCCAACCGGTGACAGTACATGATACAGCCGGAGAGCCATCTGGAGATGGAAGCCTTCGAGAGAGCCTTCCCCTGATTGACAGGTCCAAAGTTCACAAAGAGTTGTGACGTCTTCCGAAAACCCTTCGTGCGATCCACGTAGAACTTCAGCGCTCTAGCTACATCCAGCGAGTGCAAAGTCCTCTCAGCCGGCGACGAAGGCGACGGGAAGAACACAGGTAACACCAAGGGTTCGTTGAGATGGAAGTCCGACGGTACCTTGGGCATGAAGGAGGGGTGCGTCCTGAGCACTACCCTCGTGTCGTGGAAAGTCAAGTACGGGGCCTTGCAGGAAAGGGCCTGGATCTCACCCACTCGTCGTGCGGAGGTGATGGCCACGAGAAAAGCTGTCTTCCACGATAGAAACTTCAACGGGGCCGAGTGCAGAGGCTCGAACGGAGGTCCCATGAGCTTGGTCAGCACCACGTTGAGCTCCCACGCCGGGGCCGGAGCCTTCACCGGCGGGAACGATCTGAATAGTCCCTTCATGAACTCTTTCACCAGACGATGAGACCACAAGGACGTCCGACCCGTGGTTCTGGTGTATCGGGAGATCGCAGCAAGATGAATCTTGATGGACGCGTGTGCCAGTCCAGCTTTGGCCAGCGTCAGCAGGTACGGCAGTACTTGGGGAGCCGTAATCCGTAGAGGGTTAATCTTCTGTGCGTGGCACCAGACAGAGAACCTCTTCCATTTGTGTCCGTAGCATTTAAGAGTCGAGGACGCCCTGGCCTTTGCAAGAACCTCTCTGCAATCGGCCGGTATGTCGTATCCTCCAAACTCTAGCGCTGCAGGAGCCAGGCCTGCAAGTTCAGCGACTTCGGGTCGTGGTGGAGGATGGCGCCTCCTTCCCTGGAGAGTAGGTCTGCGTCCGCCGGCAGCTTGATCGGCGGGGACGCTGACAAGTCCAGAAGGTCCGGGAACCATATCTGCCTCGGCCACGCAGGTGCGACGAGGATCATCCTGCACCGTGACCTCTTGAGCTGGTTGACGAGCCGGATTAGCAGAGGCAAGGGAGGGAACGCGTAGAGGAACAGGCCCTCCCAGGGGAACGAGAAAGCATCGCCCATGCTCCTCGTCTGGGGAAACCTGCTGGCGAACCTCCGGCACTTGGTGTTCGTCGCCGTCGCGAACAGGTCGATCTGGGGTGTGCCCCACCGTCGGAAGAGGCGATCCACTAGATCCTGCCGTAGTTCCCACTCGTGGCACGAGCGCAGCTCCCTGCTGAGTGAGTCGGCGATGGTGTTTTTTATCCCTGCCAGATGAAACGGCACCAGAAAAATCCCTTGGGCGACGGCCCAATGCCACAGGTCCTGCGCCTCCTTGGACAGCGCTGGGGACCTGGTTCCGCCCTGTTTCCTGATGTAAAACATGGTGGTGGTGTTGTCGGTGAAGATCCTCACCACCTTGCCCTTCAGGGACGGAAGGAAGGACCTGAGGGCCCAAAACACTGCACGGAGCTCCAGGACGTTGATATGCAGGGACTTCTCCGTCGGGAGCCAGAGTCCCCTCGCGTGCAGATTTTCGGTGTGCGCTCCCCACCCTTCCAGGGAGGCATCCGTGGTCACAGTCTCCTGGTGGGCTGGGGTCTGGAAGTCCATGCCCGCCGTCAGATGCGCGCGGGTGCCCCACCACCGTATCGCTCGCCGGAAACTCTCGTCGAGCTTGATCCTTTCCTCGAAGCTGCCCGTCGTCTGGATCCAGCGCGCATCCAGGAATTCTTGCAACGGGCGCATCCGGAGCCTGCACATGGGAATGAGGTAGATGCAGGAAGACATCATCCCGAGGAGGGACTTGATGGATCTCACTTTGGCCGCGTCGGCCACCAGCATCCGTTGCACCTTGCCCAAGATGGTCCTGGTCCTCTCCTCCGACGGGGAGGCCAGAAGGGACACTGTGTCGAGCCTCGCTCCCAGAAACAGTGCGACTTGCGCGGGCACCAGGTGGGATTTGGTGTAGTTCACGGAGAATCCCAGGTCCGTGAGGAGTTGGACGGTCCTTGCCGTGTGGACCACGGCGAGCTCCTTCGTCTTGGCGCGGATGAGCCAGTCGTCCAGGTAGGGGTAGACGTGAATCCCCTCGCGGCGCAGCTGCGCCGCCACCGGTGCGAGGCACTTGGTGAATACCCTGGGTGCCAACCGCAGTCCGAAGGGAAGGGCTTTGAACTGGTAATGCCGCCCTTGGACCACGAACCTGAGGAATTTTCGGTGCCCCTTTAGGATTGGAATGTGGAAGTAGGCATCCTCCAAATCCAACGACGACAGGAAGTCTCCTTCCTCCAGTTGACCCAGGACGTGCTGTAAGGTGACCATCCTGAACTTCTGCGCCTTGATGAACTTGTTCAGCCGTCGCAGGTCTAGGATGGGGCGCCATCCTCCCGTCTTCTTCTTCACGAGGAAGTACCGCGAGTAGACTCCGGAGCCCCGAAGCCTCTTTGGGACAAGTTCGATGGCGCCCTTTCTGAGCATCGCCTTTACCTCCAGGAGAAGTTGAGGGACGTGAAGTTCTCTCCTGGCCACGGGGGGGACGCGCGGGCACCTTCTTTGAAACTCGAGCGCGTGGCCCCGGGCCAGGGCATCCAGCACCCAACGGTCGGTGGAGATGGACTCCCACACGCTGACGAAGCCCGCCAGCCGGCCTCCCACCGGGGTGCTTCGGTGGGGGCCCGACCCCACGGCCGGTTCAATCCTGCTTGGACGCGGCCTTGCCGCCTTGACCTCCTTGGCGACGACGGCGGGGTCCGCTAGACTTGCCTCGTCCTCTGTAGGCCTCTTGCGACGACGAGCGGGCCGCTTGACGGTAGGAAGCGAAACCGCCACCGGAACCTTTGGAGGCGCCCTTGCCTCCGCCGCTCCGAAAGGGCGTCCGTCGTTGCTGCAGGACTCCCAGGGCCCGGGCCGTCTCAGTATCCGCCTTGATGGCCTGGAGGGAATCGTCCACCGTCTTCCCAAACAGGTTGTTCCCGTCGAAGGGCATGTCCAGGACTCTGGTCTGGACGTCCTGCCGAAAATCCGTAGCTTTGAGCCATCCACGACGTCGAAGGCAAACGCCGTTGCCTAGCTGGCGGAACCCCGCGTCGGCGATGTCCGTCGCCACGGTGATGGCGTGGTCCGAAGCCACTTCGCCTTCCTGGAGGATCTCAAGGGCCTCAGCCCTCTTGTCGTCCGGCAGAAAATCCAGCAGGGGAGCCATCTTGTACCAGAGCTCCCTGTCGTAGCGGGCCACGATAGCCAAGGCGTTGGCCGCTTTAATCGTCGTCGCTGCCGACGAGATGACTCTACGTCCCATAGCATCCAATTTCTTTCCCTCGCCGTCCGGCGGGGAAGTCGATGTGGAGGCCGCACCCCCCCCGCTTTCTTCCTGGCCGCCGCGGAGACGACGGAGTCCGGGGTAGGCTGCGCCCGGAGGCATAGGGGGGCCGTGTCCGGGACCCGGTACTTCTTCTCGTACCGGTCTCTTCTAGCTGGCGTCGTGGAAGGGTTCTTGAGGAGGGAAAGACCCTCATCCCAAATGTCGTCCAACAGAGGCACTGCGAGGACCGTCTTCCTCTTGGCCTCGCGCCGCTGATAAAGGAAGCCTTCCTTTTTCTTCTCCTCGGGGCAGAGTTGAAAAAGCTCGGAAGCCCTGGAGATCATGGAATGGAAGGATCCGATCTCGTCGGGCGGAGAAGCCCTGGTGGGGGGCGACGACGGAAAATCCTCGTCGTATGCCTCGTCGTCCGTACCCGTCGCTGCCGTGTCAGTCCCCGTATCATCCCCTCGGGTGGACGGGGAGGAGGGCTGGACGGGGCGCGACGGTTGAAAAGGAGGTGGAGGATGGATCCTTCTTTTCTTGGCAGGGGGAACACCAGAAGGTCCCGGTTCTGGATCCCCCGACGGGAGAGGTTCCTCCGTCGGTAACGGTAGCCTCGTCCTTATCTCAGTGCATAAGGACTGTATGGCCAACAAAATGGCCGCCGAGTTGTCTCGCGGCGCTGGCAGAGGGGAATCCGACGGGCGAGCAGGGGCCCCGTCGGCATCCTCGACGATGTCGTCGTCGTCGCCTGCGTCGGCACCCATTCCGACGGGCTGGTCTTGTTCCACGCCTAGGCCGTGGCTTAAGACCTCGACCAGCTCTTCTTCTGAGGTTGAGGCCGAATCTACGACGACGCCCTGCCCCCCCTTCTTCTCCACGGAGGTTTTCACGGGGGTCCTATCGATGGGCATAAAAGAAGACTCCCTCTGAGGAGGCAGGGAGATTCTGGGCCCTGAGGTCGCCACCACTGGAGTAGCCTCCACAGGCTGGGCCAGGGCCGCCGCGACCGTTTCGATAGAGGGCTTGGTCGGATGGATCAAGGCCTTCACCACCCTAGGTGCGCTCACCGCCTTGTCCTTGAGGGAGGGGGCACTGCCACGCTCCTCCTCTGCCTTCGAGCTCGACCGGGGCCTCTCCAGGAGCTTCGCCGGGTGCTCGGCCTTCCTCTTACCCGACCCAGAGCGTTGGCTCGTGGTTGATGGTGCCGGGGAGGGTGCGCCCTGCCTGGCGCCCGTAGAGCCCGACCGTTCGGCGCTCCCGGTGCCAGCGGACTCGCGGTGCTTGGCCTTATGTTGGGCCCCCGTCGCCGGGGCGCCCTCAAAGGTCTTAGAAGACCGCTCGGATTTCTTCTTCTTCTCGCCAGACGGGCTCTTACCCTGCAGCCAGTTGGCGAGACGTTGATGACGGTCCTTCATGGTCCGTTCCGACATGTCGCCGCAAAACGCACAGTCCTTCTCCACGTGCGTTTTGTCCTCATGAAGGCAGTAAAGGCAGAAAGAGTGTTCGTCCTCCTTAAAGACGTTCTGCAGCTGGCATCCAGGGCAGACCCTGAACAGCTTTCCGGGCGTCGAGCTTCCCTTCTCCTGGGCCATCTCCGAGACCGGGCCTGAGAAGCTTCTGGAGTCCTCCGAAGCGTAGCTCGACGAAATCTTCACCCTTGAGGGGCACAGATGAATCCGACACGGGTCCCCGTAGATCGGATGTAGTATCGGTGGAGCTTGAGGCTCTTTGACCGAAGAATCGAAGTTTTTGTGAAAAAAGCGCGAAAAAATAGCACTAACGCTCGAGAGCAATAGCACGAGGATCCCAACACATGAACGTGCGGTAAAAATCTGAAGATGGCTGCCAGAGGCGGTGCTTAGGTAGAGGGCAGTCATTGGCTGTGGTCAGTATGACGCAGAGACCAGTGATTGGTTATTGCTACGAAAGACAGATCAGAAACGAAACTGATACTGGTTTTTTCTTTACCGAGGATTCCCAGCCTGACGACGGGGAATATTCATGAGCATGTGAATCCATGCCAGACCCCATGCTGGAGAACTGAACCGCACTCGCCCAAGAAAGACAACGCGCACCTGCAAAGAAGGCAGGACGGAGAGCACGCCTAATTCTACCACAAGGTGAGGAGAGGGCGCCAGAGGGACTGAAATCATACAGGGGTGGAGGGAGGATACTTACCCCAGTCGGTCAGTCTTGAACATAGTCCTCCTGTATTTTCAGGCAGAACCTTCCCCGCAGACCACATCAGGGCAAAGCCGAGAAGCATACCAGCGAGTAACCCGGCTGGGTGGTGTCCCTGTGGATACCAGGTGAGCCTAACAGAGAGCATGTGAAAGGCAAGCCTGCCCACGACCAGAGACACGTGGACCCAAAAAGGCGTGTCATTCCTTCTTTCCGAGGCTGTTGCGAAGGAGGGGGATTGGAAAAAGACCTTGCCCCCCCCCTTTGTTGTTTCCTCTGGTGCTGACTCGGAGAGCGGTCATGTTGCCTAGACCTTCGGTCTTGAAATCTACGGAACCCACCAAAGGCCCGCCTCTTGTGGAGCATTGCTGTGACTGGGTGTAGGCCTTGGGTGTGACCTTCGTAAGAATACTTCGCCGATTGCGAGCTGTTCTTTTTATTTAATTCTTCATCCGTGGTGGAGTGAAAGAGGTCACTACCCTCGAATGGAAAATCCAATATGCGTTCCTGGATGTCAGGGTTAAACTTAGTAGCCCGGAGCCAGGCAGTCCTTCTCATGTCTGTGGTGATGCAGATGGGCCGGCCACAGGTATCGATGTGGGCCCCGGTGGACTCCATGATGTCCTGCGCTACCAGCCTGGCTTCACCTAGGCCCACCTTGAAGCGTGATTGGCTCTGCACCAGAAGTTCTGGGAGGAAGTCCGCAATTTCCCGCCAGAGCCTTTGGTTAACGGCTGCCAGCATGGCATCCGCGTTGGCTTGACGCAGGTGCAAGGAGGCGTTGGAACACAGCTTTTTCTCGTACGCCTCCAAGATATTCTCCTCCTTGCCTAGCAGCGTCGAGGACGAGGTGGCCGAGGACAACTAAGGCTTATAGTAGAGTGACACCGCAGCGATCATGGAAGAGTGCAGTTGAGGATGCGCCAAAGTAAGAGTGTATCCCCCTCCATCTGCCTATACTTGGTGTCAAGGCGCTGATTGACAGGTTGGGCCGAGTGCGGCTTGAGCCACCCCTTTTTGGCCAGGGCAACTACGTCTTTCTGCATCAGGATCCTCTTTCTGGTAGAGGGTCTTAGGGTGAGGACTTCTACCAAGACCCCCTCCTCCGGCTGCTCTACCGCCAGGCCGAGAAAGGCCCAAATATTCTGCCAAACCTGTAAGGCATTAGTGGAAGGCCCTGGCTGAAGATGGCATGTCAGGGTCCTCCTCCTCGTCAGTGTCCAGAGTGCTCGGAGGGTCCCGAACTGGTGGGGGAGGGGTTTAGGGGGGATGCTGGGCGCCGTGGACCTTGGTGTAGATGCCGGATCCAGTGGTTGCTGAGGCGGCAGTTGTGGAGCCGCCTGTAATGTGGGAGGCTGGAAAGCCGGAATTGGAGGACCCGGCTGGGGCAGCAGTGGCTGCACTGGGGTCTGCGGCACCAGAGCCATAGGAGAAATGACTATGGGTGCCTGTGTGGTGAGCTGGGGGAGCATGTCCCTGAAGGCATCCCAGAGGATGGCCCCCATCTGGGGAGTTCGCATCAGCCCTAATAACCTTTCGAAGAACCTGTCTTCAAAGGCTGTAGAGGTGGCAGGTGTTATTGACGGAGTGGCTAAGGGTATCTAGGGCCAGGGCGCACACTGCCTGAGGTGCAGGGGAAACCTGCTCTGCACTGCTGATGGATAAACTGTAGGCCACGCACCTGGTTGACGGCAATCACCCCTTGTGACGCTTTCCTCCTCCCGTTCTGTAGCTGCGTGCCACGTGCCGAAGTCGTGGTGCCTGGCTCGCTGGAACCAGCCCTGTCCAAAACCCTTGGTGTTGGAACAAAAGGCCTATACTGCACCTCAGGCAGTGACTTGGAAGGCGTATTGCCCTCTGCAGAGCTGCCGGTAGTAATGTGTGAAGGGGCCCCCTCGTACATGATGCCGGTACTAGGGCGTGCCCCTTGGTTGTAACCCCGGTAAAAGATCCTTGCAGTCCCTCAGCAATGACCCCAGAAGGATCCGGAGACCCCTTGGCCGGTAGCTGGACTAGCCTCGGTACATGTGCTGGGGAGGTTCCTCCCGGTCGTGTGCTTCCTTGGGAAGGAGTTGCCTTTGCGGGGTGCGATGGTGAATAGAGGCCTTTCCTTCGGCCTCAAGCAATGTTTGACAAAGTCCTTTAGGTCCTCCGGAGATGACTTCTGGAAGAGCTCCCTCCACCTAGCTAGCCTGTTCTTCAGTGCCCGTGGAGTCAGTGCGTCGCAGGCGGAATAACCTTCCCAGCCGTGGTCTGGGCCAAAGCAGCGGAGGCAAAGGGCATGGGGGTCAGATGTATGCAAGAGCCCCTCGCAGGCTGGACACCTGCTGAAGCCCGCTGAAGTTGAAAAGCACCGGGGAGGAGCGTGGCATTGGCGGACCAAGTACCTAATTGAAAAGAAAAAGAGAAGAATATCCGGGGAAGAGCGCATGACATTACATGGCCAAAGCCAAACTCAGAAGCGCTGGTGAATTTGGCCCGTTCCCGTCAACACGGAAAAGGGCAATGAGGCGCCGGTGGGCGGAGACAGGCGAGTGCATGCTCCCAGGGCCGCGTGCCTTTAAATTTAAAGGGGAAGAAGATTTTTCTAGTCAAAAAGGTTCCGTCCCTCGCGAGGGATGCCCATACTGTATGGAGGAAAGGGGATGGGACTTAAGAGTATAATGCAGATACTTTCAGCCAGCATTGCCCCATATTAAGCCCTGAAATCGTGTAAGTAGGATTTTGCGATTCATTTTCAAAATGTAAACGGTCTTACGTGGGTCACGTAACATGAAGAGCATAACATCATTAAAATAGCCACTGCTTTGCATTCACGGCTAGAATGTTACAATGTTTATCTCAATGTCCTAACTTACATCCCAATTTTATGTTAAGCCATAATTAATATGTTTCCATTGCTATTACAAATGCATAGCAACGACCTCTTACTGACTAATAGTAGCCAAATGGCAATAGCACTTAGAGATATCATTGCTATAGCGCAGGAAATAAGGAAATTGACACAAGATCATGAAACAAAATATTATAACGCTTTCCAATTAACAAGTCATTTTGACCCTAAAGATAGGTCAAGGCCAGAAAAGACTGCGGGACAAGTAAGGGCAGGACTAAGCTTTGAAACTCAGGGAAGAAGAAGGGGGAAAGAATGAAAAGAATGCAAAGAAAACGAGCAGTAGGGATGAACCATAGATTCATGAGCATTACAACACCCAGAACAGATACGTCATATCATTTTTAATAGGATGTTGTTACCTCTCTAATTGTTTTGCACCTAAAGTGAATCTCCTCCATATTATATCCGGCATCTCCATTGGCTCTCAATCTTGAAGGTGGCTAAGAGCATGTCGTGATCGCTGCGTGACCTCACATGTTCACTGGCAGCAGACTACCTGCAGAGAACACAAAATGCACTATTCGCTGACTGGTAGTGTTCTTTACAGACTACAAACCAATCGTCACATGTTTATTTCCATCCTGGCCCCAAGTGACGCCGCAGTTGGGCATGTTCTAACAGAAAATTGACTGTGGCACATAGCCTTTGCAGGATGACCAATAATACTCATGTGGTTTAAGCGGTCCGCCAATATCTTTTGAGGACCTGGAGGTACAGCGGGTAGTCGATGACTGTGTGCCGGGAACGAAAAGATAAAACATCCTTATCCCGAGACCCTTTAGTGCCTCTTCATATCATGTTTTTGTGTGTACGCATTATAAGAATGAATATCCGACATATAAGCATGCACTGGGGAAGACATTTATAAGGGAAAGTGGTTTTATGTATGTTGTAACTCATTGTTTCTTGTGAAACACTTGCTTTTTCATCATAATTTAGAAGCCGAGTATATTTTCCAGGGGTGAGGAAATCATATTTGCTGACGACCGAGACATGTTTTAGGTCAAGGACAGTACGTTTTAAAAGTCAGGGACATTAAGTTTTAAAAATCATTTTGTCCATAGGACAAGTAGACACTCTTAGCAGCTGACAGGGGATTAAATACATAGAAAAACAAACCCTAAGTGACCACTTTTTTTCTGAGCAGGCAGTATTGACCAGGCCTGAGCTTTGGTTGATTGGCAACCCATCAAGCACAGGAGCAAATATATCTATTTTACACTGCCAAATACACCACAGTACAGACTGCATGCAGTATTAATCAAGGACAGTTCTAATTTGCTCATTTGTTTTAAAAGCTCTGTATTTGGTAGGCACATGCTGTAGTGTCACAATCCTACCCTCCTGCCACCCAGCACTATTACATGCACAGATTCAGAGACTCTTTATATTGCATAATTGCAAAGTTAAAACCTACAAACTGTCCTGCATTAATTTACTTGTTTTATTGCTGCAGTTTTGGACAGATCCAATTTCATGTGCCATTTTGGTTCAAACCAGCAGATACATCCTGGTATATGTATGCTCTCCAAGAGGCAGAGGGGTGGAAGAGGCATACAAAGTACCTTTGTTTGCAGCAAGCTACTGCAGGATAGGCTGAAAGCCAGAGAGACCTTAATTAAGAGCCACTGCTGAAGCCAGGTCTGAGCTTAATTGTACACAGCTGCCTGAGACTGCAATCAGCTCCACCCTTTTGGGCTGTGGGCTTGAAGGGCCTTTATAAGCTCACTTTGAACGGAAGCAGTTCAGTCAATTGCTTCCACTGGGATTTGGTGCTTCTGTGCTATTGTCACCAGTTTTGTAACGTTTTCTGAACCTCGCGATTTTGGCTTGTGAATAATGTTTGCTTTTGCTGTTGCTGCACTGCAGTGTCTGTTCCAGTCTGCCTGTTATTGAACATTTCCTTGAGATCCTGCTTTTGACTTCTGAACCCTGCATGCCTTAGTCTGCGTTAAAGCACCTGTCCTTTTTTAATTTTAAGGACATCCAGTTCTATACCGGTATCTTTGCTGCCTTTCGGACTTTCTGCAAACACCCTGTTTTCTGTAAGCATTTCTGTATCCGACTTGTGCTGTTTCTGCCTAAGCGGTTTTCTCTCTGCTATCCCAGTCTCTTGCCTTTCTGTCATTTGTTCCTGTTATTCAGTGCCTGCTGATCTAGTAGCTTCCTCCAGTATTTAGCCTTCCTGGTTGTTCCTTGCTTGTGTAATTACTAGACTTCAGTCCATTGTTCTAGTGCCTGTTCTTAGTGCTCTGAGTTTCCTGAACCCCTCGTATTCGCTGTGTTTGTAGCGACCTGTCTTGTTTGAACCCATTGCTTTGTGTGTCCTGATATTCCAGTCTCTGCTTCGTACTGTGTTTCTCTACCTGTCCCGTCCTTCATATTTCTTTCAATGCTGCTTTCCACCTGTATTACATCTTAGTCCACTGTGGTGCCTCTGCCCTGTAACTGTTTGCAGCGTGACCCAGGGTTGGTCTCCGTTCAGATCAGATAAGGGAAATACTTGTGTTGCCTTTGTCTAGTCCGCTGGAGA
This sequence comes from Ambystoma mexicanum, assembly GCF_040938575.1. Classification (NCBI taxonomy): domain Eukaryota; kingdom Metazoa; phylum Chordata; class Amphibia; order Caudata; family Ambystomatidae; genus Ambystoma; species Ambystoma mexicanum. The sequence continues at coordinate 79,245,003 of NC_090936.1, forward strand.
CTTACTGTAAAGACTGAAAGGGGGTTATCTGTGCTCCTGCTCTCTATGTGGCAGAGTCGAAACACAGAGCACCCCAGCCAAGATTCTCTATTGTTGGTAGCAATGGACGAGCAATCAAGCCTTAAGCTCTCAGGAGGTGATACGGGCTGGTCCTTAAGTACAAGCACCCACAAAGCAATGTCCACACACTATGTTAGTGAAAACAGTCTTTATATAAATAAGGCTTTGATTATGTACACATACAATAACACACTTTGTGCTCCGACAATTCTAAAATGGTAAATATATCCAGTCTCAATGTGGTACCACAATTACTCTTGATTCCATTAAAATGCATCAACTGTATTCAGTTCAAATGTCATACAAATCAGTTAATAAAGTGAATCAACAATAGACATAGGAGGAAAGCAGGTGGTTTAAAACAATAGGCAGATACTGGGCCCCTACCCCTAGGCACAGTTCTGTAGGAGGATTCCCCCCACACCCCCCAACCTGTAAATAAAGATATACAACAAGCCCAGTTCATATATTGTTCATGAGTCTTATTTCCTTCTATAACAGCTCTACTCTACACCCCAATGTACCTGGAATAGCAGAGTAAGACATTGGGTCGTTGACAAATCCTTCTTGAGCGGCTCCCTTTAAGGCAGGAGTCACTGATCGTCGAGATCCCACGAGGAAAAAAAGGATGAACACGGTCGTTGCAGCAGAGCTTCGGTAACTGCGGTGCTCGTTCACTATCGGTTGAAAACGTCCTGCAAGCTGAGGTGTGCAGTGCACCTCGACAACGAGTGTTCGTTGATGCATGGAGTCAATGAAGAACTTTGGCCCAGCAAGGGCGTCGAGTCGTCAGCGTCTCTGCTGTCTTCGGGTGGCGGGAAACCCACCGGTGGATTTTCCTCCGTCGTCTGAGGCCTTGACTTTCTGCGGCAGGGCGAAAGAGGTCGACGGGGATGAGCAAGGGAGTCCTTCTTTAAATGTTCTTAGGCAAAGGAGCACTGTGGCTCCGGTCAGCGACGGCGGTGGTCGACGGTGATGGACTTCAATGTCCAGGCGCTTCTCTTTGTGATTCTGCGGCGGTCCCAGTCTCCGGTCGGCAGCCTTTGAGGATCTGACGTCCAGGGAGCTTTGGCAAAGATCAGCTGGTGCATGATGGTCCCTCGTAGCTCGAGAAGTGGTCTCCTAGCCAGGTTCTCTCTTGGATCAGTTCCTTGACAGTCACGCTCCTTTCAGATTAGCGAAGGACAGCAGCAGCAGTTCTTCTTCCAGTGGGCTTCAAGGTTAAGCATCACTTTCGACTTTAGCTACTGAACGATTTCTAGCAGTGAGAGACCCCCAGAAATACTGTTCTGTCTCTCATTCACTCTGCTGGGTCACACTCAGGCAACCAATCACTCAGAAGAGCATTCAGCAGTCAGGCAGCCAATCAGGCTCACAGTGCATTCAGGCCATCATCATCCCTCTCAGACACTCGCAACAAGGAATGTGTATTGGGACAAGTACCCAGCCACTCCACACTGCATTCATACCAGTTACGGGCAGGGCTGTCTCAGTCTTTGTGTCACATACCAGAAACTAGACACCCATAACAAGAAGTGCATATTGATCTCACACTCCATTCACCCAGGTCCCACTCACAGGGTGTAACCACAACATACAGTCAATGGGAAGGCTCCAGCCAGTCTGGCTTGGATTTCCCCCACAATACCAATATATGGAACTTCCACCCAACAGCCAGTCAGGGGCAAGGAACAGAGTCAGGGCTTCCCGGGACTTTGTGGAAAACGAGGTAACAGGCAATAGAAAGCAAGAGGCTACATGGTTGTACCCCCACCCATGGGTGCCATAAGGGTATCCCAAGGGTCTGTACACCAAACCAAAAAGAGGAAGGGCTGCACTGCCAGGAGTCCCACATGGACACCTATGCAGACAATAACACAACACACGAAAAAGGATTACAGAACAAGGACAGGGAGGCCCTGTCCATCCAATGCATTTCCAGTATCACTTACTTGCCTAAGCATATGGTCTCCAGTTATCCTTACACCGAGTACAACAGTCTCTTCGGCACGCCCAACTCATGACGCTGCTGTATGACAGTTAAGAGTAATCTGCTGGTACCGATCCCAAGGGCATTCCCTAATCGCTGGAGACTCCTTATCATATTCCAGTACACCCTTTATTCTGATCAATCCGTGTTGCCCAGCATATTTGCTTGCCTTTGCTTTCTCTGTGCCTCTTTCCTTACGGCCATTTTATGCCCCTGTAATTCCTGTGAATACCTAAGATCAGCTTGGTATGTACCCTATTTATGTTATATGATAGCATTACCTCATGCATCTCCCCTAATCTACAGTGAATACTCAAGTTTTAGCTTTTGCCCTCTGCCTGTCAGCCAAACTCCTGACAGATTGACTGAGGCTAAACATTCGATTCTTAGGGCAATGCTTAGCATAGCTAGATCCAAGAAAAATAAAAAATCCTTGATGCAGCCCAACATCCTCCAAGCAAACGGCCAACAAAACCCCTGGAGCCCATCTTTTGGAAGACAATGAATATTTGTGTGCTGAGTATTTTTCACAGAATTTCTATAACCCTGATAAGATACTGATGCATTCAATATGTACTGTGCAGCCCCAATTGATGGCTGCATATGAACTTCCAAGAAAATTATTTCTTGCACAAGTTATTAGTACAGCCAGAGATCTAAAACCGCCCGGCCCACCCCTCACCTTTAGTGATTTTGTGGTTTCAGATCCTGGGACTTCTGTGAACTCCATATCAGGATCCAAATAATCGAACAAATCAGCAATTCCTATACACACAGGTTACATTGCCAGCACCCAGTTACATGAGTGTTGCCCATAATGAAGACACCCTCCCGTAGAGAGAATGGTTAACTCTGTGGCAAATATTTTACACAGTTTTCTGCTAAACCAAGTACAGTGAGATGAGACTCTGTTCTATGGATATGAAGTCAGGATTAGCAGAAAACACAGTTGTAGGAAATAAAATAGCTATTTGACTCAGTCATTGTAATGTCCCTCCAACACAAGGGCCGGTTGGGAGGCATCAACTTATAACCCTCTGAATATTCTTCCTACTATGTACTGTCCCAGTGAACCCATAAAGAATTGCCCGGTCACTGTTTAATGTGTTGGGGCTGACATCATGAATCAAGATTCCAAGATGTGTTACATTGGAGCTATACATTATCCGGATAGTCAAGCCTGTAGCCACAACACTGACACCCATGTCTCTAGCCTTTGTTCTATACCACAGATATACTCGGACACCCCAGAGGCTTATGCTAAAACAAGAGCCAATCCTGGGCATCATGCCAATAAAGATGTTGTCAAACAAGAACCAGCTTAATCCCCAGAGGACTTATTTGATTGGTAAAGTATTCTGAAACAGCTATTTGCTCTAGAGGCAATCCATGGATTTAAATGATGACTATGTCATCCAGTATTGGCTAAATGGAAGAGAGGGATACATTTATACATTTTACCTTCAGATAACTCATGTCATTCTGTACCAGACATTATCTTCCTACTTATTGATGACATTAGGATTCCAAAAGAGCTAAATACGTTCAAAGAAAGAACGTTGGAGCAAATAGGTTGAAGCAACAATATGCTTACCAGTTGCAGGTTAACTTGGAATACTCCCCTCTTTCTGCCAAAGATGCGAACCAGGCTTCATCTAACTACTATCTATTTGGTGAAGACCTGTCCTGTACCTCACCTGGAGGCTCGTGTGAAATGCCTCTTCTGTCTCCTGCTGAGTCTACCTCCTGCAGACTGCGTACTAGAACTTTTCCAGGAGCCTAATCCTACTCTAGCTTCAATTCTGCCTTAACTCCTCTTTTAGTTCCAATGCAAATATTCAGCCCTGCCTTCCACACAGCCAGCAACACAATTGACTTTTCAAGTGATTACCACACCACCGTTGCAACAGTACCCAAAGTAATAGCCAATCCAACAACCCACTTTGTCAGAGTTTGTGTTTCAAAGCTTGCTCCGGCCCTTGACCTCAATCTGGACTGTGCAGCCATGCTTACCCCCGAATCCACTTCAAAACCTGAAATAATCCAAATACCTGTCCCTAAAATTAAATGACAAGAAATGAGTGAAGATCCCATTGAAAGCCAAATCAGACCCTTCAGTGTAAAGGAAGACTCAGAGGATTCCGTTTATCGAGACTTTACGATAAGTACTATTATTAGTGAAAGGACTTTGGTCGAGCCTCCGCTAGTCTTGCATGCAGCTGTATATCCTGCCACTACATGAAAACTCTGCGCCTGTCACCAACTACATGGGTGTGGTATCTACAGTGCAATGCAACATTCTGCCTATAGGAATCACCATGCCAGCTGAAGTAATGGCATTGGTAAACCAGTTTTCAGTGGAAAATAGAATACCTGCCCTTCCTGAAGGCCATCACAATAGTTCAGATTTGCCACAGCCATCTGAAAGTAACACTATTTTGTTGCTTTCGGAGCCACATTTACAACCGCTGCATCCTAAGAACTTTGCCTGTGCCAGCCTCTATTGCAGTATCCACCAACAAGCCATAGTCTACCTTTCTTTTTTCCTGTGCACCCGCCTTACGTTCTGATGTACCTTGTGAGTCGGTTAAGTGGGCTACAATGATCAATCATCACTTTGTACGTTTTGTTCAAAGTACTGTATTGCACGAGCATACAACCTTTCCCTGGACATTATTTTTGACTTGTGTTCTTCAACATTTACTCTGGCTAATGCAGCGTGTGACTTATTATGGACATTGCTTTCTTTTGGGATGCCCGAAGGTGCCCTTAAGAGAGGGGGATGATGTCAAGATACTAACCACCTGCCACCCAGCACCGCTACATGTGCACATTCAAAGACTCTGTTTATGGCCTAATTGCACAGTTAAAACTATGAACGGCCCCTGCTCTCATTTACTTGTTTTAGCGCTGCAGTTTTGGACCAATCTAATTTCATGTCCCATTTCGGCTTTTGGGTTAAACCAGCAGATGCATTCTGGTATATGTATGCTGTCCAAGAGGCAGTGGGTTGGTGGAGGCATACGAAGTAAGTTTGGTTGCAGCAAGCTACTAAGAGCTGGAGAGGCCCCGGCTGCATCCACCTGTTCCAAGCTAATGTAGGCCAGGCTGCTGAGAGCTAAAGAGACTTTAATTACAATCCACTGCTGCAGGCTACTGAAGCCGGGCTGGGCTTGATTGAACACAGCTGCCTGAGACTGCAATGAGCTCCATCCTGCTGGGCTTGGAGGGCCTTAATAAGCTCACTTTGAACAGAAGCAGTTCAGTCAACTACTTCCACTGGGAGTTTGTGCTTCTGTGCTCCTGGTACCAGTTTTCGAACCTGTTCTGAATATCCAGATTTTGGCTTGTGAATCCTGTTGTTGCTGCCGTGCAGCACGTTTCCAGTCTGCTGTTGCAGTCTGCCTGTTATTGAACCTTTCCTTGAGATCTTGCTTTTGACTTCTGAACCCTGCCTGCCTTCGTCTGCGTTACAACCCCTGTCCTGTTACGCTTTCAAGGACATCCAGGTAAATGCCGGAATCTTTGCTGACTTTCTGAAAAATCCCTGTTTTCTGTAAGCATTTCTACAACACTAGGCCTCATTACGAGGTTGGCGGTAACCTGGTGCTATGTTTTAGACCTATACCATTTCCTGTTAATACCTGTTACAACGCAGATCAGCTTGGTATGTGCCCTGTGTGTTATATGCTAGCATTACCTTGTACATCTGCCCTAATCTACAGTGCATACTCTGAGGTATAGCTTTTGCACTGTGACCATTAGCCAGACTCCTGACATGGAGATAACACGTCTTTGCTTGTGGAAGCTCAGGCATGGGAAAGGCCTGAATGTGTTGATGCAAAGCTTGGCGCCTCACCTGCCTTCATGTAAGTTAAGTGGTGCATGGTTCCAAGAATACAGACTGTTGGCTATGATTTGCTTGTGCTTTCCCAATTTAAATTATCAGCAGAAAATGCCACCTTGCAGAGACCTTGGAACCGCAGTGGAACAATGCAAGTGAGGGAGGCAGAGAGGCATGGAAACCTCCACAATAGATGTGAAGCAGAGGTAACTCTTTCTGTGTGGGAAGTCCCAGGCTACCAAGCGGGTTGCGGGGACGTCCGGGCCTCAGTGCTGTGCATGTAGAGGGCTCTATGGTATGGGATTGAGTGCTGTGCGAGTGGACGGGGGGGAGGGGGTTGGGATTGCCGTTTTAGTTGCCGAGTGGCTGGGGTGACTTGCCTAATTTCAATGGATGTGCTTGAGAAGTGTAGGGCAGAGCTGTGTGAGCTGGGGGCGGCAGAGGAGGAATTGACAGGGTGCCTTAGTTTAAAGGGTTTTTATTTTGTGGTACGGCCAGCTGCTAGTAATGTGGCCTCCTAGGGCCCTGTATAAAACTGTAACTCTGGGAGAATCAATAGCCGTGATAATTTTTCCTCCTGTGCGGCCTGTGATTCCACCCACCACCCAATCGGAACAGAACACTGTCTGTCTGTCACAAGTAAGTGTGAATACTGTTTGCAGACCCATGAAAGCGCCATTTACCGTTAGTAGCCCACATTATTTATTTATTTATTATTTATGTGTTTATATAGCGCTGCAGCCAACAGGCGTCAGAGCCCATTACATGAAGCCAAGGACTTAGTGACGGGACAACAAAGAAAGTGAATTTGGTGTTTAAAGGTTACATTAGCAGTGGTTTATTGGAAGAGTAGGGTCTTAAGTTTTTTTTTTAAACAGTGGAGGTTTGTTTCAGCTTAGTGTAACTGGTAGTTTATTCCATTTGGCTGTTGCTGTAGCCGGGAAGGACCTACCTAGACCTTTTGTCATTGCCACCTGGGTGGGCGGATACTTTATTTATTAATTTGTAAGAGAACCAGGATTGGCCCAATTCATGCTTCCCTTAAAAAAACATTACACGTATATCTGTGATTAGAAATAACTATTTTCGGGACCTGAGCCAGGTGGTGCGCAGGTGAGTGGGCAGTGGGGAAGGTTGGGAGGGGTGTTGAGATGTGGAGACTTGCCCCGGGGCACCGCCTCAAGGGTCAGGGTGGAGGATGGGCAGAGGTGTGGCTGCCCGGCATAAAATGTGGGTGGCTACTTGTCTTGCAGATTCTGCTTGCATTCCCAGCCTCAGGATTGGCCACCTCTCTCCTGCAGGTGGTAATGTATAATACAACCAATCGTAGAGCAAAGCAAATTCAGGTGACTAACTACAGTGCATAGCAGTGCAGCAGATTTAGAGACTGGATGGAACTTTTGCTCACGCTTTGTGTATTCATTTTTAAGAGTCAAGAAAGCAAGAGATTAAGCAGAGTGATGGCATAGCACGCAGAGAAGTGGGCAAACTGTGGAATATTGTAGTTTGCGGCCATCTCACTTTCAGGGTAGCTGGTATATGGCAATAAGGTGATAAGACAGAATTTCAAACGTGTTTGGTACCAGCTCACGGGTTGTACACATGTATGCAACCAGCAGGCCACAGAACTAGGATTGTCATCCAAATAATTTGGCCATGTGATCAGCCTAGCGCCATTTGTGCTGCTACTGGACCAGTTGAGTATCTCCTGTCCCACTCCTCTTAGCAGACTCTAAAAAGCTCCATTTGGGAAATTATATGGTTTGTGCGCACTGAGCGCGTGGCTTTCTTTTACCGGGCCTCCCGCTTCCTTGATCTCCCTACAGCCCGCCTCCCAGACCTGCCTCCCGCTCTGATTGGTCAACCATTCCGAAGCATACACACAAGCCTAATGCCCTTGCTTTGCGCAGCCCACCTGTGCCATTTGCGCTGATACTGGACCAGGCCAGTGTCTCCTGACCCATTCCACTTAGCTGACTCTAAAAAGCTCAATTTGGGAAATTATTTGGTTTGTGCGCACTCTGCGTGTGGTTTTCTCTTACCGGGCCTCCCGCTTCCTTGATCTCCCCATAGCCCGCCTCCCAGACTTACCTCCCGCTCGGATTGGTCCACCAACCCCCCATCAAGGACGCCCCTAGGAAACCCTCAGCCTGTGCAGCTCCTGCGGGTAAGGGCCCTGAGGCAAAGGGCGGCTCCAAAAGAGGCGCCTCCAAATAGTGTCTGCAGGAGAAGCCGGTGAAGCCAGCAACCAGCCGTAAACCAGCAGCATCCACCAAAGTAAGTGTGGCATGGGTGTGGGGTAGAGCAATTACTCTACTCCGAAAAACCCTGCCACTCAACATCACCTTACCTCAGAACTGTGATTGTTAGCAATGTCGCACTTAGTTAGAATTGTGAACATTAGCCTGCGCCAGACCCAGACAGGAGTGTGATTGTTAGCCATGTCGCATTCAGTTAGAATTGTGAACATTAGCCTGTGCCAGATAGGATCTAGATGCGACATGAATGTTAACAATTGCCACACTTAGATAAATTTGTCAAATATTAACAAATTACCAGGTTACTCACCGTAGTGACCACCTTACTCCTAAGTCCATAGTCCCCTTTCCTCCATACTTACGGGACATCTCTCCGTCCTGTGGGACGGGACCGGAGCACTTTGTAAAAAGCATCCAAATTTTTATCAAAAATGTGTCCCTCCTCTCTTTCCTGCGCGGGGCCCAGCACGCGGCCGTAACCCCGCCCATCAGTCCTTTTCTATCGCAGGGTCAAGACCCATTAGCAATAACAGAGGAACCTTATTAGAGGGGACGGCGGGCGGGTGTATGGAGGAAAGGGGACTATGGACTAGGAGTAAGGTGGTCACTACGGTGAGTAACCTGGAAATACTCCTACGTCCCGTCCCCTTTCCTCCATACTTATGGGAGATTCCCAAGCACTCCTTACAGGAACTATGGGTGGATGGAAAAACCCCTTAATGAAACAGGTTCTTCAGCACAGCCTGGCCGAACTGAGCGTCATCTCTAGAGCTCATATCGAGGCAGTAATTCTTACAGAAAGCAGATGGGGAGGCCCAAGTAGCCGCTTTAGCGATGGACTCCCAGGGAACATACTTCTGAAAAGCAACCGCGGCTGGCTTGCCTTGCACCTGGTGTGCATGGATACCTTTAGGAGGTTTCAGCTTTTGGACGGTGAAAGATTCCGTCATACAGGAGGCAATCCATCTGGAAATGGATGCCTTAGACCCCGGGCTGCCTTGAGGTTTACCGAAGGTCACAAACAGTTGGGAAGAGCTCAGAAGCTCGGAAGTACTGTCCAGGTAGAACTTAAGAGAGCTCTTCGGGCATCCAGGCAGTGTAGAACCCTTTCCGCCTCCATGGCAGGGTTCGAAAAAAAGACCGGAAGGTAAATCGACCAATTCAGATGGAATTCGGTCACTACCTTTGGTAGGAAAGCTGGGTTTGTCCGAAGGACTACCTTGTCCTTGTGAAAGACCAAGAAAGGATGCTCCACCGACAATGCCTGGAGCTCACTCACTCTCCTCACTGACGTAACGGCTACCAGAAAGGACACTTTCCAGGACACGTACTTGAGGTCAACCGTAGCCATTGGCTCAAAGGGTTTATGGCAGAGCGACGTCAGGACTAAATTTAGGTCCCAAGGCGGGTGTAGAGTAAGAACCGGAGGGTAGATGCGTGTCAAGCCAGCAAAATGTCTCTTCACCACCGGGTTAAAGAATAAGAACACCTGTCTGTAGAGAGGTAGGCGGAAATCGCCGAGAGATAAGTCCTGCAAGACAGAACATGAAACCCTGACTCTGCTAGGGGGGATACGAAGGACAGCACTGTGTCAATCGTCGCCACCCTCGGGTCCAATTCTTTCTCCAAACACTGATGACAGAACCTGAGCCATTTACTCTTTTATTGGGATCTGGTCGAGGGTTTCCTGGCTGCCTGGATAATACGCATGTTATCCGCAGATAAACCCAAATGCTCTAGAGACGTGAACTCAGGCACCATGCCGCCAAATTGAGCGATTGTGGGGAGGGGTGCCACATCTGCTGTTCCCCTTGGTGAAGCAGATCGGGAGTTACTGGTAACCTGATCGACAGACAAACCGACAGGTGTTGAAGTTCTGAGAACCAAAACGTGGCCGGCCACCACGGAGCTATCAGTAGAAGAGAACAGTTGACAGAGCTCTTCAACTTCCAAATTGCTCGATGAACTAGGGGAAGAGGCGGGAAGGCATAAGCTCTCATGTTGTGCCATGGAATCTCGAGTGCGTCCCCCAGAGAGGAGGCGCCCAGCCCCCCTCTGGAGGCGTACTGCGGAAGCTTCTTGTTTACCGCCATGGCGAAGAGGTCCACCTGCGGTGTGCCCCAACGCGAAAAAATCCATGAGAGGATCTCCGCCTTCAACTCCCACTTGTAGCCGACTACTGTCCGCCGGCTGAGGGCATCCGCGGTGACATTCAGCCGGCCCAGGATGTGCACTGCAAGCAGCCAGACCCCATGAAGCACGGCCCACTCCCAAATCTGGATGGACAGGTCCACGAGAGGGGGAGACTTTGTTCCCCCTTGCTTGTTTATGTAATACATTGACACCGCATTGTCCATTATTATGCGGACCACTTTGTTGACAATGAGAGGTCTGAACGCCTTAAGCGCCAGAAAAATCGCCAGAAGCTCCAAATGATTTATGTGCAGGAGCTTGTCCTGAGGTGACCAGAGGTCCAAGACCTGAAGAAGATCTAACGTCGCACCCCACCAGAAAAGGGAGGAGTCTGTCGTGATCGTCACCATGGGGCCTGGGTCCTGGAACCCCACGCCCACTGACAGGTTGCTGAGAGATAACCACCAGTCCAGGTCCACTTTCATGGAATCCGGAATCATTATCCGCTTGGAATCCGGGTCCACAGCCTGACGCCAGATACTCCGAAGAGCCATCTGGGTCTGTCTCATTTTGAGACGAGCAAGAGGAAGAGCCAGTACACACGAGGACATGAGGCCCAGAAGCCTCTGGAACCACCAGGCCGACATTCTCTCAGACTGCGCAAACATCTGACACGTGGCCAACAGATCCGCCATTCTGTCCCCGGTCAGATACACTCGGCAGTCTATCGTGTTCCAACGAAAACCCAGGAAAGTCAGGTCCTGTGAGACCGTCATGGAGGATTTCCGCCAGTTCACCGACAGCCCAAGATGGAACAGGAGCTGAAGGAGAGACTGGCGGTTGCCCGCTGCTGCCAACGGACAAGGGCTGCGTAGGAGCCAGTCGTCCAAATAGGGATACACATGGATACCCCTGAGATGAAGATAGGACGCAATCACCGACATCATCTTCGTGAAGACACGCAGCGCCGAAGTGAGGCCAAAAGGAAGCACCCGAAACTGGAAGTGCTCCTCTCCCAAAGAGAAACGGAGGTATCCCCTGTGTGGATTCCAAATCAGGATATGCATGTACGCATCCTGAAGATCCACCACGCTGATCCAATCGCCCGTCTGCAAAGAGGAGCGAATCTGGCCGGGCGTGATCATCTTGAATTTCTCTTGGGGTAGGAAAAGATTGAACTGGGAACGGTCTAGGATGGTGCGCAGGCCAGCCTGGTTGGGCTTGGGCACCGTAAACAGCCAGGAGTAGAAGCCCTCCCCTCGCTCCCCAAGGTTCCACAGCTCTGAGGTGCAGAAGTTTCTGAACCTCGGCCTTGAGGGAGGGTGAGCCTGACAGCTGAAAGGGAGGGTTGAGGGGTGGGGTAGGGGGTAAAGGTAAGCGGAAGCTCGCTCGAGTGACTGACCAGACCCATCTGTCTTCTGTGATGGCCTGCCACGCCTCCCAATGAGACGCAATGCGTCCTCCCACCGGGGTCTCGTGCGAGCGCGGAAAACCCTCATTTGGCAGGTTTATCGGTGGCGGTGCCACCTGAACCTGATGAGGAGGCTGAGGAGCAGGAGAAATACTGTGTACGCTGTTGTCTACGGTGGTTATTCCCCACAGGAGTATCCACTCTGCGAGATTTGCGGTCGAGGAAGCCCCTAAAACCAGAGAAAGGTCGACATTGCGACAACGGCCTTTGAGCCTTGAAGGGAGCTTTAACCAGAACAGAATGATTTAGCCGTCTGAGTGCTGTCTTTGGTTTTGGTGAGCTCTACATCAGTAGAAGAGTGAAACAGCTCCTTATCATCAAATGGAAGGTCCAGAACCTTGTCTTGCACCTCCTTCGAGAACTCAGTGGCATGCAGCCACGCTTGCCGCGAGGTATCAACCCCAAGCATCAGACCCCGAGCCGAGGTGTCTACGCGATGAGCCGCAGCCTCCAGGAGATCCTGGGCCAAGACCCTGGCATCGGAAAGGCCTCCTCTGAAATCCTCCAACTTCTCGACCGCATGTTAGCTCCCACCAAAATCAATTCTGCATTGGCCTGCCTGAGCTGTAAGGCCGAATTGGCAAAGATTTTCCTCCCTAGGGAGTCCAGGAGCTTGTCCTCCTTTCCCAAGACCTGAGTAGCCGTCACGGAGGAGGATGCTGCAGGCCTGGATTGCAGCGTAGCCGCAGCCACCACTGTGGAGGAGGGAGGCGGACAAGACGACAAGGCCACTTCTTCCGAAGAATGCAGCCTGTACATCACGTCAATCTTTTTATTGACAAAAAGTCCCGAGTGTGGCTTTTCCCAAACTCTACGGACCTCGGCCAGAACGTCCTTCTGCAAGAACAGGCCGGTATGCTCCAAAGGAGACAAGGTGAACGCCCCAGAAAGCACGCCCTCCTGCGGAGCAGGTGCCTCGGGCACCGGAACATCTAAGAAACTCATCATGTCCTTTCCGGTCATGGAAAGCTCTGATAGAGCGGGGAAGGTCCTCGTTGTCCTGATCGCCTTGAGGGTCATCTGACAGGTCAGGATCCTGCTGAGCCGTGTCAGGCACTGCCTTGCCCACTGGGGACAATGGTGGCACAGGCGGAAGCGCAGGGGGAGGCACCGGCCGAACCACCGTCGGGGCGGGTGGAGCCGGAGGCACAGGTGGACATATCTCCTTGAAAGGCCCTTTGAAATATTCCCTTATGGGGTCGGTGCGCATAAGCGCTTGAAATTTACCGAAAAAAGCATCCTCAGGAGATTGTTTCTCTTGGGATAGGAAAAGATTGAACTGGGAAAGGTCTAGGATGGTGCGCAGGCCAGCCTGGTTGGGTTTGGGCACCGTAAACAGCCGGGAGTAGAAGCCCTCCCCTCGCTCCCCAAGGTTCCACAGCTCTGAGGTGCAGAAGTTTCTGAACCTCGGCCTTGAGGGAGGGTGAGCCCGACAGCTGAAAGGGAGGGTTGAGGTTGAGGGTTGGGGTAGGGGGTAAAGGTAAGCGGAAGCCCGCTCAAGCGACTGAGAAGACCCATCTGTCTTCTGCGATGGCCTGCCACGCCTCCCAATGAGACGCAATGCGTCCTCCCACCGAGTTCTCGTGCAAGCGCGGAAAAACCCTCATTTGGCAGGTTTATCGGTGGCAGTGCCACCTGAACCTGATGAGGGGGCTGAGGAGCGGGAGAAATACCACGTACGCTGTTGTCCTCAGGAGATTGTTTCGGAACCTGAGGCAGCCTCTCATGAGGTGGACAAATCCAGGGACGTAACGGAGAAGGGTGCCACACCGGCCCCATCACCGACGAATCCACATAAATCAAGGGAGCCGCCCCCGCGGGCAACGAAACATTGTCCGGAAGAGACATCTGGGCATTCCAATCATAAACCGGCCGGTAAGGATGCGCACAAGGGACCTTAGGTTCACCCGAAGGACCGAACCCTACACCAGAGGCCGATGGCATAGTTGTAGGGGGTAGTACCTAAAATGGCCGCCGTGGTCGTGGCGGGAACGGCCGCCATTTTGTCCTCATCTGAGGGGAACTGCGGCACGTGAGGAAGTCAGGCAGGGGTCCCCGTCGATGGGTCAGGGGTCCTAATTTTAGCCTTAACGTAAGGAACCTCGGCAGAGCCGGTACTATGAGGCCTGGAATGTTTCTGAGACATACCAACCGCCAATTGAGCCTTCGAAGGAAGGGCCTCGGCACTGCCGGTAAAAGAAACTTTCTTCTTTGCCCCCTCAACAGATCTGGTGTCACCACAAGAGCAGGAACGATGCGCTGTCACCGACAGGGCCTTGCCCGGCCCCTCAGAACTGTTGGTATCCTTAGCCTCTGTACGAGGGACCTGGGACCTAGGCCCGGTAGAATCCTTATCAGCACGGGCCTCGAACATCTGTTCGGTAACCTCAAGCCCAGCCAAGACTTCGGGGCGCACCCCGGTTTTGTTTTTGAGGTAAGCCGAAAGAGCGGCCTCAGAGCAAGCTCCGGTACCCCACGACTCAGTAGAACTGGGTCTACAAACAGACCCCACAGGAGGGGCCTCGGAGCGTACTCCGGTGGACACAGGCCCCTTACGGAGACCCTCGGAGAAAACTCTGGTAGTATTATTAGGCCCGACAGGCACCTCAGGGTGAACACCGGTAACAGAGCGATCAACGCCCCTCCCGGCTCGAGAGGAACCCGGAAAGGTATCCCCCGGCCGGGGTGCTCTGAAAAGTAAAGAACTTACCGGGCGTTTTTTCTTCTCGTCTATGAACGCCTGAAAATGCGAAGGAGTCCGTCCGAACACCTCCTCCCACCGCTCCAACCGACGTTGAAGTGCCCGGATCGAAAGGGAATCACAGTAAAAACAGGAGTCCCAACGGTGTTCCGGACTCAAACACTCTAAACAAAGAGGATGGGGATCCGCCCTCGTGAAGCGACAGTGACACGATGAACGGTCTGGAAAATCTAGTGTAAAAGACATAGATAGTCTAGTAAACGAACGCTAGCGAGAGCCAGAGAGGGAAAAAAAGGGAAGAAAATCTTCTGAGGATGCAAGTGCGTCCGGCCCGATCGTGCGGAGAAAAGGACTGATAGGCGATGCGTGGGGCGGAGCCAAGGTGGGCGGGGTTACGGCCGCGTGCCGGGCCCCGCGCAGGAAAGAGAGGAGGGACACATTTTTGATACAAATTTAGATGCTTTTTACAAAGTGCTCCGGTCCCGTCCCACAGGACGGAGAGATGTCCAATAAGTATGAAGGAAAGGGGACGGGACGTAGGAGTATACCACATTTAGATAAACCACGAACATTAGCCTACGCCAGACAAAGATACAATCATGAATGTTAGCAAATGCCACACTTTGTTAGAGTTGTGAACATTAGCCTGAATCTCATCTTAACAGGATGGTAAAATCTTGGAAAGTGCCACACTTAGATAGAAGAAAATATTATCAGTAACTTCAACCTAGAATTGCTCCTGCAGCATCGGCGTATAAACCCTCCAATCCCATATCATTACGCTTACTCTATACTCTACACCATTACTCAATTGGAATGCAGCTATACCCCTGATCACTAAGGCCTAGCTGTTCACATACGAACTTTACCCCATGAACACCTCATCACTCTAATAAAACGCAGCTATCCCATGACATTCCGGCCTAGCTGCTCATATAAGCTTCCTACAGGCCTAACACAGCCAGAACCCAGCCTGGATGTCCACCCACCAGACTGCACACATTCAACTGATATCTTCTCCACCTAACGCTAGGAGTCAGCTACTATCTGGCAATTACATCAGCTGCACACATAACTGGTACACCCACGCACCCTACGACACTTTCTCTCTCGCTACTGACCTGGACTGCGGTCCCCAAGGGCGTTCAACCTACCAGCGCTTTGAGATCATACCAATGATATATAGAGCGCTATATAAATGCCAAATAACATAATATGTACATTTTCAAAAGTGTTAACTTGTCAATCTGATGCACCTTCCCCAACAAAATGAAATATAGTTCACACTATGAGATTTAGATAATGTGCGTGTCGGAAAGAGTCAGATACTTTAAGAGCATTTAAGTTTTTTTAATGAAATTATAGAGGCAAGGCCTAACTTTCCCTATCGCTACAGGGTTCACCCTACCTACGTAAAGATGAAATGTCTGTTTATTTTTAAAGTCTTCTTCAATAATGCTTGGATATTTCCTCCATGAGCTTTTTTAATTCTTGGGCAACACTGCTAGGTTGTGTGCTTATTTTAAAAATATGTTGTGGCCAATGAGTCTTTACATACTTTTGCACACCCTGGTCTCTTGTTTTAGCCGCCTTGTATAATGTCTCTCTCCTGGGTTCTTTCTTTAGTGCTTTTTCTTCGATTCGCATACTCTCTTGCTACTATGATATCATATTTCTTAAGACACTACCTTGGGTTGTGTTTTCTCCAGTCTTCCTCACTTGACTTGAGACTGTATCCCTTCCTCCCAGTGTCTTTGTGTCAAGTCGCTCTCTATTACCCCTTTGGGTTTATTTGGTATTCGATCTATGAGCTCTTCAAATTTGACAGTTAAACAACTTTAGTCCTTGTGTCTCTTTGGGACTAGGACGCATTACACTCTTCATGCATGTTATTCCGCTCACAGGGGTGCTGTTTTTTGACTCTAGATACCGTTTGCATTGGTAATTCAAAAATTATGTTCCTCTTGACTCGTCTTAATGAATTGAGTGAGTTGTACTCTTCAGGTATTGCTTCGCCGGCTGCCTCCCCCTTTTCCTGTGTTCCCCGGTACCATCAGATGAGTATGTGAACCTTGCAGGGCTCGGCACTTGCTTGGGTATTCTTCCCAGTACTCGGTTTCCTCCTACTTAGCCTTCGTGGGCATCCCATTCTCAGCTTTCCATCGAGCTGCTGCCTTCTTGGGATGAGGACGACAATGTCATGCATGCTGGACGCTACGCTCGTAGAACAGCTAGACCGTTCTATTCCAAATGGAGGTTATTCGATACGTTACCGGGAAAACGACGTTTGCACTTTTCACGTCGCTAACTTCACGTGACTTTTGCTTCGTCACGTGAACTACGGTATTACGTATTTAAGCAGCGTAGAAACTTCACTCGCTGCTTCTGATCGAATCTATTGGCGTTGTGTAGCTGAACCTCTGATCTGCATCCTGCATATTTCTACAGCTACTTTTGGGCCTTCAATAGCGTGTGTTCCGCCACACGCTGATTCCTGGAGCTATTCCTTCGCGTGATAATTCACACGCGTTCTCTGTCTTCAAGCGTGGCTGGTCCGGACTGCGGGAATCCTGCCCGCGTGTACATCCACACGTACACTCTGTCTTCATACGCGGCTGGCCCGGACTGCGTAAATCCTGCCCGCGTGTAATTCCACACGCGCACGTTGTCTCTAAACGCGGCTGTTCCGGACTGCGGGAACACCGCCCGCGTGTAATTCCACACGCGCTCTCTGTCTTCAAGCGCGCCTGGCCAAGGCTGCGTAAATCCTGCCCGCGTGTAAAATCCACACGCGCTCTCTGTCTTCAAGTGCGGCTGGCCAAGGCTGCGTAAATCCTGCCCGCGTGTAAAATCCACACGCGCTCTCTGTCTTCAAGTGCGGCTGGCCATGGCTGCGTAAATCCTGCCCGCGTGTAAAATCCACACGCGCACGTTGTCTTCACTCGCGGCTGGCCCAGACTGCGTGAATCCTGCCCGCGTGTAATATCCACACGCTCTCTCTGTCTTCAAGTGCGGCTGGCCAAGACTGCGTAAATCCTGCCCGCGTGTAAAATCCACACGCGCACGTTGTCTTCACACGCGGCTGGACCAGACGGCGCAAATCCTGCCCGCGTGTAAAATCCACACGCGCACGTTGTCTTCAAACGTTATTTTCTTCGCGGCTGTTTATAACCGCGTGTACTTTGTTTTTCCTTAAAAAGAGCGCTATTTCTAACTCCTGCATCTGTGGAATTAACAGAAGGATTGATCCCTATAGTGGGAAGGAAGCTTTTCAAGGATTATCGGAAGGTGACATTGAACTGAACTTTTGGACGCTATCCTGTGGTGAATTCAACCCGTATCTAGCGTGAGCCTCGTTCCGTTCGGGATAAGTCTCCCTTACTAATTTTCCCTTCCTTGTCGTTTGTTCTTCATTCAAATCCATCAAGAGACTTCTGGATTCTTCTACCATAAACTAAAGGTCAGTGTGAACATTCCTGTCATTATCTAATTCATCATACTCAGGTTGGAGCAGTTATTCATGATACTTTAATTTGTCCTAGGCTGGCTTTCTATACCTTACCCACGCCCTTTCCAGTGATCCATCGCTCTGCCTGTTTTATCAGCCAGAGGGTTGTATCATTTGGAAGGTCTTCAATTGACTTCACAACTATCAAATCGTGTGAACAGGGATCCGGAAGACCCTACCTCCTGTATCCTTTTGAGTATTGTATCCTTTTCAGTTAATACTTTGGTACATTCTGACAGACAAGGAGGTCTACTTGCTACCAGTAGTAATGGACTTAGTTGTGCGGGTGCTTTGTCCAACAGGATTTGCTCGTGGCCACACCACCAGCAGGTCTTGGACACCTTTTCTCTCTTGGGCAGCAGTTTCCCTGGTGCCTTGCTCGCTGGTCTCCTGGCATCTCGCTTTGGCAATCATCAACTGTTCAAAGGTCACAGGCTTTGCAGCTAGTGTGCAGGGTCAGGAATTATAAACTGACACAGGTGATTCATGATTTTGGTCATAAACGAAAATGGGTGTGAAAAATGCCTCTCTGTCCCTGTCCTGAGGTTTCTTTCCTACCTAAAACAAAACTAGTGGGTCGTCCTTTGTCATGATGTCTGATGTAAACTGTCCTGTGTCCAAAGTACTATTCTGACCGTCACATTCCAAGAATCAACTACAAAGTGAAAAGGGAAAGGTCTTTGGCCTTGGAAGGTTTACAAATGTTCAAAACGGAAAATGCTTAACTCCAACTCTCCAAGGGGATAAAAGTTCACAACTCCAGAGGGTAGTCCCCTTCTTCGGGATTTCTCTACACTCAGCTTTATGGTGTTTTCTTTAAGTTCCTTTAGATCAAATAGATTTACTTTACAAAACAGCTTGGCTGACAGTTTGACTACTGATACACTACCTGGTGTGCTCTCCCGCCAGGTTTCTTCTTACTCCTTGTTATCTCTCAATCACACTCTTTAGCTACTTCATGATGTCTCCTTCTCAGGACTCTCCTGCAGCCTATTTTATAAATAGTTCAATTTAGTTTAACCGGTATACTCTCCTGCCAGGTTTCTTTCATATTCAATCACTTATCTACATCCACATATGACTTGCAATGCATGTTATACTCTCCTGCCAGTGTTTTTATTATATGCACACCTTTGCATCTTCATTCTGCCTGGTGTACTCTCCTGCCAGGGCTTTCCTTAAATAAAAACGCTTCTTCTCATACACAAAACACTTGCGACTTGAAAAGCCTTGTGCACTCTCCTGCCAGGGCTTTCTCATATGTGTATTGCACACTATTGAAATTGTAACACGTTCTGATCTTTGTTCTGCTCCGTTGCTTTATATAATATGGCACTTTTCGTTCTCTCATTTATGTCTGTTCGCTTTCGATCCAGTTGCCAAAATGTCTCGGCGTCCCCTCTTCCCTCAGGTGAACTCACTGGTATGCCGTAGCAGGAAACCATGGATACTTTGGTGCTTTGAAACACTGTTTAGTTGCATTTGTGCCTTATAAATGACCAGCAAAATAAATGGCTTCTCCTGCACTGAACCTGCAAGCGGCTCGTTGGCATCCTGCTTCCTTCGTTCAGGCTTGCCGCCTCTGCTTTGTGGTTCCTGCCCTTCCAGCGGCTGTCGCTTGCCTATTCCGGGCTCCCCTAGGCTCCAACAACGTAGAGGCTTCTCTTCGTTACAGTTGCACGCCAGGAAGCCAGCCTCCTTTCTCTGGTGTTCCTGCAGCATACCTGTCTCTGCAGTCTGCCTTTCTCGGTTTCCCCCGTGTCACGTTTGGCTCCACAGAACTTGCATTCACTCAGCAGTCCTTCGCTCAGCACCGAGAGGATTCAACCTCTTCAGCCAGCTCTTCGTTGTTAGCTGGCTTTTCTGTTTAAATGTCACGATAGACTGCATGCACTAACAACTAGAGCGTGGCGTATGCTCTGGGCTTTCACTGATCTTCACAACTCAGCTGAGCTTCCTCGTGGCAGTACTTCTATCCTTAGAAGAAGGGAAGTTAGTTTGTGATAACCTATAAGCAGAGTCTGAGAAGGTGTTGCCAGCAGCCTTAAATGTCCAGTTTGATGACTTGTATGCAGATTATGAAGAGGTATTTTCAGTAGTTCTGGAGACTAAGTTAGGTTTTAGATTACTCGGAGGAGATGGATACCGAGTTGCCTGGGGAGTGTTCTTCACTACTCCCTTGCCTCTTCCTTGTCTCAGTGGCCCGCATATTCTCCCTTACTGGAGCTTGAAGATCAGACAAACTAAGTTTACATAGAGGTGGGGAGTGAGGGTAACGATATGCCATTAAAGCATGGGGGAGTGAGGAAGCTTCTTTTGAGGATGACAATGCATTACTTACCGTAAAAGCATTTCTGATGGTTGTATCTGCTTAGATTCATATGCTGTGCATAATCAGACATCCACTGGTCACTGCGGAGTATTGCATTTTGTTTTTTGTAGTCGAAAAGGGGACGTCGACAAGGCGTGTCTGTAACACTATCCCTATAGTGACGTGCAGTGTACCCACAATCCCTCACGCGTCGAGATCCCTCTGTTTGTATTTTTTCTGCCCTGAGGGAGCCTTCTATACATGAGTGAGTACAGAAAAGAGAGAGAGATGCAGAGAGATGTCTATGTTCCTTCCATCCGAGCGGGGAGGAAGGGTGGGCGCATGTGAATATAAGCAGATACAACCATCAGAAATGCTTTTACGGTAAGTAATGCATTGTCTTCTGATATTTGTTAATCTGCTTAGAATCACATGCTGTGCAAAGACTAGCGAGCAGTACCCGGAGTTGGAGGTGGGTTGTGAGAAGGAACAGTAGAGAAAAGATGTCTTAATACTGCTTGTCCCACCTGGGAATCAGATCTAGAGTGAGCATCTAGACAGTAGTGTTTTGTAAAGGTGTGTACAGAACTCCAGGTTGCGGCTTTGCAAATGGACTCAAGGGGAACATTTGCAATGAATGCTATGGATGCCGCAGTGCCTCGAGTAGAGTGTGCTCTTGGCTTGAAGGGTAGTTCTCTCTTAGAAATAGTGTAACAGAGAGTGATGCATTGAACAATCCATCTAGATATAGTGGACTTTGAGACTGCATCTCCTTCTCTTCCTGCTGCCACCGAGACAAAGAACTGATTAGTCTTTCTTAGTGGTCTAGTTCTTTCCATATAAAACATGACAGCTCTGCGCACAGAGTGTATGCAGGCTTTTTTCTCCCAAATTTGAAGGGTTTTGAAAGAACGTTGGTAGTTCTATTGACTGGTTGACATGGAATTTCGATATGAATTTCGGTGCAAACCTTGGGTGTGTGCGTAGAACCACCTTATCTTTGTGAACTGTTACAAAGGGGTCTAGAACAGAAAGAGCCTGTAGTTCACTTACTCTCCTAATGGAGGTGATAGCTATTAGGAAAGCAGTCTTAAGAGTGAGGTCCTTAAGAGTTGCCTTGTGCATGGGTTCAAAGGGTGAGCCCATAAGCCTGGTAAGTACCACATTAAGGTGCCAGCCGGGAGCTGGGTTTGCTATCGGAGGGTGTATTCTTTACCCCCTCCATGAAGGCTTTGATAACTAAGACTTTCCACCATGACACCTTAAGTTGAGAGGTGGTGTATGCAGAAAGTGCCGCTAGATGGACTTTACTAGAATTGAACACTAGACCTGAGTCCAGTAAATGGGTCAGGTAAAGGACAATTTGTGTGGGAGAGCAGTGAACTGGGTTGATGCTCTTACCTCTACACCAAATAACAAATCTCTTCCACTTGCTAGAATAGCAGTGGCGAGTGTTGGGTTTTCTTGCTTCTCTGAGAATGTCCATGCATCTCTGTGGGAGCTGTAAATGGCCAAATTCTATGACCTCAGGAGCCAGGCTGCTAAGTTCATGTTCTGTGGGCATGGGTGTAGTGTCTTGCCCTTGTCCTGTGACAGCACGTTGTACGGGCAGGGCAGTTTCACCGGTGGGGACAGGGACATCTCCATCAGGTGCGCAAACCATGGTTGGCGGGCCCACATCGGGGCTATCAGTATCATGGTGACTGGTTCCTGGTGCATCTTGTGCACTATCTTGTTCAGCAGAGGAGTCGGGGGGGAAAAGCGTAAACAAATTTCCCTGACCATGGTATCCAGAGACCATTCCCCTTGGAGCGGTTCTGTGGGTATCTGGAGGCGTAATCTAGGCATTGTGAGTTCTCCAGAGTTGCAAACAGGTCTATTTCTGGGAATCCCCATTGTGTGAAAACATCGAAGACGATGTCTTCGTGTAACCGCCATTCGTACTCTTGAGGGCAGAGGGAAGTCTCTGCTGAGTTCGTCTGCTAGCAGATTGAGTTCCCCTGGTACATGTTGTGACAATAGGAACATGTTGTGTCTGAGAGCCCACTTCCAGATGTTCTGGGACAGCTTGGACAGTCCTGGACAGTGAGTGCCCCCTTGCTTGTTGAGGTAGTACATGGCTGTGGTGCTGTCCGTGAGGACCATCACTGTCTTCCCTTGTAGGTGTGTCTGGAAGGCTTTCAGTGCTTTGAACACTGCTAGTAATTCCAACAGGTTTATGCGTTTGGACGCTAAACTTGGAGACCAAACTCCGTGTGCAGTCTGATGGGATAGGTGAGCTCCCCATCCTGTGAGGGATGCGTCTGTGGTTAGAGTGGCTTCCACTACGGGGGTGGCGAATGGTTTCCCTATTACCAGGTTTTCCTTCGACCACCACTGTAGCGAGAGAACCAAGGCCCGCGAGACCACCTCTAGATCGTCCCATTGTCCGCTGGCCTGACACCACTGGCTGTTGAGCCACTCTTGCATTGGGCGCATGCGCGAGTGAGGTACCAAATAAATACATGACGCCATCATTCCTAGCAAGCGCATTGCTTTGCGTACCGTCACCTCTCGACCGGCCACATATTGAGGGATCTGAAACAGCATATTTTGGACCCTCTCGTTGGAGGGGAAGACAAGGCCGTCCTTTGTTCGAATTAGAGCCCCTAGGAATTGTTTGATTTGGCTGGGGTCTACGCTGGACTTCTTCTCGTTGATGGAGAAGCCCAGTTGGAACAAAAGGTCTACTGTCTTTTGGGTGTTTGAGAAGCATATCTCGTAAGACTCCCCTGTTATGAGCCAATCGTCAAGGTAAGGGTATACCAGTATGGACAACCTGTGCAGGTGGGCCGCTGCCACTGCCAGTACCTTCGTGAATACCCTCGGTGCAGACTCTATGCCAAAGGGTAGCACTCTGAACTGGTAGTGTTTGCCCTCTATCATGAACCTGAGGTATTTTCTGTGCGCTGGCAACATCAAAATATGAAAGTATGCATCTTTCATGTCCAGTGTTGTCATGTAGTCCCCCTGAGATAGCAGGGGAATTACCTCCTGTAATGTTACCATACGGAATTTTTGTGGTTTTACAAATTTGTTCGCTGGGCGCAGATCTAGTACAGGGCGCATGGTTAGGTCCTTTTTGGGTAAAAGGAAGTACACTGAATAAATACCTTCCATTACCTGAGATAGGGGCACGACCTCTATTGCTCCTTTCTGTAGCAGCTGTTCTACTTCTTGCAGGAGGATGACGAGGTGTTCTGGTGACAGGCGTCGTCCCCTTGGAGGTCTGTAGGTGGGGGACCGATTGAACTCTATATAGTACCCGTGGGCTACGGTTGACAATACCCACCGGTCTGATGTTATTCCCTCCCATGCTGATAGGAACGAGGTTTTTCCGGCCCCCAACCGGAGACGCATGGGAGAGGACCCGAACCTTCGGGTCATTTGGTGTTATTTGACGGGGTGCCTCTGGGGGTGGAGCCCCGGCCTCTGCCCTTGCCACAGTGTTGTCCTCTTTGGTTATACTGGTTACTGGTTCCCTGATTAGAGGGCCAGTTGCCCGCAGTGTACTGCTGTTGCTGCTGTTGGCGTTGGCTACGAAAAAAGCGCTTGTTGCCAAATCCCTGTCTGTTTGGAGGCTTTGAGATTTGGTCCAAGGTCTTTATGGTGTCGAATTCTTTCTTCGCATTTTCCCATGCGTCGTCCACTGCCCTTGCAAAGATATTTGACTTCTATTGGCTTATTAATGAGTGACACCTGCGTTTCTGCCTTGAAACCGGAATTGCGAAGCCAGATGTGATGCTTCAGCAGAATTCCCTGCACCAAAGAACGGCCAGCAGTTTCTGCCGCATCAAGAGTGTTCTTAATGATGCTCTGGTTGACCAGAGTTCCTTCTGTAACTGTAGCCAATAAGCGAGTTCTTAGAGGTTCAGGGGCTTCTTCGATGTCCTGCTTAAGCTTTCCCCATTGAGCATCAGCATAGCTTGCCAGCAATGTATGATTATTGGCAATCCTATTTGAAAACGCTGCCGAGGCGGTAATTCTTTTGCCCACAGCATAAAGCTTTTTCCCTTCTTTATCTGGGGGGGCCTCGCTGGTTGACAGTGGAACCCCAGCCCTCTTCCTTGTGTTAGTCACCACCAAGGAGTCCGGGACTGAGTGACCCCAGATATATAATGGGTCTGACTGAGAGGGTGAGAACAATTTCTAGATTCTTTGATTGACCCCTCTTAACAGCGCAGGGGTGGACAGCGATGGGGTGATTCGTCTCTTAACTGAGGCGAGGATAGGAATAGTTTGACTAGTGGGAGGTTTTTCTTTAATAATCCTTTCAACAAAATCAGTTTCTGGTGTGACCTCCCCAGTTTCAACTTCAAAATGTGCTGTTGCCTTCCTCATTAGCGCATTGAAGGTGGGCTGATCGTCTACTGGAGATGGGTTCCTGACCAGTGTGGTCTGAGGAGAAGAAATGTCTATAATCTCGGGGTCTGTAGACCCTGATGGCGACTGCCAGGGCTGTGAGCCACCTTCACCTGGGTCCTCCTCGTAGCCCTCCTCACCTATGTCAGTGTCATCATGAAAACCTTCTTCCTCTTGTTGGTCTTCATTATTCACAAACTCATCTTCTTCCTGGAAGTGAGAGTCCTCTTCAGTGAGGTCGTAAGAGTTCATGTCTTCCTGTAGGGGGTTAAAGAGCTTCGGGTATTTAGCCCTTGGCCACTCCTGGAGTACCTCCCTTGGCCTCTTGGGTGTCCTATTTTCTGGGATGGCCATGAACCTGTCTAGCTTGTCCATACATGACTGGAACCGCTCTACAGTCCAGTAAGGTAGGCCAGAGCGGTCTGGGAGTGAAAAGGGAGTTTCCTCTCCCTGTAGTTACTTAGTTCTGTCCCATAGCGTCGAAGATAGGGTCCCTTCGCCTTCTGAGAAACCTTCGCGCGGGCTAGGGCCTTCTGTCGACGGTGGGAGCTGTCCCAGCCTACCTTCCGGCATCCTCGTCGTATCTTTGGCCTTGTGAGCGGTCTTCGGCGTGTCACCCGCCGTCCGTCTCTGGCCGTCTTTAGAAGCTATACGCACGAGGCTTTCGGCGATCAGCTTCTCCGTCGAGGGATCACTCGCTGTTGTGCTAGGCAGTGCCGAGTCTTTACTGGCAACGTACGCACTCTTGCGAGGCGCGTCGCCTGAGGATTTGGGGTTAGTGCCCTTGTTTACAGAAAGCCCAGTCGCGGAAGCGGTGGCAGGGAGGGAGTGCGACTCTTACGGTCAGCGGAAGACGACGGTGGACCCGACGCCTCTGTTGACGCTATGGCTGCCTTCGTCTTTGACGAATGCGTGCCGTTGGGTATGTGCTTATGTGTTTTTCTGTGTTCGTCCTTGTCGCTGGGGTGTTCATCCCCATAAGCGGGGCGTGAGCCGGGCTTGTCGGGGCCGGACGACGAGGCGCGGGAACGCTCCTTCGAGAGGTCTACAACCTCCGTTGCGGAGGCCGTGTAATCACTGTCCTCATCACATTCGGCGGCAGCGGGCGAGGAGTCAGACCTAGACATCGCATAGGCTGCCCACCTTTTGACCCTGCGGTCCTTTAAAGTTTTGGGCTTAAGTAACTTACAGGCCGCACAGCCGTCCTCTTTGTGATCGAGGGGCAAGCAACGGTTACACCGTTTATGCTTGTCTTTCCAGGTAAACTTGCCCTTCCAACGCGTGCAAAACCTAAAGGGCGTCCTCTCCATAGCTGAGGGCATCAAATGTGATTACGACCTCGAAAGAGAGGGAGGGGAAAGAGAAAGGCATTCTCAGAGTGAAAACAAAGAAATGACCACACAACCCCACTCTCCCTACTGAGTTAGTCTGGCGAAGCCAGGCCACGTGTTCGGCAGCGCCGAAGGATCTCCTCCGCTCGTCCTTCCGTTGAAGATCTTGCTCGGCGGAGAACAGCTTGGCAGCTACGTCGAGGGAGGGATCTATGTGATAGTTATTAATAATAATAAACGACCAAGGGTCGAGGAAATGATTTCGCAATGTCTCTCGAGGAGCTCCACATAAAGGCGACCAATAACTGGGCGAAAAAAAACAATCTGAGGGACCTCGACGCGTGAGGGATTGTGGGTACACTGCACGTCACTATAGGGATAGTGTTACAGACACGCCTTGTCGACGTCCCCTTTTCGACTACGAAAAACAAAATGCAATACTCTGCAGTGACCACTGGATGTCGGACTATGCACAGCATGTGATTCTAAGCAGATTAACAAACATCAGAAATGTGATTTTCTCCACTGATACCATCTGGTCTTCCTGAGCATCACCTCCCCCCAGGTGGTCCTCCCTCAAAGCCGCCCGTAGGGGCAGAATCAGGTAGCGGCTGCCGTCCTCTTGCCACATGGTGGGGGGAGTTAGCCCCGGGAAAGGAGTGAAGACATCCTTGTATTCATCACACTAGTCTCGACTCCATCTCTTCTCGGTACGATCACATAAGGGGGCTTCCCCTGCGTCCAATACTCACCCCTCTACTTGTCTAAGTTAATTGCAAGACTCTTAAAGGGACATCTATGGTCTCTGATGGTTTTGCTTCAGCATTGCCTATAGCCACATATTAGGATGTTGCATTCTTCTTCCCAGTAGGTAGTCCCATATATGCTGATAGTGTGGCTGATTGAGGGAGTTCCTCACATCGAAGTCACACTTGCATAGACCCCTAGGCAGGGTCTTGTGGAGCGGGCCACATGCCCAGCCTCAAAAGAGGTAGCGCCCCCCCGGGGGAGAAGGGATGAATACTGTTGATTAGCCACAATACACTAATCTAAACTTTACTGAAAAACAGACAATGCAGTGTTTTACAGTAGTAATACTGTAATAATGCCTTATGTATCAATTTGTTTTTTTAGGAATGGAATTGCAGCATTGTCATTAACAAAATATAAAGCTAATGCATAATGATCTTTGCCAAACAGAATATAGTTATCGTAATAAAAGTATCATCCTGATTACTTCTGGCTTGAAATTATTTGAAAAAGAAGAACAAGTTACTTTCTTACCTTGTAACAGTCTTTCGATGGGATGTTCCTCTGACGTATTCCTTATCTTTGATGTTATCCATTCCAGCTTGCTGGCCTCGTACATTTTTTCAGTAGAGGGCACTGCGCGTCGACGTCCCTCTGTATCGGCGCTGACGTCATTGTGCGTATAAATAGACTCGCGCAGCGTCTGTTGCTCAGTTCCGTTTTGAAGCTTAAAATTAGCTGTGCATGAATTGGTTATTGACCTTGAAGGAGCCTAAGCTGCAACAAGGGAAATTTTACTGCGGTGATGGATGGGAGGGGCGATGAGGAATACGTCGGAGGAACATCCCATCGAAAGAACATTACAAGGTAAGAAAGTAGCTTGTTCTTCAAAGAGATTGTGTCCTCCAACGTATTGCTCATCTTTGATAGACTCCCATAGCAGTGGTGTAAAAAAGGAGGTGGGAGGAAAATTGGAATACTTCCATTTAAGAATGTACAGAATGTAACACAGCTTTCCCAGATCTTGTCTCCTGGCTAGAGGAGGAATCCAGGCTGTAAAAGCTTGTAAAGGCATGCGCGGACGACCATGTGGCAGCCGCACAAATGTCTTGAACCCCTCTTTGGAGAACCGAAGAGGCTGCGATACCTCTGGTTGAATGAGCCCTAAGATGTTGAGGGGGTTCTTTCCCTGCCAATTTGTAGCATTCTAAAATGGTTAAAATAATCCATCTTGAAATGGTTTGTTTCGTGAATGGCAATCCTAATTTGAGTCCTGCATAACCTACAAACAGTTGGTCTGCTTGCCTTATCCTAGCAAGTCTGCTGATATAAAAACTCAAGGCACGCCTTGGATCCAGCTTATGTAACCTCTCTTCCTCTTTCCCTGGGTGGGGACGAGGATAGAATGAAGGTAAAGTTATTTTCTGGGTAATGTGGAATTCAGAAACCACCTTCAGGAGAAAATTAGGCTTCACTTGTAAAACAACCTTGTCTTTATGAAAGGTTGTATGAGGAGGTTTGCAAGATACAGCTTGTAATTCGCTCACTCTTCTGGCAGATGTCAGAGCCACTAGGAAGACTGTTTTAACAGTGAGAAACCTTAATGAACAAGAATGGAGTGGTTCAAAGGAAGTACCCATCAGAAAATGTAAGACTAGATTTAGGTCCCACAATGGAACTTGGAAAGGCTTTGGGGGGAAAAACAATAGTTAACCCTTTCAGGAATTGGATTACCAGGGGTATTTTGAAATATGAAGGCTCCTCCGCAGTGCGCTTAAAGATTGACAGCGCTGCGAGGTAACCCTTGATCGTAGCAACTTGAAGGCCTGAATTTGCTAAGTAGAGTAAGAAAGATAACACCATTGGTGTACTACATGAGAAGGGTTTGATATTCTTTTCTCTACACCAGCTGCAGAATGTGTTCCAACAGCAGCGGTATAAAGTCTTTGTTGCTGGCTTTCTAGCTGAAAGCAACACCTCCATGATGTCATCCGGGAGATCCCAATCCTCAACCTTTCAGAAACCAAGCGTGAAGGTTGAGGGTTCTGATGTCTGGATGGAGAACCTGACCTCCCTTCTGCGAGAGAAGATCCTCCCTTTGCGGAAGACGAATTGGAGGGCAGATGGACATGTCCAGAAGGTCCGGGTACCACATTCTCCTGGCCCAATCCGGGCCAATTAGGATCATGGTTTTCCAGAATCTTCACAACCTCCTGATCATTTGAGGAATGACAGGGACTGGAGGAAACGTGTACAGAAGTGGAAACTCCCAGTCTACTATGAACGCATCCCCTAGAGCTACTCTCGGGGGAAATTCCCTTGAACAGAACTGATCGCACTTCCTGTTGATGCTGGTGGCGAACAGATCCACTTGAGGGGTTCTGTAAAGGGTGAAGATCCCTTGAAGGACTTCCTGAGCTAGCTCCCACCTCGTGGGAGACTGTGCTCTGCCCGCTCAGAGCGTCCGCCGTCAAGTTCTTCTCTCCGGCTACGTGAACTGCATATAGAGATTCCTTCTTGAATTGCCCAAAACCAGAGATGCATTGCCTCTCTGCACAGTGGCAGGGACCCTAGGCCTCCTCTTTTGTTGAGGTAGTGCATGGCCACTGTGTTGTCCGTCATTATCAGGACATTTTTCCCCTGTACTGATGGGAGAAAAGCTTTCAGCGCTAATCTGATTGCGCTCAACTCCAACAGGTTGATATGTAGTCTGGACTCTGATGGAGACCAAAGACCGCTGAGATGGTCAAGTCGTTGGCATGGGCTCCCCACCCCGTGAGTGAGGCATCCGTGACTACTGTTATCTCCGGCCATGGTTGCCAAAACTGTTCTCCTTTCAAAATGTTCTCCCGACAGGCCCACCACTGAAGGTCTCGAGCCACTCTGTCCGGGACTTGAAGGAGATCTGACATTCTTCCTGAGAAATGCGACCATTGGGTTCTTTGTGCCCATTGGAGGGATCTCATTCTCAGGCGAGCCTCTGGCACTAGGAAGATGCAGGATGCCATGAGGCCTAGCAACCTCAAATAGTCGAAGGCTGGAAGACGTTGGGCATTTTGAAATTTGTTGACCATCTGCAGAATATCTCGAGCCCTCACCTCTGGTGACGAGGCTTTCCCCAGGAAGTGTCTAGGACCGCTCCAATGAACTGGAGTCTCTGTGATGGTATCATCTGTGACTTCTTTGGGTTGAGGGAGAAGCCCAGCTTGTGAAGGAAGTGGCAGACATAATCTAGCTGGATCAACCAATCGTCCAGGGAGGGGTAGACGTCGATCCCTTCCCTCCTTAAGACTTGCAGCCACTACCGACATTAGCTTGGTGAAGACCCTCGGGCGGAGATCAGCCCAAATGGCATAACTCGAAATTGATATTGAGAGTTGCCAATTGCGAGCCTCAGGTATTTCCTGTGCTTGAGATGGATTAGCACATGGAAATAAGCATCCTGAAGGTCTAGGTCTAGAGATAACAACCAGTCCTGAAGCTGGAAGATCTGAGAAAGAGTTACCATCTTGAACTTGTCTTTCCTGAGGAATTTGTTCAATTCTCGCAAGTCCAAGATGGGTCTCAGTCCTCTGTCCTTCTTTGGTATTAGGAAGTAGGGGGAATACCAACCCTTGTTCCTCTCTGCTATGGGTACCGACTCTATGGCACCCTTCTCTAGCAGGTCTACAATCTCCTGCATAAGGAGCGTGTCTGTTGTTCCCCGGTATATGACACTGAGGGGTGTGTAGGAAGGGCAGGCAGTAACCTTGGGCAACTGTTTCCAATGCCCAAGCATCTGACGTAATAGCCTGCTATTCTGCCAGATGTTGAGTTAACCTTCCCCCTACAGGTGACCTGGCTTTCCTCTGCCTTTTCCGAATGCTGAGTAAAAGCGAAAGGACCTACCCCTGGAGGAGGTTCCTGAAGGGCGAATCAGAGTCTGCCGGATTGCAGCCCCAAAGAGATTTCGCTGCTGCCTTGGATGTTTGTAATCTCTCCAGGCTGTCATCAGCCTTCTTACCAAATAAAGAAGTGCCGTCAAAGGGCATGTTCAAAAGTCTGGCTTGTACATCTGGAGCAAAACCAGACTTCTGCAACCACGCAAATCTGCGGATTGTGGTACTTGCCGCCATGGCCCTTCTGATACTGTCAGCAGAATCAATGCCTGTTTGAAGGGATTCGCACATTGCATCCTTTCCATCCCTGATGGTGTTTAAGAATGCTTCCCTTTCCTCTCCTTCCGGGAGACAGCCAGCCGCAGATGAAGCACATTCCCAAAGTGTATGGCTGAATCTTGCTAGCGTGCAAGTGGCATTAATAGATTTAAGCGCCATGCTACATGCCGAAAAGACTTTCTTTGACATGGCATCAAATCTTTTATCATCCCTGTCCTGTGGAATAGTAGGGTATGCAGACCTACTATTTGATGAAGTTGCTGCCTGTACAACTAAACTCTCTGGAGTTGGATGCTTGCTCAAATATTCAGGATCTGAAACGCAGATACCATGTATTTAGCGGAAACTTTCTTGTTTACTGCCGGGATAACTTCAGGAGTTTCTCAATTTGCAGAGATTTTTCTCTGCAGGGCAGTATGAAAGGGAACTATAGGATCCTCCTGTGGACCTTTATCTACAATATCAGTAAGGTCATCCTGCTGAAAAGAAGGTGTAGACCACCCCATGAATTCAACTATTCTGGCCATCACAGCCCTATAAGGGGTCGCAGCATGCTCCCCAGGGTCTGGTTTAGCAAACTCTACTCCTGGAGACATATCTAAACCACTTGCCTCATGTAGTCCTGAAGGTCTTTTAATCTGTTCTCTTCAGAGATTAATTCTTTTGGCATGGGTGTTGTAGTCCTTTGTAAACCAAAGGGTCTCTCCATGGTCGGAATCCTCCCCTTCCTCATATATAGAGGACAAGGCTCTAAAATAGTCAAACCTAGGATATGGTTTA
The DNA here is from genome assembly GCF_040938575.1 of Ambystoma mexicanum. Lineage (NCBI taxonomy): Eukaryota > Metazoa > Chordata > Amphibia > Caudata > Ambystomatidae > Ambystoma > Ambystoma mexicanum. The sequence continues at coordinate 79,276,698 of NC_090936.1, forward strand.
AAAAAACCCATTTCTAGAGCAGAAGGAGCCAAACTGGTTGTCACTGGCTGAGAAAACGTTGAGGTTGTCAACGTGGAAGTCAAAGGCTTCAACAATCCTGAAAAGGGCATCGAAAAAGTTTGAAAAGACCTCGATGTACTCGAGAGGATCTGGATCCTACTCGGTGTCGTCTAATTATCGACAGCATCCTCGATGTAATGGTCGAAGTCCTCGACACCTCTACTGTCTGAGATGTAGTGAGTCGACAGTGGCGTCAAAGACTGCGTCGATGTAACCGATTTATGCGTCGAAGGTCCCTTTGACAAAGGTGTCGATGACGCAGATATGTGAGTCGAAGAAACCTTCGACGATGGCGTCAGTGACGCGGTCTTACTGCCTTTACTCGAGGGTTCATGACGCCCTCGGGCAGTTTCTCTTGCCGGGTTCAAAGACTCACAGCGTTTCGATTTTTAGGGCTTTTCACCCAGGGTATCACCTTTAGACGTTTCCGAGGGGGTCAAGGCCGCTTTCTCGAAGACGCTAAGCATTTTCTTACGGAATTCCTCCCAATTAGCTGGAGAGCTGTGTTTCGTGGGGCAGGTGACCCTTTCTGGGGAGGTAGAGGAAGAAGAAGAAGAGAAAGATCTACGACACCTCTTCTTAGAGTGTTTTGATCTCGAAGACTGATGGGAACCGCTTTGAGACCTTGAACGGGAATGTTTGTGCCGACGAGGAGACGAATGTCTCGACTCTGCCGAAGAAACTTTCGAGGGAGTAGAAGTTTTAAGAGTCTTACCTCTTTCTAACATCCCCTTACGCTCCTTCAAGGCTTTCGCCGTCATGGACATACAGTCCTCGCATTCCGAACAGTGATGCTCGGATCCCAGGCACCACAAACAGATCCTGTGAGGATCCGTCAACGACATTTTCTTCCCACAGTCACGACACTTTTTGAAACCGGACCGTGGGGTGATGGTTCGGATGAAGAAGCCATCGAATTTAGATGATATCTTCGAAGAATAAGCAGAATGTTCCTGAAGAAAGGAACAGAGCGTCACGTTTCCGAGGCCCACGAAGCATGGAAAAACAGAACTGAGCAACGGAAGCTGCGCGAGTCTATTTATACGCACGATGACGTCGGCGCAGATACGGAGGCTGTAGAGGGACACCAACTCGAGGGACGACAACGCGCAGTGCCCTCTACTGAAAACATTTCCAAGGCCAGCAAGCTGGAATTTTAACATCACAGATAAGTAATACGACGGAGGACACAATCCCTTCGAAATAAACTTTTCTTGCCTAGCACTCCCACCTCAACCCATTGGCACTTTTAGGAGGGGCGGAGATGATAACTGCTGTACACCATCTCCATAAGCCCCTTTGAACTTGCAGTGAACAGAGAACAGAGGGTTTGAGAGAGCCCTTACAGCAAGGGAGGAATGCAGGAGAGCTGTGCTTTCATTGAACAGGGAAACTTAAATAGCTTGCTGTGCTACACAAGTTGCAATTTAATTTGCAAACCTACAGAATTGCTTATTAAATGTCTATGTAATACTGCTTATTTTTGTATCGATTGGTGGTCCTGTGGCGAGGGGGCTGGATGCCACACAAATGAAGTGCTCTACGGGTGAGGGTTGGTCTGGGATGATGTGCCTTCAGAGATCTCTATTAACAAATGTTGGGCGCTGTGCCTAAGAAGAGTTTAGTGAGTAAGGGGTCACATTGTACGGTGGTTATAAATGGCAAAAGGCTATGTTATTAGAGGATATTGTAGCGTGTAGCGCCAGGGCAATCACAAGTAATGTTCATTTTAAAGTGGATGAGGATTAAAAAAGTGGTCAGGGAGAAAAAGAACAGAGTCTTGCGTTTTTTGTTTAGTGTAGTTACATGGGCCGAGTGCTCCTGCTCCAACAGTTTTGGATGGAGTCCTCTGTCTGCAGCAGCCCAGATTTCCCAGTAGATTCAGCCAAGCGATTAAAGGTATAATTCCCAGACACAGCCTAAGAAATCCTAAACCGTAGCCAGGCCCAGCCACCTGACAAACTAAATGCCAGTGGGCTTTTAGAGAATCGTCACCCATTCAGTCTTTCCAGTCTTCTCCGTCCATCACCATGAGTTCCCAGGTCAGACAGAACTATCACCAGGACTGCGAGGCAGCCATTAACCGCCAGATCAACCTGGAACTCTATGCCTCCTATGTCTATTTGTGCATGTCCTACTACTTTGATCGCGATAATGTTGCCCTGAAGAACTTTGCCAAGTTTTTCTTGCACCAGTCGCATGAGGAGCGCGAGTATGCATAGAAACTGATGAAGCTGCAGAACCAGAGGGGTGGTCACATCTTCCTCTAGGATGTAAAGAAGCCAGAGCGTGATGAATAGGGGAATGGACTGGAAGCCATAGAAGGTGCCCTGCAGCTGGGGAAGAGTGTGAACCAGTCACTTCTGGATCTGCACAAGCTGTCCACTGACCGCAATGACCTACATCTGTGCGACTTCCTCGAGACCCACAAACTGGAGGAGCAGGTCAAGTCGATAAAGGAGTTGGGTGACCATGTTATCAACCTGGGGCGGATGGGTGCCCCACAGAATGGCCTGTCACAGTACCTATTTGACAAGCACACTCTTGGTGAAGAGTCCAGCTAGGTGCAGCACGGCCTCTCTTCAGGATTTTTGTCCTGCTTTTTTTATTCTGAGTGTACAAGTCTTCGGTTTTGTTTATTTGATGAAAAATATATTTAGCAATCCAACTAAATGTACCTTGTCTGTGGTCCCTTTCCCCTTGTTCTCCCCAGGTTTTGCAAATCGCTGGACCATGTACTCTGTATGTGTAATTTATTACTTAACATTTTTTACCAACAGCACTTGATCTTTTGCTCTTAATATTGCAAACACTTTGATGTAATGCTGTCTGACTTTTGGCATTAGTCTAACGTCACAAGCGTGCTTAGATTTCTGTCTGATTTGGTCATTCTTCCTGGGCATTTTTCTAACGCAGCAGCCACTTCATTTCTCAAAGAGCATTGTAGTCAGACAAAAGAAGTGGAGGTACTCTCCAATCTAGTGGCCCGGGGCTTACCATGTGCAGGGTCCAAACATTGCTCTCACACAGGGTTCCTTGCGTGGATCCCAAAACCTTTTCTACTAATCACACTGCATTTGTCTCACTTGTGTCTCTTTATTTGTAATTCTCCCCACCCTGACCCACACATAGGGCCCCCCCCCCCAGTCATGTTCTCACTCACTCTTAAATCTCTAGTCTTATTCCGGGCCTAGGCAGCATGATGAGCTTCAACATCCCATTCAGTGATTCCAAACAAAATCTGAGTATAAGTGTTTACTCTGAAGTTTTAAACTTTAGATTTGTCAGCCTAATGCAACAATCGCACAAAGATTCTCAATCACAAGACTGATTTTCCCTCATGGTGGTACCAATATTGTGATGGATAAAGGTATGGAAGCATTGAGAACGTTTGCAGATAAGGCAGAGCAAAAATAATTTGCCCAGGATCACTGCTTCTGTTAAGCAGTAGAACTGGGATATTAGTGCACTGTACAATGTGGTTACTCAACCATATACCTTCTTAGCTCGAATTGGCACACATATTTACGTTTTGGCTTTCAAGAACACAAACGCATAAATGTTACTTGCAAAGTACATAAATAGCATAGTAAATCAACCGGACAATGTATACATCCATGCACGGGTCAACATTTGGCACTCATATGTTTTGTACTACAACTCTCATCAGCTTTATCCAACATCGTCTATGATAAGGGATCATGGGAGATGTAGTCCACACATCTGGAGAGCCGCAGGCTGCAGGCCCCTGTGTGTAAAGCCAAAAGAGTATCATTTCAGCTTTAATGTACACATCCTAAAGGGAAAAGAACGAGTCCCTGAATGCAAAGAATTACAATTTAACGCCCGATCAATAGCAAAAAACAGACATTCCATCTTTGACCTCCTCACCTCTGACAAACCAGACCTAGTTTTCATCACTGAAACCTGGTTCTCTGACGACTTCGGCCCAATCGCCAACAAAGCCTTCCCCCCCGCCCCCCAACTACTCCCTCATCCCACTGAACCGTCCGTCCAGAGGAGGAGGGGTAGCATTCGTCTTCAAATCTCTCTTCCGCGCCTCAGTCATCGATAACCAACCCTCCATTCCATCCTGCGAATCTCTCCTTGTTAAACTATCCCTCTCACCATCGCTCTCACATAGCTTCCTAATAATCTACAGTCCCCCAGGCTACGATAGACACTTCGCAAATAACCTTTGCGACTCTATTGCCACCCTCCAACTAAACCATCCCAACCTCACCCTTCTTGGAGACTTCAACATATGGCTCGACATCCCCACCAACCCTATGACATACTCCCTGGTTGACGGATTAGATGCAATTAACCTCCAACCCCACATAAACGGACCGACCCACTATAAAGGACACACTCTCGATGCCATCTTTAGCTCCAACAACCTGATTCAGCTAATGCCGCCCACCCCTATCATCTGGTCTGATCACTTCATTCTCCCTTTCACCATCCACTCACCCGAACCCCTCCCCTTACTCATATCCGAACGTCCGAATATAGGCAAATTCTGGAAGAAACTAATAATCAACCCAGACCTAGCCGAGGTTCTCCTCCAGTCTCCACCACCATCCTGCCCTCTCAACAACCATCTCACCCCTGAGGCCCTTGATTCATGGCTTAGCCTATCTCTGATGCGCCTCACCCCCTCCTGCAAACCATCAACCCGCCGTGGCCCTTTCCCCAGATGGTTCACTCCTGAGCTGAAGACCACTAAACGACTATACAAACACCTAGAACGCAAATGGCATAAAGAGAAAACCAATGAGAGCAGGACCACCTTGGCCCGACACCTGTATCGGTACAAAGCCGAAATCCGGAAAACAAAAAAGGCCCACTACAACTCCTGAATCCTAAACTGCAAAAACCCAAGTAAAGAACTCCACAAAATTATCTCCGAATTCACCAATCCAGCTTGTAACACATCCATCCCGACCGCATCGCAATCACTCTGTGACTCACTCTCCCTCCACTTCTACTCCACGGCTATAGAAAGGACAAATACTCTAACCTCCAAACTAGCACTCTTACAGCCACTAGACAATCCTCAGCCCGTACCACCCAACCCATCAGCTGCAACCTCCACGCAACCAACGTTCGACTCCTTCAGTCCATTAACAACAGAACAGTTTCTCAAACTCCTATCTGCCCTCAAACCATCCGGATCACCATTGGATCCATGCCCAGCCACTACCCTTAAAGAAATCTTTGCCTCCACCTGCGCAGGAGAACACGCAAGATCCATCATAAATGCTTCCCTCTATTCCGGTACCTTTCCAGACGCATTCAAATTGGTGCACGTCAAACCCCTGATTAAAAAACCCTCGCTCGATCCGCTCGAGCCCAAAAACTACCGCCCCATATCAAACACCAGGTTCCTCGCCAAACTCATTGATCGAACCGCCTACTCTCAACTTAACGCCTTTGTTGAAGCCAACAAACTCCTAGACCCCGCCCAATCAGGCTTTAGAACTTGTCACGGAACTGAAACCACCCTAACCTCTATCTGGGACGACCTTAAAATGACTGCTGACTCCGCGGGATGCACCGCACTAATCCTTCTCGACCTATCAGCCGCCTTTGGCACGATCAATCACTCAATACTCCTTGATCGCCTCCACTCCCTAGGAATACGTGGAACCGCCCTCAAATGGATAGCCTCATTCCTCAAGGACAGGCACCAAATAACGACACTCTCCAACTTTACCTCCCAAGCCCGACCAGTCGACACAGGAGTCCCACAAGGTGCGTGTCTATCCGCCCTCCTTTTCAATCTCTACCTGATCACCCTCCCACCGATAATTCGTGCACACAACATCCTATGTTACAATTACGCCGATGACACACAACTAATTCTAAAATTCTTGAACACGAATCCTAACTCATGACCTGACCTAGCATCCTGCCTCCTTAACATTGAACGCTGGATGACCCAAAACCACCTCCTGTTAAACCCCTCCAAAACAGAAATCATGGTGTGCGGCAACCCAGATCTTCTCCCGCACCCACTACCCTGGCCAACCGCCATGGGCAACTCACCGATACCCTCCAACACAGTGAAAAATCTTGGATGCACCCTAGACTCTGACCTAACACTCTCGCGCCAAGTCAACAATGTCTCGAAGTCCTGCCACTACCACCTCAAAAACCTTAGGCGCGTCTTTCCATATCTATCATTTCCTAACAGAGTCTCTGCAGTACAATCAATTGTCATCTCACGGCTGGACTACGGCAACCCCCTATACCTCGGAATCCATGCCTACCAAATGAACAAACTTCAAAGAGCACAAAACGCGGCGGCCAAAGTGTTACTTGCGCTTGGTCCAAGAGACCACGTATCCCCAGCCCTCAAGACACTGCACTGGCTTCCAGTAGCCCGTAGGGTAGCTTTCAAAACCTTATGCCTCACCCATCGAGCAGTACATAAAACTGGACCGCAATATCTTCAAGAAAAACTAATAGCTTATCACTCCACTCGCACCCTTAGATCAAGCACAGCCGGCCTCCTAGTAATTCCTAAGACAAACTCAGTCAGGTTAGGCGGAGCATCATTCTCAGCCCTAGCCCCAACCCTGTGGAACTCTCTCCCACCCCACATCAGGCTAACCGAGGAGCTAACAGCTTTCCACAAACTACTGAAAACCTGGCTCTTTCCCTAAAACCAACCGGTTCCGTTCTGGCATCATCAAAATAACACCGACCCAGCGAAGCACCTAATGCAAAAGCAAAAAAAAAAAAAAAAAAAAAAAACGGATTGTATCAAATATTCACAAAAGAAATTAAAATGAGTAATGTAGATCTAAACAGTGAAGTCAATAATACGAATTGATCACTGGATAAAAGAAAAATAGAGCGTGGACGAGCTTGGAAAGCCGATGAGTGTGGTGAACGGATGAGTGAGAAGGGCGAATGAATAATGATGATTCTAGACAAGTATAAATGAATGTGGAGGATGAAAGCGGTTGACAGGTGCGTCTGGAAGACGGTTGAGTCTGGAGACCCGATGAATAATACGAGCAAAATCAATGGGGATGACGGATGAGTGTGTAAACCAATTGACTGTAGAAAGCGGTCCGAGTATGGAGAGCAGCTATGTGTAGAGAGTGGAGGAAGGTGGAGAATGGAAGAGCATGCAGAGCGAAGGAGCTTGTTGAGCGAAGAGAGCATACAGAGCAGAAGAATGTGGAGAGCAGATGCGCGTAATGAGTAGAGAAAAGTATCAGCGACTAAATGGGGAACGACAGGGTGTGGAGAGCGGACGAATGTGGAAAGCGGAGGAATGTGGAGGGTGAGAGGCCGGAAGTGGGAGACCGACTGAGTACCAACGAGTGGAATGCGCGTGGAAGATGAACGCTGCTGACAGATGATTGTGGAGGGCGGATGACTGTGGAAGGCGGATGACTGTGGAGGGCGGATGACGGTGGAGGGCGGATGACTGCGGAGGGCGGATGACTGCGGAGGGCGGATGATTGCGGAGGGCGGATGATTGCGGAGGGCGGATGACTGCGGAGGGCGGATGACTGCGGAGGGCGGACGACTGGGTAGGGCGGACGACTGGGTAGGGTGGACGACTGGGCAGGGCGGACGACTGGGCAGGGCGGACGACTGGGCAGGGCGGACGACTGGGCAGGGCGGATGACTGTGGAGGGCGGATGACTGTGGAGGGTGTATGCCTGTGGAGGGTGTATGCCTGTGGAGGGTGTATGCCTGTGGAAGATGACTGTGGAGCGCGGATGACTGTGGAGGGCGGACGACTGTGGAGGGCGGACGACTGTGGAGGGCGGACGACTGTGGAGGGCAGATGAATGTGGAAGGTGGATGCCTGTGGAAGATGACTGTGGAGGGCGGATGTCTGTGGAGAGCGGATGTCTGTGGAGGGCGGGTGATGGTGGAGGGCGGATGACGGTGGAGGGCGGATGACGGTGGAGGGCGAAGAAGGGTGGAGGGCAGATGACCGTGGAGGGCAGATGACCGTGGAGGGCAGATGACCGTGGAAGGCAGATAACTGTGGAGGGCGGACGACTGTGGAGGGCGAATGCCTTTGGAAGATGGGTGTGGATGGCGGAAGACTGGAGGGCGGATGCCTGTGGAAGATGAGTGTGGAGGGCAGATGCCTGTGGAAGATGTGTGTGGAGGACGGATGACCGTGGAGGGCGGACGACCGTGGAAGGCGGATGACCGTGGAGGGCGAATGACTGTGGAAGGCGGATGACTGTGGAGGGCGGATGACTGTGGAGGGCGGATGACTGTAGAGGGCGGATGACTGCTGAGGGCGGATGACTGCGGAGGGCGGATGACTGCGGAGGGCGGATGATTGCGGAGGGCGGATGACTGCTGAGGGCGGATGACTGCTGAGGGCGGATGACTGCGGAGGACGGATGACTGCGGAGGACGGATGACTGCGGAGGACGGATGACTGCGGAGGACGGATGACTGCGGAGGACGGATGACTGCGGAGGACGGATGACTGCGGAGGACGGATGACTGCGGAGGACGGATGACTGGGGAGGACGGATGACTGCGGAGGGCGGATGATTGCGGAGGGCGGATGATTGCGGAGGGCGGATGATTGCGGAGGGCGGATGACTGCGGAGGGCGGATGACTGCGGAGGGCGGATGACTGCGGAGGGCGGATGACTGCGGAGGGCGGATGACTGGGGAGGGCGGATGACTGCGGAGGGCGGATGACTGCGGAGGGCGGATGACTGCGGAGGGCGGTGAGCGTACAGAGCGAACGAATATGAAGAGCAAATAAATGTGGTGGACAGATGAATGTGGAGAACACATGAGTGTAGAATGCGGCTGAATGAATATGGAGAACGCATGAATGTAGAAAACGGTTGAGTGTAATGAGGGGAAGAACATGGACCGCGGAGGAGCTTGGGGAACGGCTGAGTGTGGCTATCGGCTGAATCTGGCGAGCGACGGAGTGTAGCGAGCGGCTGAGTATGGCAAGCAGCTGAGTATGTCGGGCGACCGAGTGTAGTAAGCGGCTGAGTATGGCGAGAGAACGGGTATGCGTCGAACGAACGAGAATAAGAGCGAGAGAACAAGTGTACACAAAACAGATAAGTACATTGTACGGAAGAGTGAATGGAGCTGATGAATGCAGAACTGACGAGGGGCAGATGAGCCTCTGAAGCGAATGAGTGCGTAACAGATGAGCCTGGGGAGCGGGTGAACGCACAAAACAAATGAATGAATGGACCAGAGCGCATGATTATGCTAGATGGAGGAGTATGCTATACGGATGAATTCGCTGAGCCGATGAATAGTGCATAAGAGCAGATGAGAAACAAAACACATTGCACGGACCGGACCCCTCGGAATTGTGTGATGTACAGACTTTGATGTGGAACGCAAGGAACCGTTGTAAGAGCATACTTCATTTCACACCCCACGCTTACTCTCTCCTTACACCACCACTCAAGTAGAACACAGAGATACTATGACACCATTCGGTATAACTGTTCTCATATCAACATCCGCCGCTCACTCCCCATCACTCTAAGTAAACATTGCTGGTTTCTCACCCCCAGCCAGGCGTTCTAGTCAGGCCTAACGCTGCCTCACTCGGACGGGATAACTCCTGCCAGACCGAACACATACTCCTGATTCCTCAACCACCACACCTATTCGCTAGGAAGCAGCTACCACAGAAATTCCGCACCAGCTGCACACATACCTGGTGCGCACACGCACCTTTGACTCTCTCTAATCTCTCCACTGACCCGAACCTCGGTTCCCAAGGGCGTTCAACCTACCAGCGCCTTCAGACCATACCAATGGTATATAAGGCGCTATATAAATGCAAAATAACAATAACAACAACCCTAAACAATCTCCTCTGTTTATACCACTTTTCCAGCACTTAAAACACACACGATAAAAGACATTTTGTGAGAAGGTCCCCTGCCTAAATGAAATGGTTGAGACTACTTCCCAGCTTGTAGTTACGCGTGGTGTTAAAAAAATGCGAATAGCCACATAAAAGCAACCCCTTTCTTTTAGCATGTTGAACTAGGGAGTTTCTTTGCTCACGCTGGAGTAAGCAGGGTCCTATTTGGTGGAAACATCACATCACAGTCCCAATCACCTAAACACGTACATATTCGAAAAAGCAGTCTTAATAAAAAAATAAACATGCTCTAAGGTGCTGCTCGTGTAGGGGTGTCCCAGACACGATCATCAATCTGTCCTCCACATGAAAGCAAGCTCTGGAGGGCCCTGTAAGTTACAGGTACAGCTCAGTTAGTCAAATGTTGTCTGCCCAGTGTACACATTAGCGGCACTAGAGCTGTGCTTTTTGTTCTACAGGTTGGGTCAGAAGGGAGCTCTGTGGGAGGGGGCGAGAGGAGGAGGAAGCCGCCTGTGCTGTCCAGGGCAATGGCTGCACGGAGCTTATCCCTTCGTTGCAGTACAGTTAAATAAAATGCTATATTTTTTACCTGATCCTATAATTTAATACGAGTACTAAGTACTACCGTCCTTCATCTTGTTGATGTCCAGGTACTCATAGCCCATTTACTGTTACGCCTGAATGCAGAAAAAGCATGCACGTGTCAGTTGAACTTGCATCTACGCTTGGGATGGGTGATGGAAGTGAGAGGGCTCTCGCATGGGGCAATTTCCTTAGTGTGTCTCCAACGAGTTGTACAGCGCTGCATGGGTCCAGTGACAAGACCTCAGGAAAATATAAAGCATATGGTCGTTCTTTGACCAACGTGGAAAGGGAAATAATATTAACTTTTAAAGTGACTGTGTGTTACAACATTTATCACACTCACAATATTGATTATGTGCTGCTAAATCCATTGTTTTACCTCTTCAAAAACTGCGTTGGCTTTGGCAAATGTCAATTTATCGCACGAGACTCGCATGGACTCGCCGGGCAGCTTCAGCCAAAGGGAGATGTTCGCTGTCTATTGACATTGGCAGGATTTGTAGGTGAAATGCCATGCACAGATAGGTACGTAAATGTCCTGTTAGTTAATTGCAAAAGGTGCAAATGAGAAAACTGAGATAAAGGCAGCTGCCACTAGCCACACTTTAAAAAAAAGTGGTCTTCCTTGTTACTAGTGTGAAATTATTTAATCGTTGGTGCTCAGGCTGCTATGACTGCCTATAGGCCGGCTCCCGTCCAGCCCCCAAACCAACACAAATCAACATTAAGCATTCTTTGAAATAAATAAACTCAATTAAAAAGGTATACTAACATTTAAAGGTGCAATGCAAGTAGAAAATCAGAAGCTGACTATTCCACCTAATCATGGCGACTGGGACAATTTTCTGCATTCAGTCTCCATTATTGAGAAGGCCGTCATGGACGAAAAGAGAAGCAAGTGCTGTTTGTATAGAGATGATTTGTATGGGTAGCCAGGCGATTGGCATGCTGGTAGCCCTCGGTTCTGGGCCAGATTTTACAGAATTATTTTTCCATTGGCTTAAATCTCACTATGTTACAATGCATTATTTCCAAGTCACTGTGTTACCATGTTGATTAACACATTTCATACTGGATATAAAAAATTCATATTTTTTCAAAATTCAAATATTATACAAATATCCGCTACAACCTACTGCGCAAAATGGGATTTTGTTTGATAGTTTTTTTTTGTTGCGTTTACGGTACACACAATACCTTACACAACAGTTTAAACCAATTTAACATTTTATGAATACCGTACAAAATATCACATAACAGATTTAAGTACACGTATAACAAAATACATTCTAAAATCAACATCAAAGTAAAAGAAAACCAAAAAGTGGAAAAATGAAAACGAGAAGGAGACAGATTCACACAACTGCACTTAAAAGAGCTTCTCCCTCAGCTGTCACTCGTGATAGTTCTTCAAATATGTGTTTTAAAATACTGACCAGAGCTCAAACCCAGTCATGAATCTATTCCATAAAACATTTCCATTCACATATTCAATCGAATTCACATGATTTAAAATATTTGATGCTATAGTTAATTAACTTAGCGCAGTCAATAACTACGTGAAAAAGTGTCTCTGTGCATTGTTCTGTGCAAAGTCTGCAAGAGCTAAGTTTGTAGGGAATGCTCGGCTGAGGTCCTGTTATTTCAAGCATTGGGAGGCAGTTCAATCTTAATTATATGTACCATTGACAAGCTACAGCAGAGGGAAATGTTTTCACATATAATCTCAGGTTTCGGCTTGGGACATACATCAGACTTTGAGTTTTGTATCTTTTCAGTCTTCGCAAATCTGCAATGTCCCATATTTTATCCCATTTTTTAACCATGTTTTTCAGATCTGACTGAGATAGCGCCTTGCTTGTCCATCGATAACATACAATTTTGGCACCTCTTTCTAAAACATAATCATTACTATCAGCACCCACCATTTTTTTAAATTTTTAAAAACTTTATAAGACGGTCACATTGCAATTCTTATCACTACATTGCATGTCAATGTCACATTTCGGATTCGTTAACCATACAACACCATCTTAAGAGTCATTTGCGGACACAAGCTTAAATTTAGCAAGAAAAGCTATGAAATATCTTTCAGTCGGCTTGTGGGAGAAACAGTTTGGATAAAGCCTTCTTCACATTCATTTACATATATCATGTCTTTTATCCAGCAGCTTAGAGTAGGTGCAGAATTAGATTTCCAGCATCTGAGAAGGTTTATTTTTGCCACAGCACAGGCCAGACTGAACAACATGCACGTTTTTATGGGGGTTTCCCGATGTCTCCCATTAGGTATCTAATGGAAGCAAGTGTAATGGGGATGTCTAGGACGTCATTCATGGTAATGGCCACCGCCACCCAGAATTTAAGTATCGGAGGGCATGCCCAATACATATGGAAAGAGTCTGCGTGTTCGGGCTGGCATTTAGGGCAGCTAGGTTTACATCGGGAAAACATTTCACCACTTTCACGGGAGTGAGGAGTAAATGGTTCCCAATCTTTAATTGACTCAATCTCAGGTTTTCAGTGATTGACACTGATTTGGTAAGTTGGCAGCATTTAGTCCACTGCATTTCATCAATAGACAATCCCAAGTCACGTTCCCATAAACCAATTATGGTGTTACGGGATCGGGTATGAATTTGTATTATTTTTTACAATCTAGAGGTTCCACAGCGAACCCCTTCGGGCACCATGACGGCAAGCATAAATAGGTGTGTTATTGGTTCTTCTGGGAAGGAGGGCCATCGACTCCGAAATGACAATCTCATCCTGTGCTACTGAAGGGATCGAGGGGGACAATGGCCCAACTTAGCCATAAAGTCAGCCAGTGATACAAACTTCCCATCCAGGAACATGCCCCACAGTGTTAGCTGGGCATGGGGGTCCCAAACATTCCTAATAGACAGGTCATATGTGGGGGCTATCCCAGGAAAATGCCACAAGGGAGAAGTACTATTATAGGGGGAAACAATGCCAAGCCTCAATATGCTGGCCCACTGTGGTCCTAACCGGGTCAAAAGAGCTAGAGTCCACATAGCGTTCAGTAAATGAGATCGAGCAGAGATCACTGGGGGAGGCGGCATACCTCTCCACCATGAGGTGAGCATGGTCATCAGAGTCAGAGAACCAGTACCCTGCATATTGGGTCTGAGCAGCCAGATAGTATAGCTCATAATCTGGGGCTGAGAGGCCACCAATGTCATATTGTTCGGTTATTTTCACCAACCCCATTCTAGCGGTCCCTTTGTTCCAGATGACTAAGGAAGTCATAGATTGTAATTTAGAAAAGAAAATCCTCTCGGGCCAAATAGGTAGATTGTTAAACAGGTACAGTAGTTTAGGTAATGCAATGATTTTTAACAATGATATCCGCCTGTAAATTGATATTGGAAGGTAATTCCAGAGTTTAAGTTTGGCTTCCAGTTGATGTGGGTATGGTTCGTAATTGGTGGCATACAGTGACTGGCGGTTTATGGATACAGCCACACCTAGATAGCGGACAGATATAGGACCAATGGAAGCCCATCAAGTCGCCTAGTTGTGTGGTGACGGGTGTGAGCGGTAACAGCTCAGATTTAGTAGCATTTCTTTTGTAGCCGGAGTACACCGAGAATTCCTGTACATCTTTCATTATGGGGGCCAGATTAATTCCGGGGTCTTGAATATATAGTAGAGTGTCGTCGGCATATAAGGAGATGAATTGTGGGGGGCCATTGATACGAACCCCTCTATTCGAATGTTTGAACCCAATTAGTGCAGCTGGGAATTCAATTGTGAGGGCAAATGATAAGAGGGCATCCCTGTCGAGTGCCCCTGCACAGGGGGAATTTAGTTGAAAGGGTATGGTTGGTCCAGACTACTACACTGGGATCAGTGTAGAGGATTGAAATGTAAATCAAGAATTGTGGGCCAAACCCAAAACTATTAAGAATGGTGAACTTTGGTCTTGGGTTCCAATTGAGTTATAATGGCGAACAGCCTGTGTATGTTCAAGGAGGTGGATCTGGTGGGTATCAATCCTGATTGATCGGAAGGTACCAAATGAGTCAAAGAGTAGTATGCGGTTTGCAATGACCTTGGCAAATATTTTGGCGTCCAAATTTATTAAGGAAAGCTGGCGATATGAGGAAAATTCCTGCGGGTCTAGTGATGGAGGAAGGGTCCATGCCGCAAGAGCTTTATTCCACAGTGCTAGGACTAGGGGCAAGCTCTAGTATGTAGCATTTTTAGAAGTCAATCGCCAGCCTGTCCAGCCCGGGAGCCTTCCCAGCGGCTGGACCTTTAATTGCAGACATTATTTCATCAATAGTCAAGAGAGCTTCTAGGGCAACATTTGTCACAGGTTTCCCCTTTTCTCACCTGTTTTCTCTGTTTTGCGAAGTCCTTTGTCGGGGTTTTCTTTCGAGCAGTTCGGGTCTTGTACAAGCCAGCTCGGCCGTCTTCAGATTCCAGGATTCGTTCAGCTTCTTCGCCCGGGATCTAGGAAACTCCAGGAAGCTTGGAATGGAGGCAGCACACAGAGGCGGTCTGCGCGGAACGCGGAAGGGACAGGAACAAGGAAGGTAGTAGGAAAGGAGAAGGAGGAAGGTCCGGGAACCAGGAAGCAACACAGTTCAGGAGAACGAACTAAAGAGCACGTCAGGCCACAGCTATCGGTAGCGTTGAGACGCACGGAACCGCAGGGGAGTGGCTAATTTATAGAACGTGCTGCATAGGACGTAAAGGTCGATAGACCACGTTCCGTGTATACGGCCATGTTGGGTGTACTACAGCAGTAACCCCCGACGTGCCAGGGACCAGGAAGACCAGAAGGGGCGTGATCGATGGATCATGACAACATTTGACTCTGATGACAGCATAGGGAGTGGGATCACAGCTAGGTAGTTGGCGAGATCACACTCAGACACACTGTCAACGTTGGCATATAATGAGGAATAGTATTCAGCAAACACCTTGTTAATTGCAATTTCACCCACACACCCCTCCCCATGTCGATAACATATACTGGTAATTGGCTGTCTAAGGTTTTCAACTTTGATGAGTCTGGCTAGCAATTTACTGGCCTTATCCCCCTCACCATATCTCCTCGCCCTACAGGGTTTAATGGCATACAGAATCTCTCGGTCAGTAAGTTTGTAGAACATATCCAGTTGTGTGTGAATTTGAGGCAGGGTTGATTCCTCAGGCAACAGGCCATAACTGTTTTCCAACGCGCGTAATCCAGATTCAACCATCTGGAGGTCATGACGGATAATATGAAGGAAACCCTGAGTTTTTGATATAATTTGAGCCCACAACCAAACCTTGAAGGTTTCCCACACTGTGGACAGAGAACCCACTGTGCTATAAAAAATCCCACTAACTCAACCCTCAATGGATCCAACACCATGTCATCCCGTAGGAAGGCCAGAGGCATTCTCCAGAGTTGGGGGCTCTTATCTGATTGTATCTGCTTGATATCACAGAGTACGGGAGAGTGATCTGAGATTGTGCAAGGGAAAATGGAGAATTCAGTGGTGAATGGGATCCAGTCAGATGTAACCAACCAGAAGTCAATGTGTGATCATGAGTTATGAATGGATGAGTGGAAAGTTAATTCTTCACCATGGGTGTGCAACTCATGCCATATATCTACCAGGGGTAGGTATTTCACTGACTTGGTTATAGCATGAGCTGTGTTAGTCAGGGCTCTGGGATTCCTGGAGGTTCTATCACATGTGAGGTATAGGATGGTATTGAAATCCCCATACCACAGCACCCAAATATTGTCAGTGGGGGAAACCAAGTCTATAACCTTAAGGTAAAATTTGGGCTCGTCTGTATTTGCACTATATGTATTGAAGAGTACAGTGGCCTGTCCATGCATGTCACCCCAGACAATCACATATCTGCCAAGTGGGTCTGCAGTAGTTTTAGAATGGTACATTCAATACAGGATGAAGCGTCTCCGGAGATTCGAAAAAGTGCGATCTGCCCACGTGTTGTATTCGGAGTTTGGCAGGGAAAATCATGGCATACGCAATTTTCCTTTCACGTAGAGCGTGCTTGACTTGATCAAAGCTTCAACGGGCTGTTTGAACACCAGCTGAGAAGTCATGGTAGATATGAATCCTGGTCAAGTCACACAGCAGGGTCCCCTTTTTTTTGAGAGAGAGAATCTGGTTGAAATAATTGAGGAGGCGGGCAATGATTGTGCATGGTGGAGCTCCCAGTTTAGGGGGTGGAACCATGGAACCAGAGAACGGTGTGCCCTTTCCACCAGGAATTGCGTAGAAAATTGTGCCTCTGGAAACAAGGAGCGCAGCATGTCCTCAATGAACGGCTCCATGGGGACATTTAGTGGTTTCTCTGCCATGCCGACCACCCTAATGTTATTGGGCCGTATTGTGTCATCACATTTCACAAGGACAGCCTTAAGTTCCTTCTTCATGTGTTCAATATCCTTCCCGTGTGTGACAACTGTGTCTTCTAGGTCTCCTACCCGATTCTCGGCATGTGTGATGCGGCCACTTTCTTTCGTGTTTCGCCTTTAGTGAGTTCACTGTAGAACCAATGTCATCTAGCTTGGCATTTACTGAAGCGAAGCCCGCCTGCATTGCAGCCATATAGGGGTCTATGGCCATGTCTGTGGAAGAGCTGGTGCCCGAGGTCAGGTCCTGTGGGCAGGTGGGGTTGGTGCCAGGCCGAGACGTCTTTGCAAAGGCATCCATGGGGACCTTTTGCCCCCTCTGGTTCCTCTTAGGGTCATTCCTGGCAGGGTATCCCAGCGGACACTGGTGAAGAGTGTTGGTAGAACTGTGTTATTGGGGCAGAGTGCACTGCTAATGGCTGGGGCCGATGTGCAACCCCTGCTCCCACCTGGTAGAAAACGTGGGTGCTCAATGACAGGTGTTTATTGGTGTTGTGCCCGTGTTCAGGGGCTGTACTGTATCCAGTATGACACCTCACTGGGGGCTCCAAGACTGGTGCACTAAATGGAATTGGGAGACCCACCTTCACACTGTCGTTGCTGTGTCTATATTACACTGAGGGCCACATGTCGCGTATAGCCAGTCGTTAGAAGGCTTCACCAGCCTCCGGGCAGGCAGACAGGGTGATGTGGCTGCTGTCGGTCCTATGTGCCGGTGGTGCTGGCGCTAGTGTAGGCCGCAAGCATGCCTCGATGGCGCAAGGACCACTTCACGGTTGCTGGTCCTGGGCACCTGCCTGTGGCGGCAGCAGAACGCAAGCCACTGGTCAATTGGTGGCTATGTGTTATTGGGGCAGTGCACTGCTAAAGGCTGGGGCCAATGTGCACCCCCCACCTGGTAGAAAACATGAGTGCAGGGTTCACTGACAGGTGTCTATTGTTGTTGGGCCCATGTTCAGGAGCTTTACCGTATGTAGTACGACACCTCATTGCGAGATCTAAGATTGGTGCACAAAATGTAATCGGGGGAGAGGGGGGCACCAACACATTGGCGTCACTGTCTATTTTACACCACGGGTTGTGTATAGCCAGTTGTTGGAGGGCTTCACCATCCTCCAGACGGGCAGACAGGGCAAAGTGGCTGGCGTCGGTCCGATGTGGTGGTAGGGCTGGCGCCAGCATAGGCAGCAAGCTTGTCTCGATTGGGCAAGCGAGTGTAAAGGGGACCGTTTCACTGCTGCTGGACCAGGGCGCCAGTCAGTGGTGTCAGCAGAGCGCAAACCATGCAAATTCTGGGCCCATGCAGCACTTCGTATGAGAGGCAGCACTGGGAAGCGGGAGGGATATCGGCACCAAATTGACAGTGAGCAGTGCCCGGAAACGCTCCATCAACACCATAAGTATTCCAGCGTTAATCAATTGACTTTTCTCAGTTGTTTGGGTCCTTGGAAGTCAAGATTTATTGATCAGAATTTTCATGGATTGGAGCTCAGGGGTCAAGCAGCCATTTCAGTTGCTGCTCAGTAACAACCCCCACCCATCACTTCTTTTAAAAAGTTGGTTATACTGGAATCTGCGGCTTCACAATCGTATTTCTGATGCTTGTATCTGCTTAAATTCACATGCTATGCATAGGCCGACATCTATTGGTAGCCGCAAAGTATTACATTTTTTGTTTTCGAAACTCGAAAAGGGGCGTCGACAAGACATGTCAGTAATACTATCCCTAGTGTGAAGTCTCCTGTACCCATGGTCCTTCATGCATCGAGGTCCCTCAGATTGTTTTGTTTCTGACATGAGGTAGCATGAAGTGCAGTTTGAGTATACAGATGTAATAAAGCAGATGAGTAGAAAAAGCCAGAAAACATCTATGCACCTTATACTCCACCGGGGAGGAAGGGTGGACGCATGTGAATCTAAGCAGATACAAGCATCAGAAATAGGATTACGGTGAGTAATGTATACCTTCTGTGGCTTGTGGGAATGCTTAGATCACATGCTATGCATAGACTAGCGAGCAGTGTCTGCAGAAGGTGGTGGGTTGTGAGAAGGTACAATGGCAAATAGATGTTGTAGCACCGCTTGTCCCACCTGTGAATCTGCTTTAGAATGTGGGTCAATGCAGTAATGCTGAGAAAAAAGTATGTATGGAACTCCATGTAGCTGCTTTGCAAATGGCGTCCAGAGGGACGTTTGCAATAAAGGCCAATGTGGCTCCTGTACCCCTGGTAGAGTGAGCCACTGGGTTAAAAGGAAGAGTTTTGTTTGACAGGGAGTAGCAGAGCTGCATGTATTTCACTATCCATCTGGAGATGGCGTATTTTGAAACGTGATCACCTTCCCTGCCAGCTACTATCCGGCCTGCATTATCTGCTGCGTCAAGATTATTTTTCAGGATGTAGCTTGCCTCCTGTTTACCTTCAGCTACTGTTTTTAAAAGCTGTGTTTTCAGGGGCTCAGAGGCAGAGTCTATTTGTTGTGAGATCTTGTCCCACTTGTGGCAATTTTAACTCGCCAGGAGGGTAGTGCTGTTGGCTATCCCTACTTCGTAAGCAGCCGAGGAAGCTACTTTCCTGTCCAATGTGTACATTTGTTTGCTCTTCTTGTCAGGAGGGGCTTCAGCAGAGGCTAAGGGTGTGCCCGCTCTTTTCCTTGTGGTGGTCACCACAAGTCGGGCTTTAGCTGCCCCTTGACGTACAAATGGGTCAGACGGGGCAGGTCTAAACATCTTCTCAATGTGAGGATTGACTGCCTTAGGCAGGTTGGGGGTTAGAAAAGAAGGCTAAATGCACCTTTGGATATATTGGAGCAGTGGAATGAACTGTACTGCCGATCTCTTATCCCAGAGGATGTCTTCTACAAAGTTTTTGTCGACTTGTGCCTCCCGGGTATCAATTTCGATTTAAAAATGTTCTGCAGCTTTTAAAAGAAGATTATTATACTGCAGCTGGTTATCCACAGGGGAATCAGCCACAGGTTTGTCAATATGGTCTGGAGATTGAATGATGTATACATCATAATAATGGTCTGTATCCTCTATGTCTGCATGGTCTGCTTTTGAGCCAGGGTCCTGCGAACCTGAAGTGTCAAAATAGTATAGGTCATCAGATATGTTTTGAGAGGTAGGGGTACTAGGCAGTGCAGTGTCTAGGTGGGGTCTTTTGGTGTCGGCTGCTTAATAGCTGCTTCGCCTTGAGGGGGCCACTGAAGGTTGGTAAATTGATCAGGGTGTTCATTGAGGGTCCATGAAACGGACATATAAATTGAAAAAGGGTTGAGGCTAACACGCAGCCCTGTCTAACTCCTCTGTTTGAGCAGACCACTGCAGTCAGCATCAACACGCTATTGGAAGCAATGTAAAGGTTAAGAAGCGCAACTCCAATCCAGGGAGAAATAATTGGTTTTCTGAATAAACAAATGGGATTAGATCTCTTAGTCCAGCCAGCAAAGTTATATATAAGCTGCTGAACATCGTTGAATCAGTTAGTTGAAGGTTGAAACACGTGTTGGCAGGAGCATATTAATCACCAGTTGAAATTAAATTTGAACGTGAAGAATCTGTTGAAAACTCATTTGCGAAAAATTGGAAAAAATACTGACACCCATTGATAACCTTGTATATTAAGGAGAGGATTGATCAATGGTCTATGCGCAGTGGTTGAACCAATATCTTGTCTGTTGATATACCACTTGTTAAGCTCATCAGGGACTCTGGGTCTACATTGGCAAAACCCTGCAGCAATGATGTACTTGGGTTGAACATTTGAGCAATATTTTGTGTGGTTGCGCATCAAGCAGCAGTCCCCCAGCCCTCATTTTTGAGGGCAAACATTTTTTTCTTTTATTCCCAAGCTTGCCTCACTGATGTCCTCTTCTGTGAATTCTTCTCTATCTACTAGTGCTATACACCCTTCTCTTAAACACGCGCTGGTCATTCCTCTTCTTAAAAAGCTTAACTTGGAACCGCTCTACCAGCTAACTTCAGTCACATCTCTCTCTTGTCCTATTCCTTGAAAATGCTTGAATCGCTCATTACGCCTCCGCTTTCCTCTTTTCTGGAAAATTCCTGCTACCTTGACCCTTTTCAGTCTGGCTTCAGGCCTAGTCAAGGTACCGAGACTGTCTTTGTGTCAGTGGTGGACGATCTTGCTCAGATTGCAGACCCGGGGTGAGGGGTGCCCTACTCCTCCTGGACCGCCCTACTGCATTAGACATCATAGACCACGCCATCCTGATCCAGGGGCTCTCTCAACTGGGCATCTGTGGCATAGGTCGGCAGTGGTTCTCCTCTTTTCTTACGGCTCGCTCTCAATCTCTTTCATTCTCCTTTCACGTCCTCTGCTCTTCCCAGTCTTTGCGGAGTCCCTCAAGGCTCGGCGCTCTTCCCTTTACTTTTTAATGTCTATATTCGTCTGCTATTTTGCTGATTCATTCTTTTGGTTTTCGCGGTTATTCCTATGCCGATGATATCCAGATCTTGATGCGACTGGGTCTGGCATTGCCAGACACTGTCTCTGTGCAGTTCCTGCCTGTAATCCATACCTGGATGGTACATAACTGGCTATGTCTCAATGGGGACAAGCCCTTTTGGTCGGTCCCTAGCCCGACACCTCTCTTTGGTCTGTAGCTTTCTGGCCTCAAGAGCTGGGTCCTCAATCTAGACCCTTGCTTATTGTTAAACACGTGTGGGTCAAACTTTTCTCCTCTATCTCGCTTCTTCCCCAGGTGAGCACAGTCTGAAAACTAGAATACCAGGTACAAAACGTTCATAGTTCAAGGGGAACATTACCCAAGCTGAAAATGAACAGTTTGGATTGATAGGCAACAGGTGGATTTTTGTGGAACTCAAACTGCACATGACATGCATTACTTACCGTAAAAGCATTTCTGATGATTGTATCTGCTTAGATTCACATGCTGTGCATATGGTCCGACATCCAGTGGTAACTGCGGAGTATTGCATCTTGTCTTTTGGGGGACCGAAAGGGGACGTCAGCATAGGCGTGTCTGAAACACTATCCCTATCGTGACGTGTATAGTACCCAAAATCCCTCACGCGCCGATTGTATTTTTTCTGCCATGAGGGAGCCCAAGGCTATAGTGAGTGAGTACATGAAGAGAGAAAGTAGTAAGAAGTCTATGTTCCTTCCACCCCGAGCGGGGAGGCAGGGAGGGCACATGGGAAACTAAGCAGATACAATCACCAGAAATGCTTTTACGGTAAGTAATGCATGTCTTCTGATGCTTGTTAATCTGCTTAGAATCACATGCTGTGCATAGACTAGCGAGCAGTACCCGGAGTTGGAGGTGGGTTATGAGAAGGAACAGTAGAGAAAAGATGTCTTAGTACTGCTTGTCCCACCTGAGAATCAGACCTAGAATGAGTGTCTAGGCAATAGTTTTGTAAAGGTGTGTACAGAACTCCAGGTTGCCGCTTTGCAAATGGACGCCCCAGTGCCTCGAGTAGAATGTGATCTAGGCTTGAAGGGCAGTTCTCTCTTTGCAAGAGTGTAACATAGTGTGATGCATTTGACAATCCACCTTGATATTGCCGATTTAGAGACAGGGTCCCCTTCTCTACCAGCTGCCACTGAAACAAAAAATTGTTTAGTTTTCCTCAGTGGTTTAGTTCTATCCATGTAGAACATGACTGCCCTGCGCACATCTAGTGTGTGAAGGCTTCTTTCGGCCATGTTAGTAGATCTCTGGAAGAACGTGGGTAGTTCGATTGACTGGTTCACATGGAACTTCGAAATAAATTTCGGCGCAAATCTGGGATGAGTGCGCAGAACTACTTTATCTTTGTGGACTGTAACAAAGGGGTCCAAGACCGAGAGGGCCTGTAGTTAGCTAACTCTTCTGATAAGTGATAGCTACTAGAAAGGCTGTCTTGTAAGTCAGGTCTTTCAGACTAGCTTTATGCATAGGCTCAAAAGGGGGTCCCATGAGCCTAGTTAAAACCACATTTAGATCCCACCCAGGGGCTGGGTGAGTGATGGGGGGATACATTCTTTTAACCCCTTCCATAAAGGCTTTAATCACAGGTATTTTCCACCACAACACCTTCTGCTGTGACGTGGTGTAGGCTGACAACGCCGCTAGGTGAACCTTTAAGGAATTGAAGACTAACCCAGAGTCCAACAGATGGGTTAGATATAACACAATGTGTGAAGGCGAACAATCGGTGGGATTGAGGCCTTTGGAAGTGTACCAAATGACAAAACATTTCCATTTGCTGGCATAGCAATAACGTGTGTTAGGCTTTCTTGCCTCCCTCAGTATGTCCATGCATCTTTGAGGGAGTTGCAGATGTCCAAACTCTATGACTTCAGGAGCCAGGCTGCTAAGTTCAGAGTTTGTGGGCATGGGTGCAGAGTCTCCCCCTGTCTTGAGACAACATGTTGTACGGGCAGGGCAGCTTGACTGATGGGGAGATGGACATTTCCATCATGTGCGCGAACCAGGGTTGGCGGGCCCACTTGGGAGCCACCAGAATCATGGTGACTGGTTCGTGGTGCGTCTTGTGCACTATCTTGTTCAGAAGGGGAGTCGGGGGGGAAAAGCGTAAACAAATTTCCCCGACCAAGTTATTCAGAGACCGTTCCCCTTGGATCGGTTCTGGGGGTACCTGGAGGCGTAATCTGGGCATTGGGCGTTCTCCTGAGTAGCGAACAAGTCGATCTCTGGAAACCCCCATTCTGTGAAGACGTTGGATACAATGTCTTCGTGCAGACGCCATTCGTATTCTTCTGGCAGAGGAAAATCTCTGCTGAGTACGTCTGCCAGAAGATTGAGTTCCCCTGGAACATGTTGGGATATCAGGAACATCTTGTGTTTGAGAGCCCATATCCAGATGTTTTGGGAAAGCTTGGATAGCCCTGGAGAGTGAGTGCCCCCCTGCTTGTTCAGATAATACATTGCTGTTGTGCTGTCGGTTAGGACCAGCACTGTCTTCCCTTGCAGTTGCTCCTAAAAGGCCTTCAATGCTTTGAACACTGCTAGTAGCTCCAGTAGGTTTATATTGTTGGACGCTACCTGAGGGGACCACACACCGTGCGCTGTCTGTTGAAGCAGGTGAGCCCCCCACCCCGTGAGAGATGCGTCTGTTGTGAGAGTGGCTTCCACTGCAGGGGTGGTGAAGGTTTTCCCCTTCAAGAGGTTCTCCCTCGACCACCACTGCAGAGAGAGAACGAGGGCTGGCGAAACTACTAACAGATCTTCCCATTGTCCGCTGGCCTGACACCACTGGCTGTTGAGCCACTCCTGCATGGGACGCATGCGCAGCCACGCGTGGGCCCCCCCCCCCCCCCCCCCAAGTATATGCATGACGCCATCATCCCTAGCAAACGCATAGCTTTGCGTACCGTCACCTTCCGACTGGCTACATACTGAGGAACTTGAAAGAGCATGTTCTGAACCCTCTCCTGGAAGGGAAGACTAGACCGTCTTCCGTGCGAATTAGAGCCCCCAGAAACTGTTTTACTTGGCTGGGGACTAAGCTGGATTTCTTTTCGTTGATAGAAAATCCTAGGCTGAACAGTAGGTCTACTGTCTTTTGGGTGTTCGAAAAACAAACGTCGAACGAGTCCCCCGTGATGAGCCAATCGTCGAGGTAAGGGTAAACTGGAACTGAAAGTCTGCGCAGGTGTGCTGCTGCCACTGCCAGGACCTTGGTAAACACCTGTTGCGCCGAGACTATGCCGAAGGGGAGTACCTTGAACTGGTAGTGTTTGTCCTGAATCACGAACCTTAGGAATTTTCTGTGCGCTGGCAGCATTGAAATATGAAAGTATGCATCTTTCATATCCAATGTTGTCATGAAGACCCCTTGTTTTAGCAATGAGATCACCTCTTGAAGTGTTACCATGCGAAATTACTGGGGCTTTATGAACTTGTTCGCTGGGCGCAGGTCTAGAACAGGACGCATGGTGAGATCCTTTTTGAGTACAAGGAAGTATATTGAATAAATACCCTTGTTTACCTGAAGAATTGGGACGGCTTCTATGGTGTCCTTTCCCAGCAGCGCCTCCACCTCTTGGATCAGGTGAAAGGCGTTGATGTTTCGGCGGTCTGAACTGTGGGGGTCGGGCGAATTCCACGCAATAACCGTGGGCTACCGTCTTTAATACCCACTGGTCTGAAGTTATCCCCTCCCATGCCTTGAGGAAAGATGTTAATCGCCCCCTGACCGGGGAGACATGGGAGGGGACCTGAACTTGGTGGTCATTTCTGACCCGAGGTTGACACACCTCCGGAATTGGAGCCTCTGCCTCTATTCTTTCCGTGCTTCTGACCCCTCTGGGGGTAGTAAGTGGGGCTTGCAGCTGGTTGACTTGCGTTGAAGTTGCCAGTGCCGAAATTATTTTGAGCGGCGCAGGGTTGTCCTCGAAAGGATCGCCGAGAATTGCTGCCCCTCTGTGAAGAGGGTTTTTGGGAAATCTGGTGCAGCGACTTAATAGTCTCATGCTCCTTCTTGGCTGTCTCCAACGCATCGTCTACCGCCTTCCCGAAGAGGTTGGCCTCTTCTATGGGTTTATTGATGATGGATGCCTGGGTCTCAGGCCTGAAACCCGATGTGCGCAGCCACGCGAGTCTCTTTAGGAGAGTACCCTGTGCAAGAGACCTGCCTGCTGTCTCTGCGGAGTCCAGGGTATTCTTTACAACATTTTGATTGGCAAGTTTACCCTCTGAGACAATGGCGAGAAGCTTGGCTCTGGTTGGTTCCGGAACCTCCTGGAGGCCTTCCTGGAGTAGGTTCAATTGGGCATCGACGTAGCTCACCAGTAACGTTGTGTTATTGGCAATCCGGACGGTATAAGCAGCCGCCGACGTGACCCGTTTGCCTAAGGCATACAACCTTTTGGACTCCTTGTTCGGGGGTGACTCTCCCGTGGCAAGGGGAACCCCTGCTCTCTTGCGAGTGTTGGTCACCAACAGTGAGTCTGGGATTGCGTGCCCTTTGATGTAAAGCGGGTCGGTGGGGGAGGGCCAGAAGAGTTTTTCGACCCTTGGGTTCACAGCCCTCGTCTGAGCGGGTGTGAGTAAAGAAGGGGCCAGCCGTCTCTTTACAGAGCTCAAGAGAGGGATAGACTGGCTAGCCGGAGGCTTGTCATTAATAATGTTTTCCGCTAAATCCTGTTCAGGGAATGCCTCAATTGTGGCAATTTTAAAGAATTCCGCTGCTTTTTTCAACGTGTTGTTGAAAGCCATTTGATCATCCACCGGGGGAGCCTGCCTAACCAGTGTGGGTGGGGGAGAGTCGAGGCAAACGATATCAGAATTGTGATCGTCCTGCTGGGTGTCATCCCAGTTGTCCGTTGCGCCTTGATCTTCCCCATAATTGTCCAGAAAAGAAGTCTCCTCTTCTTCTGTATAGATGTCTCTATACGTGTCCTTCTGGACATCTTCTTGATAATCAACATAGTGTTCAACATCTAGGTGTTGGGCAACTTGTGTATGAGGGTTAGGGTCTACCCGAGCTTTTTTCAGCGGAGGTTGATCAGAAGCCCCGAAAACCTGCTGCAGCCGATCCATATACCCCTCAAATTGCTCTGTGGTCCACTTGGATGACCCAAATGGACCCAGCTGAGCAGGAACCAGGTCCTCCGCCCTAAGGCGTTCAGAGGATCTCCTCAGGGTGCTTGAGAGGGGTACCTGGCTCTCTTCCTAACAGTCCTCAGGATCGTCTTCCAAAACCGTGGAAAACCTTTCGGCGGATTGGCCCATAACTGTGGACGAAACCGGGACTAGGCCCACCGCCGTAGCAATCCTGTTGATGCTCTTACTGATCGTTACCGAACCTTCGGGGGACAACGCCTCCGATGATGGTTTCCCGGGTAGAGGCCTAGTTAGAGGCCTACTTGTAGTTTTCGGGCCTGCATGGGCATTGAAAACCTTGAAAGTCGTCAAAGTTTCTTGTTCAGAAACTTTGGCGTGTGTAGTTTGGGGAGTAGCGCCTTTGTTAAGTTTATTAAGCCCAGTCGTCATGCGCTGATGCGGGGAAGGCTTCGGATCAGATCGATCCGATGGCGCTTGCGCCTTCTTCGACGTCGTCGAGGAGGGCGCTTGGGTTGTGTGTTTTGTGTGGTGCGATTGTACGCCCCTGTCACCGGGTGTGGTCCCTGTAGCAAGACCGGAGTCGAGCCTGGAAGGGTCGGGGATGGCCGTGGCGGCTCTAGAATTGTCCGCCTCAAGGTCTACAACGTCCGCGTTGGACGTTTGGTCATCCGATGTACCCCCGTCACTCTCGGCTGGTGTTGCGGCAGGGGAGGGAGGCTCCACGTGTGACATACCGTACGCGGTCCACCGCTTCAACCGGCGCTCCTTAAGGGATTAGGTTTAGGAGTTTATACGCCGAACACCGCTTTAGTGCTCTAGGGGGAGGCAAGCATACACAAAGTGTGCTCGTCTTTCCACGTATATCTGACCCTTCACAGAGGGCAGAATCTAAATGGAGTCCTTTCCATAGCAGAAGGGAAGGGTGACCAGACCAAAAAGGAAAGAAGTGGAAAAGAGGAAAGACATCATAGTAGTATGGCAAACCCCGAGCCCACTCTCCCTACTGTGTAGGCCGGCCAGAAGGCCCGACCACGTGGAGGTCCGAATGCCGGATCTTAGGTGCCGGAATCCACAGCCGTAGACGGCTCCCCCGTAGTCTTCGTCGAAGATGTTCTTGATAGACGAAGTGACTTAACAGGGATTAAACCGACAATTCAGTAAGATAAACAATGTCTCATGAAGAGCTCCGCTATAGGGCGACCAGTTATCTGGGCGGAAAAAAACAATCTGAGGGACCTCGGCGCGTGAGGGATTTTGGGTACTACACACATCACGATAGGGATAGTGTTTCAGACACGCCTATGCCGACGTCCCCTTTCGGTCCCCTGAAAGACAAGATGCAATACTCCACGGTTACCACTGGATGTCGGACCATATGCACAGCCTGTGATTCTAAGCAGATTAACAAGCATCAGAAATAGACTTAGCCGACAATTACATTTACTTACCATAAATGACTCAACCTGTGACCCCAGCATCAACAAATACTTTTCAAATTGATGTATTATGCAGCTAAAACATGCAGATGCATTTGGGGCTTGTTCTCAAATGCCTGTACTTTAGTGGTTTAGGGAACAAGTTACTTACCTGTAACTGTTGTTCTCCAGCATGGGTCTGGCATGGATTCACATGCTCATGAATATTCCCCGTCGTCAGGCTGGGAATCCTCGGTAAAGAAAAAACCAGTATCAGTTTCGTTTCTGATCTGTCTTTCGTAGTAGTAACCAATCACTGATCTCTGCGTCATACTGACCACAGCCAATGACTGCCCTCTACCTAAGCCCCGCCTCTGGCAGCCATCTTCAGATTTGGTAGCACGTGAAGTGGCAGTATGACCAAGTGAAGAGCCGCAGAGGGGTAGGCGGGAGGGTTCGCATGTGAATCCATGCCAGACCCATGCTGGAGAACAACAGTTACAGGTAAGTAACTTGTTCCTTCTCCAGCATGGGGTCTGGCATGGATTCACATGCTCATGAATAAAGAATACATAGCAGTACACACATGCACAACCACGGGAGGTGGCAAAGGCTCAACATTAAGCATTACATCAAACTCAACATTAAGCAAATCTTACCTCCTCACCAGGCTCACCTTAGGCGAACAGGTTGCGCAGCACTGCTTGGCCGACCCTGGACTCCTCCCTGGAATACCGATCGACGCAGTAGAATTTTGTGAAGGTGTGCGTCGACCTCCACGTAGCAGCCCTGCAGATGTCCAGCAAGGGCACACCAGATAGGAACGCCGTGGTAGCTGCGATCGCTCTGGTGGAATGGGCTCTCAGACGGCCAGGCAGCGGTCGGTTTGCCAACCAATGACAGTACATGATACAGCCGGAGAGCCATCTGGAAACGGAAGCCTTTGAGAGAGCCTTCCCCTGATTGACAGGTCCAAAGTTCACAAAGAGTTGTGATGTCTTCCGAAAACACTTTGTGCGGTCCACGTAGAACTTCAGCGCTCTAGCCACATCCAGCGAGTGCAAAGTCCTTTCAGCCGGCGACGAAGGCGACGGGAAGAAAACAGGCAACACCAAGGGTTCCTTGAGGTGGAAGTCCGACGGCACCTTCGGCATGAAGGAGGGGTGCGTCCTGAGCACTACCCTCGTGTCGTGAAAAGTCAAGTACGGGGCCTTGCAGGAAAGGGCCTGGATCTCTCCCACCCGTCGTGCGGAGGTGATGGCCACAAGAAACGCTGTTTTCCACGACAAGAACTTCAACGGAGCCGAGTGCAGAGGCTCGAACGGAGGTCCCATGAGCTTGGTCAACACCACGTTGAGCTCCCACGCCGGGGCCTTCACCGGCGGGAACGATCTGAACAGTCCCTTCATGAACTCTTTCACCAGATGATGAGACCACAAAGACGTCCGCCCCGTGGTTCTGGTGTATCGGGAGATCGCAGCAAGATGAATCTTGATGGACGCGTGCGCCAGTCCAGCTTTGGCCAGCGTCAGTACTTGGGGAGCCGTAATCTGCAGAGGGTTAATCTTCTGTGCGTGGCACCAGACAGAGAACCTCTTCCATTTGTGTCCGTAGCATTTAAGAGTTGAGGACGCCCTGGCCTTTGCAAGAACCTCTCTGCAGTCGGCCGGTATGTCGTATCCTCCAAACTCTAACGCTGCAGGAGCCAGGCCTGCAAGTTCAGCGACTTCGGGTCGTGATGGAGGATGGCGCCTCCTTCCCTGGAGAGCAGATCCACGCCCATTGGCAGCTTGATTGACGGGGTCGCTGACAAGTCCAGAAGGTCCGGGAACCATATCTGCCTCGGCCACGCAGGTGCGACGAGGATCATCCTGCACCGTGACCTCTTGAGCTGGTTGATGAGCCGGATCAGCAATGGCAATGGAGGGAACCCGTATAGAAACAGGCCCTCCCAGGGGAACGAGAAAGCATCGCCCATGCTCCTCGGCTGGGGAAACCTGCTAGCGAACCTCCGGCACTTGGAGTTCGTCGCCGTCGTGAACAGATCGATCTGGGGTGTGCCCCACCGTCGGAAGAGGCGGTCCACTAGATCCTGTCGTAGTTCCCACTCGTGGCACGAGCGCAGCTCCCTGCTGAGTGAGTCGGCGATGGTGTTTTTTATCCCTGCCAGGTGAAACGGCACCAGAAACATCCCTTGGGCGACGGCCCAATGCCACAGATCCTGCGCCTCCCTGGACAGGGCTGGGGACCTGGTTCCGCCCTGTTTCCTGATGTAGAACATGGTGGTGGTGTTGTCGGTGAAGATCCTCACCACCTTGCCCTTGAGGGACGGAAGGAAGGACCTGAGGGCCCAAAACACTGCACGGAGCTCCAGGACGTTGATATGGAGGGACTTCTCCGTCAGGAGCCAAAGGCCTCTCGCGTGCAGATTTTCGGTGTGCGCTCCCCACCCTTCCAGGGAGGCATCCGTGGTCACTGTCTCCTGGTGGCCGGGGGTATGGAAGTCCATGCCCGCCGTCAGATGTGCGCGGGTGCCCCACCACCGGATCGCTTGTCGGAAACTCTCGTCGAGGTTGATCCTCTCCTCGAAGCTGCCCGTCGTCTGGATCCAGCGCGCGTCCAGGAACTCCTGCAACAGGCGCATCCGGAGCCTGCACAGGGGGATGAGGTAAATGCAAGAAGACATCATTCCGAGGAGGGACTTGATGGACCTCACTCTGGCCGCGTCCGCAACCAGCATCCGCTGCACCTTGCCCAGAATGGCCCTCGTCCTTTCCTCCGACGGAGAGGCCAGAAGCGACACTGTGTCGAGCTTCGCTCCCAGAAACAGTGTTTCTTGCGCGGGCACCAGGTGGGACTTGGCATAGTTTATGGAGAATCCCAGGTCCGTGAGAAGTTGGACGGTCCTTGCCGTGTGCTCCACGGCGAGCTCCCTCGTCTTGGCTCGGATGAGCCAGTCGTCCAGGTAGGGGTAGACGTGGATCCCCTCTCGGCGCAGCTGCGCCGCCACCGGTGCGAGGCACTTGGTGAACACCCTGGGTGCCGACCTTAGTCCGAAGGGAAGGGCTCTGAACTGATAGTGACGCCCTTGGACCACGAACCTGAGAAACTTTCGTTGTCCCTTTAGGAGGGGAATATGGAAGTAGGCATCCTCCAAATCCAACGACGACTGGAAATCGCCCTCCTCCAGCTGACCCAGGACGTGTTGGAGGGTGACCATCTGGAACTTCTGTGCCTTGATGAATTTGTTCAGTCGTCGTAGGTCCAGGATGGGACGCCATCCTCCCGTCTTCTTCTTCACGAGGAAGTATCTTGAGTAAACTCCGGAGCCCCGAAGCCTCTTTGGGACGAGCTCGATGGCGCCCTTCCTGAGCATCGCCTTTACCTCCAAGAGAAGTTGAGGGACGTGATGTTCTTTCCTGGCCACAGGGGGGACGCGCGGGCACCTTTTTTGAAACTCGAGCGCGTGACCCTGGGCTAGGGCGTCCAGCACCCAACGGTCGGTGGAGATGGACTCCCACGCGCTGACGAAGCTCGCCAGCCGGCCTCCCACAGGGGTGCTTCGGTGGGGGCCCGACCCCACGGCCGGTTCAGTCCTGCTTCGACGAGGCTTTGCCGCCTTGACCTCCTTGGCGACGACGGCGGGGTCCGCCTGACTTGCCTCGTCCCCTGTAAGCTTCCTGCGACGACGAACGGGCCGCTTGACGATAGGTGGAAAAACCGCCGCCGGAACCTTTGGAGGCACCCTGTTTGCCTCCGCCGCTCCGAAAGGGCGGCCGCCGTTGCTGGAGAACCCCAAGAGCCCGGGCCGTCTCTGTGTCTGCTTTGATGGCTTGAAGGGAATCGTCCACTGTTTTCCCAAACAGGTTGTTTCCATCGAGCGGCATGTCCAAGACTCTGGTCTGCACGTTCTGACGGAAGTCAGTAGCCTTGAGCCATCCACGCCGCCTAAGGCACACGCCGTTGCCCAACTGGTGAAATCCACTGTCAGCGATGTCCGTCGCAATTGTAATGGCGTGGTCCGACGCCAACTCTCCTTCCTGCAAGATCTCTAGGGCATCCGCCCTCTTGTCGTCCGGTAGGAAGTCCAGCAGGGGGGCCAGTTTGTACCACAGCTCCCTGTCGTAGCGGGCTACGATAGCCAAGGCGTTGGCCGCCTTAACCGTCGTGGCTGCAGACGAGATGACCCTGCGTCCCATCGTATCCAATTTCTTTCCCTCGCCGTCCGGCGGGGAAGTCGACCCCCCCCGCTTTCTTCCTGGCCGCCGCAGAGACGACGGAGTCCGGGGTCGGCTGTGCCCGGAGGCACAAGGGGGCCGCGTCCGGGACCCGGTACTTCTTCTCGTACCGATCCCTTCTAGCCGGCGTCGTGGATGGGTTCGTGAGGAGGGCGAGGCCCTCATCCCAAATATCGTCCAGTAGAGGCACGGAGACGACCGTCTTCCTCTTGGCCTCGCGCCGTTGATAAAGGAAACCTTCCTTCTTCTTCTCTTCCGGGCAGAGCTGGAAGAGCTCGGATGTCCTGGCGATCATGGAGTGAAACAATCCAATCTCGTCGGGCGGGGAAGCCCGGGTGGGAGGTGACGACGGCAGATCCTCGTCGTAAACCTCGTCGTCCGTACCCGTCGCTGCCGTGTCAGTCCCTGTATCATCCCCACGAGTCGTGGACGGGGAGGAGGGCTGAAGAGGGCGCGATGGCTGAAAAGGAGGTGGAGGATGAATCCTTCTTCTCTTAGGGGGAGGGCTCCCAGAAGGGCCTGGCTCCGGGTCCCCCGCCGGGAGCGGTTCCTCCGCTGGTGGTAACGGCAGTCTCGTCCTTATCTCCGAGCATAAGGACTGTATAGCCAACAAAATGGCCGCCGAGTTGTCTTGCGGCGCTGGTTGAGGGGAGTCCGATGGGCGGTCAGGGGCCCCGTCGGCACCCTCGACGTTATCGTCGTCTCCTACGTCGGGGATCCCTCCCGACGGGCTGGTCTTCTTCCACGCCAACGCCGTGACTTAAGACCTCGATCAGCTCTTCCTCAGAGGTTGAGGCCGAATCCACGACGACCTCCTGCCCCCCCCTTTTTCTTCTCCGTCGGAGGTTTCACGGGGGTTCTGTCGATGAGCATAAAAGAGGACTCCCCCCTCTGCGGCGGCAGGGAGACTCTGAGCCCTGAGGTCGCCACCACTGGTGTAGCCTCCACAGGCTGAGCCAGGGCCGCCGCGACTGTCTCGATAGAGGCCTTGGCCGGATGGATTAAGGCTTTCACCACCTTAGGTGCGCTCACCGCCTTCTCCTTGGGGGGAGGGACACTGCCTCGCTCTCCCTCCGATGGGGCCTTCGAGCTCGACCGGGGCCTCTCCAGGAGCTTCGCTGGGTGCTCGGCCTTCCTCTTACCCGAACCAGAGCGTTGGCTCGTGGTAGATGGTGCCGGGGAGGATGCGCCCTGCCTGGCGCCCGTAGAGCCCGACCATTCGGTGCTCCCAGTGCCAGCGGACTCGCGGTGCTTGGCCTTGTGTTGGACCCCCGTCGCCGGGGCGTCCTCAAAGGTCTTAGAAGACCGCTCGGATTTCTTCTTCTTCTTCTCGCTTGACGGGCTCTTCCCTTCCAGCCAGTTGGCGAGACGTTGATGGCGGTCCTTCATGGTCCGCTCCGACATATTGCTGCAAAACGCACAGTCCTCCTCCACGTGCGTCTTGTCCTCATGTAGGCAGTAAAGACAAAAGGAGTGTTCGTCCTCCTTAAAGACATTCTGAAGTTGGCATCCAGGGCAGACCCTGAACAGCTTTCCGGGCGTCGAGCTTCCCTTCTCCTGGGCCATGTCCGAGATGGGCCTGAGAAACTTCTGGAGTCCTCCAAAAGCGTGGCTCGACGAAATCTTCACCCTTGAGGGGCGTAGACGAATCCGACACGGGTCCCCGTTGATCAGATGAAGAAACGGTGGAGCTTGAGGCTCTTTTTGACCGAAAAATCGAAGTTTTTGAGAAAAAACGTGAAAAAATAGCACTAACGCTCGAGAGCAATAGCACGAGGATCCCAACACTTGAACGTGCGGTAAAAATCTGAAGATGGCTGCCAGAGGCGGGGCTTAGGTAGAGGGCAGTCATTGGCTGTGGTCAGTATGACGCAGAGATCAGGGATTGGTTACTACTATGAAAGACAGATCAGAAACGAAACTGATACTGGTTTTTTCTTTACCGAGGATTCCCAGCCTGACGACGGGGAATATTCATGAGCATGTGAATCCATGCCAGACCCCATGCTGGAGAACTTTTATTATCAAAAAGTTAAAGTTACGGGAAGCCTATAGAATCAGCACTCTGTATATACAAAAGTCTGCAGAAGTACCAACATTTTGGGCCAGAAGCCAAAATCTATTAAATTGCAACAGTGAACTAACTATTGGGCTATCAGAAGCTTCTTTACATTCTTCAAATGTTTTTGTTGAGTTGAACCTTGCATTGCCGCACTGCACTCACTGCTATCTTGCAGTGCAAACCAACCAACAAATGCAGAGAGCCCATTTAAAAAAGATATGACCACAAACCATTAGTTACTTTAATAGTTAGAATGCATAAATCGTAGGGGCAAACAATTCATCAAATGGGGGAGCAATTCCACAATATGCAATAGTTTTGTCTTTTATTTTACTTTGAAACAATTTCAACTCTTAAGTGCAGAAGTGCAGGAAATGAAGTTTAATAAACACACTTGGCCTCATTACAAGTATGGTGGTATCTCAGTGGTAAATCCAGAGACACCACCAAATGGAATTACGGTTACTGCTACTTAGCCCGGCAGTATAACCGCCGCATACAAGTGGTGGTAGGCAGTGTTAGTCCCCATTAATTGGAGTCTATAGGATTCCCAGGGGGATTTCGGTGGAATTACTGTGTTTTGGCAGCAAGGTGACAGATTTATCCTCCACCTCTACGCCAAACTCGTAGTTGGGAGGTGCAGTAATGCGGCAGAAACGGAATTACTACCACATTTTTACAGCACCGCCCAATTTATAATGAGGCCCACTGTTTTGCCTATCATTACATTTTTTTTAGAACATTTAAATTCTATTTCAACCATATACAATTATAGATGTTTAATGTCTTACCTGAGCATGAAAATTTGACATAGTCGTCGTTTCTATGTCTTTTTTTCCCAGAATCTCCATTTTCACTGGTGAATTGGGAAAATTAAATGAAAAGTAGTCTAAGAAGTCAGGTAAATACGTAGCTGCCCCGTGAACAATACCCATTACATAGTAAGCAGCACAGTTTTCATTTTCACTAAAAGCCAGGCTCACAA